>NC_069111.1:41884300-42484300 GCF_025612915.1 Magallana angulata
GTTCATTTGGATATTTGCTCATACATCGCATAGTGTAAAAATGGGGATTTTTATAAAAAAAAAACATATTATGATAACGGTATATTCACTAAGAGTAGAACTCATAGCATCATTTAAAGTAAAAGTTCTGGCTCACCGTGATTAACTTTTTATTTGACACACAATATAAAATGGTAATACACTCATTATAAAACTAAATAAACGCAATGTGCTCTTGCAATAAGTTAGTGTAAATTGAAAAAAAAATATGGAGTGACATATGGTGTGTAATGCAACCCCATGTCCAACTTATTGGTCCAGCATGTTCTTCGATGTATAATACATTTGCATACTCGCTGCGCCTTTGTTTTACTATACTCAGTATACATAGCAACCGCCAGTTGCAATGCATCCATTATTTAATGTTTGCAATCTGAAGTAAAACTGGTATAATGCGATGGAAATATAAGTAATAAAAGAAAACAAACAATAATATACCCTTTTCGATGAGCATTGCATTGTACACGTTACCATGGGTTCTGGAATATGCTAACAAGCAAAGCAATTGCAATGACAACGTGAGTTCAGTGTCAATAAAACTTTAGCTTATGTCTGATTTGTTTGTCCACTGATTTATCCCCTTATACCAAGTAATACATTAGCTCGTGCCTGGTGTTACAGTAGCTTAAGTACATTGTAACACGAAGTTAAGTACAATTTCTTCATGTCTAGTGTTTTATTATAACAAGTCTAGATCTTTTTGCTGGTTCATGCTGTCTGCATCACTAGCAAACGCTCAGTAACTCATTTTTTTCATGTCGAGATTTACATGACCCTATATCCAGTGTAACTTGATTCCATTTTCAATTTCAGCATGAGAATTTTTGTTGTGACAGAAGTTTTTATCCTGTTATAAGCTTTGCTAATGACCAACGAAGATAAGCAATGCACTATGTTCCATTTTAAGCTTAAGCCTTTTTATTTTTATTTTTTTTTTTACATTAGAAGTAACCACAGCTTAAACTTGACTCCGATCTCGGGTTAAAAATGACCAGTTGTATATAATCAAACCATTTTTAGCCTTATTCAAGCTCAAGTACAATGTTCATTTGCAAATTCCAAGTATCTCATTAGCTAATTATAAGTAAACGTAAGCTCAAGTGAAGTGTTACACTAGCAAATGCAAAATTTACGTTAGCTCAAGTTAGTGTAATATTCGCTCATGTCAAGTGTCATATTATCTCATGTCAAGTGTTACATAAGCTCAGTTTTAGGTATACGTTAGCTCATGTCAAGTGATATATTAGCTTAAACCAAGTATTACATAAGCTCATGTCAAGAGTCATATAAGCTAATGTCAGTTATAGCTTACGTCATGTGTTGTAATAGATCATGTCAAGAATTACATCAATTAATGTCAACTGTTAAATATCCAAATGTCTATTTTATGTAAGCTCAAGTCAAGTGATAAATTAATTTAAGCTAATGTCAAGTTTTATATTAGCTTATACCAAGTATTACATAAGCTCATGTTGTATAAGCTAATGCCAGTCATAGTTCATGTCCAGTGTTTTATTAGCATGTTAAGAGCTACGTAAGCTCAAGTCAAGAATTATATTTACTTATATTGAATTTCATATATCCCAACGTCATGTCCCAACGTCATGTTTACGTTTGCTCACGTCAAGTAGTTCACAAGCTCATCTCAAGTAGTTCATAAGCTCATCTCAGGTATACAATATCTCATGTCAATGATTCACTATTGCTCATGTCAAATGTGAAATAAGCTCATGTCATTAAATTAAATCACGTCAGTAATAAATAAGATAATATCAAGCATACGTAAGCTCATTCAGTTCATGTAAAGTATTGCATCAACTCGGTGTTACATTTCCTCAATGTAAATGCTACATTAAGCCAAGAGTTACATAAGCTCATGTCAAGTGTTTCATATAGCAAGTGTTACATAAACTTAAGTAAGGTATCTGTTAGCTCATGTCAAGTGTAACATAAGCTCATGTCAAGTGTTATATTAGCTCACGTCAATAACTAATGTCAATAGCATTTGATAAAAAAAAATTAGAGTTAACTTTAGCTCAAATGTTACATAAGCTCGTGTAAAAACCGTGTGTCAAGACTTACATTTAATTACGCCAGTTGTTGAAAAAAAGGTAATGTTAAGTTAATGTTTGCTTATAACAAATGTTACATAAGCTCAGGTAAAGTGTTGCAGCTCATGTGAAAGTGTTACATCAGCTCATATTAAGTGTTATATCAGCTTATGTTAAACGTTATAGAAGCTCACGTCAGTTGTAACATAAGCTAATGTCAAGGGATACAAACACTCGCAGAAAATTCAATTCAAGTCAAGTGTTTCATTAGTTCAAGTTAAGCGTTTCATTAGTTTAAATCAAGTGTTTCATTGGCTCAATTCAAGTGTCATATTAGCCGAGTTCAAGTGATACTAGTAAGTTCATGTACAGTGTTATATTTCCTCGTGTAAATTCTAACATAAGCACATGCTAAGTGCAACATTCGTTCAGGTCGCATGTTTTATTATCTTAAGTCAAGTGTAACATAAGCTAAATTCAAGTGTCACATTAACTTATGTAAAATGTTACATAAGCTAAATTTCAGTGTTACTTTAACACATATCATGTATTACAATGATTAATTTTAAATATTACATTAGCTAAATTCAAGCGTAACACTAGATAATGTCATGTTTGACATCAACTATTGTTATACTTTCATGTTAAATACTGAAATCTGATTGGTTAAGACGCAGTTAATAATATTTACTATTACCCTCAGCGTTAGCAACGCACTTGGTAACGGGTAACATTATATAAATAGTGCCTGTTTGGGAGGGTAACAGTTGAAATTGACACCCCAAGAAAACCATTGTCAACCGACGCGAAGCGGAGGTTGACAATGGTTTTCGAGGGGTGTCAATTTCAACTGTTATCCCCCCAAACAGGCACTATTTATTTTGTTATACTGAATGTCTTTTTTAAAATTTTTAAGAAAATTTTACTGCTTTTATATAGGAATAACGTGAATTCTACAGCGAACCGTACGCGCATAATTTTCGCGCATGTAACAATTTTTAATGTTACCCGTTGCCAAGTGCGTTGCTAACGCTGAGGGTAATAGTAAATATTATTAACTGCGTCTTAACCAATCAGATTTCAGTTTTTAACATGAAAGTATAACAATAAAAAATGTTACATGCGCGAAAATTATGCGCGTACGGTTCGCTGTAGAATTCACGTTATTCCTATTAAAAGCAGTAAAATTTTCTTAAAATTTTTAAAAAAGACATTCAGTATAACAAAATAAATAGTGCCTGTTTGGGAGGATAACAGTTGAAATTGACACCCCTCGAAAACCATTGTCAACCTCCGCTTCGCGTCGGTTGACAATGGTTTTCTCGGGGTGTCAATTTCAACTGTTACCCTCCCAAACAGGCACTATTTATATAATGTCAACTGTTACATAACATAAAGGACTAAGTGCGGTTTTATGCAATTTTTGCCCCCCAAAATCAAAGTTTTAGAAAGAGCTTTAAAATAAGGTGAAAGATAGTTAAAATCATATTGGAAATAAAGGTGTAAAAGGTTATCACCACAGTGACGTCATAATGTAGAAATGACGTCATGAATATTGCATTATTTTGATAAATTGATGTTTTGTAGCTAAATATGGGTGTTTTCCGATGGTTTTTCGACTGGGAAACATCGAGCGCAGGCTTGCTCAAGTACCATATTTTAGTATAATGTGTATAACTATCTGAAGAAAAACATATGTTAAAATCGCACTTGAGCAGACCTGCGCTCTATACTTCCGAATGCAAAATATAGAGCAAAAATGAGAATATTTTCATTTGTTTGCAAATTTGCGGGAATTGGGCCATTTAGGTGACGTCATAGATACACAGCGAATGAGCAATGATGACTAAAATCATTATTAAAGTTATAGGCATCCTCTATACAATAATTTGTGAAGATTTTATTTTTATGCGATACTATTTAAAAATTGGTTGAAATCGGGGGCAGATATTTGACCATACCGCACATAGTCCTTTAAGTGTTATTTTATCTCTTGTCATATCTTGTAATAGCTCATGCCAAGTGTCACATACAATAGTGTCAAACGTTAGCTTAACTAATATGTTCCTTTGGCTCATTTCATGTGTTACTCTAGCTCATGTCAAAAGTTACATTAGCTAATTTCAAGTGTTACATTTGCTTAATTAAAGTGTTACTTTAGCTAATGTCATGTGTTACAATAGCTTATAACAAGTGTTACACTAAATCTTCTCAAGTGTTACATTAGCTTAAATCATATTTAATAACATTTGCTGAATTGAAGGGTAATACTAGCTCATAATAAGAATTACAATACATTTTTGAATCGTGGTCTGTTCCATAATTATTTTCCCTATTCATTAACATTGGTGCCTTGACCAACCTCTTGAACTGACAGGTTAACTCCTGTCAAGGGAAGAGCCTAGAATAATCTTCAAGGGCGAAGATCATTGAAGGGGGAGGAATGTAACAGCCAGATACTAAGCTAAGTAGGTAGGGCACCTAACTAGAGATTCAGGGGGCCCGGGTTGAAATCCTGGTCTGGTCCATCATTATTTCTCTCATCCTGTTACACATGACTATTGTCATATATGTATTAGCTGGCGTCATGTTCACATTAGAGATGAATGTCATAGTTCTAAAGGATGTTATCACAATGTAAATGTCATTAGTGACCAATTTCAAAGAAAATAAAACCTATACACCAGTTTACATCACATCATTTCATAAATATCCACAGAGAAAGAAATAAAACTACTTGTACCGGGTATTCTTAAATTTGTTGACAGTTGTAAAAGTAATAGAATTAAAGATTTTTGATTCAGAGGTCATTTGTCCTTCATCTTTCCCAAAATATTTGCTCTGGTGTAGTGACTGAGCAAAAGTTTGAGAAATTAATCCTTTGTTCCCACAGACTTGATAAATTACAGAGATAGAAATTTCAACATGGATTTCATGTTAAAACAGGTGAAGACTGTTCCTTCACTAAATACTTTGCACGAGAGTAGAAGGTGCTAGCTTTTTAGTTAAGAGTTGCTATGAGCCCAATTAAGGTCTTAACATGTAGACTTACTATATAACCGGGTGATGTCTGTGTACACGTGAAAGCTCCAGAGACTGATGAAAAAGTTTTTAGGGTTAGAGGGCAAAAGGGGACAAAAGAACTTACGACCAAATCTCAAAATGCTCATTATTTCTAACGCTAACGTCCTTGAATTTGATACTGATGAAACACACTTATATTACCGGTAAGTTCTTCTGTTAAATTGATTGTCCAGATTCCTAATCGTTGTATATAGATCTGTAATACATGAAGGCTTTTCATTTTACAAATTTACTTTGATCAACATCAGTTTTGGAAAATACAATGAAAATGTATAAAATATTTGATTACCAAAATCAAAAAAAATATGGTTACAAGAATAACATTTCAGTACAAAACAATTCTTACATGTGAAAAGAAATCACAATAGGCAAGGACCTGTTACATGCACATGATCATAAAAAAGAGAAAACAAGAAACTTCAACAAACTAAACAAAAACATAGGTACATGTACTAGGTACCTAACCTTTCACAACAAAATAAATCTGATTATTGACACATGTAGCCTCAAGGGGATACCCCGTAACAATCAGCTGTCTCTAAAAAAATTTTTGATTTCACTGACTGAAGATCAAACCTATCAATTTCAAATATTACTTCATAAGGGTATTATTCCATTGGTTTCTTTTGAAAATAAGATATGTCTTACAGATGTGGTTCATGTCAGCTATAATAAAAAAAGATCAAAGATGGACAACTCTTGTCCTTATTTGAAAATGTTAACTTAATTGCTGTGTTATGATCAACAAATAACATGCATTTATAATCAATCACTGTACATTCAAATCAACCTGTATAAAAGATCTGGGTACTTAGCATGTTTAATCAATTCTTGTTTACAGCTTTTTTTAAATCAAATATACATTGCACTTTTTTGTTAAAAACTACGGTAGTCAACAATTGCAGCAATTTACAATATAAATAGTGCCAAACTTCAATGAAATTCAATCACCTTGGGTTTTTTTGCACAGTGTACATAGTTCACAAAGCCAGTACCATACACTGAACAAGTATAGCACTTGCTGGGCAAGATAACAAAACTGTAGCTTTGTTATTGTTTGTATATACCTCATATAAAAACTACAGAATCTATGAAAAGCTCATAGAAATTAAAGAATAGCTTATAGACATTTCAACATGGATTTCATACTTGGTGTATAAACATAGATAATAAAAAATGACAGAGCTCACCAAAACTATATAAATAACAATACATGTAACACCAACAGAAAGAAGCAACAGTATTTAAAAAGATGATTGGACAGTAGTTTCATCATTGTTCGTTGCATGAGCATCAATTTTCAAGAATTGTTAGTAAATCCATGAAATGAATGTTCAATGAAGGTAGACGTGACAACAATATGCATTTGTAAAACAAAGGTCTATGAAATAACATTTCCTAAAACTTTTGCACTTAACAAAATCAACAAAATTGATTCCAATAAATGTTATAATGATATCACAGTACCAGTAATTAGGGACTATAAAGATGTAAGTTAAACATGTAGGATGAGCCATCCTTTAATTTTGATCAGTCAAATTAAACCATGTTTGTTTACATGGATTTCTATCTTGAAAGACACAGGTATAGATTACAGACTGTTGAGAGATACAATGTATTGATAAATCACCAAAATATCGCAGATCAATAAAATATACACTTGGTTAGTCATAGAATGAAGAATAACAAATCTCACTCATCTTTCCAAATTCAAATTTTACAAAAGATAGAATAACAAATTTCACTTTCATCTTTTATAATGTAATTAATGTAAGATAGCATATTTTACACAGGTTTAAATTGATCTCTATGCAAATATCACAATATATAACAACTGAAATTGTCTGTTGCACAGACGTTCAACAAATTGTACATTTGGGCCTTGTACGTGGTTCACTACACATCATCCTTTGCCACTGTCTAGATAGTTCTGAATCAGCATCTTCAGGCTCCTGTTGGGAATCAGTTGCTTGGTCTTGAGTGGTATACTGGTCATTGGGCTGGTATCCTTCCCTTTGTCTATCCATCCCTGGATAGCTGATCGCTCATAGGTGTAGCCATCTACAAACACATTATCATGTGAATATCATGGTAATTAAATGCATGTACTTTTATAACAGTCACATGTACTGGATTTTACATTAACTTACACACTAAAGTTAAATTTATTTGTTATGCAGAAGCTCTAATTTGCCTGTAAGAGTTTTAACTTAGTTATAAACAAACAAACAAACATTCAGACAAAGACCTACCCTCTGCCATTACAGGATCTTTCATGACTTCCCTGGTGATGGGACATAAGTACTCATCAGGAATACCATTATCTACAAAGTCACTTAACTACTGAATTACAATGCTCAATAGCAACTGAATTAATGTTTTAAAAAAATCAATATGAGAAGAACAAGCAAGAGTTATCTGCTCTTTCCTTTCCTAGCCATCAAATACTCCTTTATCAATTTATCAATTAGGTATTGCACTTACATTGAAAAAAATCTAAAAAATTCCTTTCATGAAAACAATTCTTGCAGGAAAAACTAGAGTTATCTACCAGATACTCTTTCCTTTTTGATCAATTTTTTTAATCACATTTGGTGCTTGATCTAATAGGTCATTCACTGGAGTTGTCTTTCATTACCTGACAAATTGGAAACACTCCTGCTAACTGTGGGTTTGTTCTGAGCCGTTTTAATGCAGCGTAAAATCCTATTTCTGTGACCCATGGCAGCTGAAAGTCAGAAAAATATCATGTAAATTCTTAAATTGAATATTCGTTCTGTGAAAACAATAATAAAAAAATAAATACATTATAAAGCAATCAAAGATTAAGACAATATCATAGACCATTAAAAACTGTCACAAACTACTTAACAGCATAATTTTTGCCAGAAAAATATAACCTCTTTATAATATCAGAACTTTCTTCTAAGGTTGTCTTGTACAGTTTCAGAATCTTATAATAAAAAATTTATCCCTTCCCCTTTTTTACAAAGATATGAAAAAAAAATAGCAAAGAAATAAAGACATTACTTCACTTAACAAAGATGTTGTAAGAAAACTATTTATGCAATACATACCAACACCCAGATCTATGAGCATCTTGTCATTCATGTTACAGAGTTCTGTCCCATCGATGGCGTTGGATACAAAGTTGTCTCTGTATTTGCCAAGGTCAATTTGCCCTAACCAATCACCGACTTCTTCGGCAGACCAAGAGTCCATAGGCTTGTGTACACCGTTGGCATCTTTGGTCTTCAGAGCACACTGTGGTTCTTTGTAATTGTCTAAAAGGTTAACTAACACAACGTTTAATGATGCAACAAAATGTGGATGCAAATCAATTCCCATATCCTTATTATCTAAACATTTGAAATATGAGCTCCTAGCCTTATAAGACAGAATTTCAGCTAACTGTAACTTGCCAAGTAAATATATAAAAATTACTGGTATTTGTTAGAAAGAACAAACTAATGACTTGTAATATTGCACCACTATACTCTACTATCGCTAAGTTGCCAAAAGCAATCATGATGTACTTCTTAATTGTAGATACCAATGGTGCAATTTTGCAGTGCAAGTCATTTTGGTCTCCTCCAATTTTTAGATTCAATTCATTGACAAGACACTCACCAATGCAATCTTCTTGTGTTGTGAGTTTCCAGATCATCACCAACTTGTCGTTTGATCCTGACGCTAGTAGTCGACTGTCATTAGAGAAAGCACAGCTTGTCACGTAACGAGTGTGTCCCTCAACCTCGCACAGCTGCTGCCCAGTAGACTGAAACAAAGGTCAAAGGTCATTCTGGTCATTAAATTTGCAATGGCAATGCGTACACGCTTCTTGTATGTTTCAAAAGCGCATAAAAATTAACTGACAAAATGGAGTTAAGTTTGACTTACAGAATCCCAAACACGGACCGTTTTGTCAATGGAGCTGAAATAGAAACAACCAAATTTTGAATGTTGAAGCAAAGGACCAACACTTACGAATTCTCTCAAAAGGCATAAGATGCATTCACCAGCAGGTCATTGAATCAATAACAAAGATCAAAGAAACTTACGCTGAGGCTATGAAGTTTCCATTCGATGAAAAACAGCAGAAGTTTACAGTTCCCTCGTGTCCTTTCAGAGTCAGTTTCTGTTTTAGAACCACTGCTGGGAAGAAGGTGAACCATTTTATACAATGTCAAAACATTTCATTATTACAGATATTTAAAAGTCACACAACAATGATGCACATCAGCATAATCATCCAGATAGCCATGATCTAATAAATGTGTGTTTTTTTTCACACTGAATACTTCTGATTTATAATCAACAGTTGATCAGTTACAATTCCAATTTTTAAAATGAAATCTAGAGTAAACTCTTATATATAACTTACAAGCACAGCTTAGGTCTGCAGTCATTTCCCATATCTTCACGAGATTGTCCTGCCCAGAGGTGGCTAATTCATAGGTCACACAGCCACTGATACCATGGTCCTTGACCCTAATGTGTGGGGAGAAGTCGCAGCTTGTGACCCCAAGGTCGTGACAATCTAAGTTGTAAATCAGAGCTTTCCCATGCCCATACTTGGCATCCCAGACTCTCAAGTCTCCAATGCTGCTGCCTGATACAATGAAGGTACTGTCAGGTGTAAAGGCACAGGCGACTACTGAGGCATCATGACAGGTGTTGTAGGACCTAGTGGAGAATACAGAAAAATATCATCATGATAGGTGTTGTAGTTTCATCATGACAGGTGTTGTAGGACCTAGTAGGGAATACAAAAAAATATCATCATGACAGGTGTTGTAGGACCTAGTGGGGAATACAGAAAAATATCATCATGACAGGTGTTGGAGGAATGTGGGAGAATGATGTGGAAGAATCTGAAACTTTGAGAATTGAAAATTTAAAACAAATTTTATTCTAATTGCTGTGTCTTTCAAACAATACCTGGTAATCATAAATTCTTTTAAATATTTGTGTTATAATAATTAAACACATACCGTATCATAATTTCATGAGTTGTCAAAGTTTACCTGACTAATGTTTTTGTTGTTATATCCCAAAGAGCAAGAGTTTCATCGTCACTCCCTGATACAATATAGTTGGAGTCAGGAGAAAATCGGCAGACTCTGATACTCTGTTTGCTGCTGTGTTGAAAAGTTGCAACCTAAAACATTCAGAAGTTAGAATAAGATATCTATATACTTAAATTAATGATTAACTACAGAATGACAAACAACTACTTGCACTGAGCCAGATGTTTAAAATGACCAAATTAATCCATACGAAAAAATTAACAACATCAGATATTTTTTCAGGAATGTCTTTGTGATTTTTTTATAATTCTCACCATATTATAGGGACCTTACTACATCCCAGTTATAATTCATTGCATGAACAGGTCAAATGTACAATTAATCATATGTCAATGTTCACAAACCTTGGACCCTGATTTGACATCCCAAAGGATGAGCTTGCCGTCGGTAGAGCATGTTGCAAGAATGGTTCCAAATGGTGAAAATGTGCAACAGTGAACATAATAAGAATGGCCGACCAGTGGGGACGCAGTAAGTTCAGAGAAATCTGCTGTATCCCACAGCCTCACTGTTTTGTCTCCTGACGCTGTTGCAAGTGTCCCATCTGGTGAGAAAGCCACTGAGTTCACATCTGATGTGTGAGTAGCTATGGTGTGTATGAGGCTGGCCACAAAATGCTGATTTGATCTACTCATACTGGGTGTATAAGCTTGGATTAAAATTTGAGATAATGTACGTATGCTTGGATGCTCTAGACTGAGGATCTACAATCCAAACAATAGTAAATATGATTATGAACAAATGACAATGTCCGATTCTAATTCATAAAATTGGAATGCAGCAATAGTCAGCTGATGTTATGATAAATGTCATTTTGACAAACACAATATCACATTCCCTTTCTTTTTCTCTAAATTGACAAAATCAAGAAATGACTTAAAATGATTTTACAATATATAATCCGTAAGTTACGTATCCCACCTGATGTTTATTCTATAAAGTTGCGGAAACAGGATAAATACGATACACAAAATTGATAAACAGATATCATTTCGCAAGAGTAGTCCACCATGTTTTGTGACATCATAGTTGATCATGTGACGAGCACCTGTTCGATGTTCAAAATGGCGGGAGAGTTTGAGATGTTGCAAAGAACATCGATGAAAAACTCTACTAAGTAACTCTAAGAGACATGAATAAGTTGTAAGCAGCGACAGTGTAAGTCCAGCGTATATGATAAGCTTTAATGTTCCAAATTCACAAATTAGATAGAGCTGTTATGTTTTCAATATCGATAAAAAAAATTTGGACAGTCCCAAGTTCCTGTTCTTGGGGAGAGATTTTCGATATATATACGCTAAGATAATGTAAGATCTGAAAACTTATAGGAAATGATGGTTATTACTTTTCTCTTCACAGGTATGGAGATAAAAGCCCGAATTCTTTGAAAGTATAAAAGGAAATCACAAGGGATGAATTTAAATCCCCAGCTCACATCGCGAAACCCCCCTTGTATTGTAATGAACCTGCCATTCTCTGCTTATTGAATCGTGCGCTCTATCCATTCAACTATGGTATTTTCAATATTCATAGGTATGAAAGCGCATAGATCGAAAATTCTATAGAGGGGAAACGTACAGAAAACATGAATTTTGGCGTTGAGTAACCAAGAAACAGGAAAATGGCGACCGACACGGATAGCGTCCACGATCACATGACTCGGCTGCGGATGAAAATGGTCCAACAGGTGATGTCAACTTTGAAACTTTATTTTATTAAAAATAATAACTTGTAAATTAGTTTAAGTCTCAGACAATTACTTATTTGTTGATGTACACTGATCTAATATTATGATCCCCATAGCTCTGAGCATGCTGAGTGTTAATCAATGAAATGGTCAAATACCAAACAACCTTCGGTGTCATCATTGTTTGGTTCAACCAAGCATTGATATGAATAGTAGCTTATATCATTTATGAGACACTTGTTTGAGAATTTTTGGATTTCATGATTATAATGAAATATGTTGATAATGAATACTGATACACTCCAACAGATAAGATTGTTATGATTGAGGGAAAGTAGATAATGATAAAGGATTAAGTGGGATTAAGGATGAAACACAGATAAATCATAGGATGTCACTAATTTTAAGGTAACATAGTGTTGTCCCTCTGATTCAAGTACTTTGTAGTTGCAAACATCATAAGTTTGTTTTGATAAATATGAAAGTACATTAGATCCTTTCATAACTTATTTATAGAATTGACAGTCAATGTGATGAGGAACAATCTTAATGTTACTGGTTTATAAGAGTGTCCAGTACAATTAATAATAAAAAGGAAAATTTAGTGTGTATTAATTGTGGTCATTTTCATTCAGTGTTTCATTGATTTGGGCATAAACACATTTTTTCCATGGAGTTAGATTATCAATCAATTTTAATAAAAGTATACAGTTTTGCTCTATATTTTTTTATCACAGAGAAAATGATTTAGAACAAGTTTTACAGTTTATTGATTTCACAGGAAGAGTCACAATGTTATCAATGGCGTAGAAGATTAATTGCTTTATCATTTCGACCCAGCCAAATCTAGTCATTTGGTTTGAACTTAAAATTCATACATTCAGGTCCAGGTATATCTATAATGTGTTAACTATAAATGAATTTAAGGAACTATTAAAGCAGGAAAGGAAGATGGAGTAAAATTATTATAATGATAAAGAGAGAATTTTTTAAAGTTTTGAATTTTAAAGTTCCTTGTTTTTGTAAACATTTCACTATGGAGCCAGGCATGTACATGTACTGTAACTCAATATGTATTTGATGTCCTGCCAGAATAAAAGGATTTTTATGTCATTTGCTGTACCCTTTTGCTACCCTTTCAGTTTATAAACTAATGATGTTCTCTCTTATGCACATTTTATATTCAGAAATTTACACTTATGATAAAAGCTATTAAAACAAACATTTCTTAAGTCTTTGTCGAAAGGAAAGGCGGCATTCCTAGAGTTAGAGATTTTGACCTCTCTCCTGATAATTAGAGCCCATTTGTCATGCTTTTATTGACATCTCTAAACCACCACTACCTTGAATATGATAAAATATGGATTTTGCAAAGTACCGGTATAATCAATCTATAGATACTTCCTGTCTTATAAGGAACTTTGAGGGAAAGGCGCTGGACATTTTAAATTACTTTAGTTATCCATTGGTCACACTCTGGATATGGATTTTAAGATGTTAAACAAATGTGATCAATCATGTTGCTGAAGCTAAAAAGAATATTCAAATCACAGGTCAGTTGAAATGAATTTCAGGGTTCACAATTTCCATTATAGTAGGATGGTATGACAACCCAGACTGGTTCACAATTACCATTATAGTAGGATGGTATGACATCCAAGACTGGTTTACAATTACCATTATAGTAGGATGGTATGACAGCCCAGACTGGTTCACAATTACCATTATAGTAGGATGGTATGGTAGCCCAGACTGGTTCACAATTACCATTATAGAAGGATGGTATGGCAGCCCAGACTGGTTCACAATTACCATTATAGTAAGATGGTATGACAGCCCTGAATGGTTCACAATTACCATTATAGTAGGATGGTATGACAACCCAGACTGGTTCGCAATTACCATTATAGTAGGATGGTATGACAGCCCAGACTGGTTCGCAATTACCATTATAGTAGGATGGTATGACAACCCAGACTGGTTCACAATTACCATTATAGTAGGATGGTATGACATCTCAGACTGGTTCACAATTACCATTATAGTAGGATGGTATGACAGCCCTGACTTGTTCACAATTACCATTATAGTAGGATGGTTTGACAGCCCAGACTGGTTCACAATTACCATTATAGAAGGATGTTATGACAGCCCAGACTGGTTCGCAATTACCATTATAGTAGGATGGTATGACAGCCCAGACTGGTTCGCAATTACCATTATAGTAGGATGGTATGACATCCCAGACTGGTTCACAATTACCATTATAGTAGGATGGTATGACATCCCAGACTGGTTTACAATTACCATTAGATTAGGATGGTATGACAACCCAGACTGGTTCACAGTTACCATTATAGTAGGATGGTATAATAGCCCTGACTGGTTCACAATTACCATTATGGTAGGATGGTATGACATCCCAGACTGGTTTACAATTACTGTTATAGTAGGATGGTATGACAGCCCAGACTGGTTCACAATTACATTATAGTAGGATGGTATGACATCCCAGACTGGTTCACAATTACCATTATAGTAGGATGGTATTAAAGCCCAAACTGGTTCACAATTACCATTATAGTAGGATGGTATGACAGCCCAGACTGGTTCACAATTACCATTATAGTAGGATGGTATGACAGCCCAGACTGGTTCACAATTACCATTATAGTAGGATGGTATGACAGCCCAGACTGGTTCACAATTACCATTATAGTAGGATGGTATGACATCCCAGACTGGTTTACAATTACCATTATAGTAGGATGGTATGACATCCCAGACTGGTTCACAATTACCATTATAGTAGGATAGTATGACAGCCCAGACTGATTTACAATTACCATTAAAGTAGGATGGTATGACATCCCAGACTGGTTTACAATTACCATTATAGTAGGATGGTATGACAGCCCTGACTGGTTCACAATTTCCATTATAGTAGTATGGTATGACATCCCAGACTGGTTCACCATTACCATTATAGTTGAATGGTTTGACAGCCCAGACTGGTTCACAATTACCACTATAGTAGGATGGTTTGACAGCCCAGACTCGGATTCGAACCCGAGCCTATAATCATTGCTCTACCAACTGAGTAATCTGGTGGTGACAATCCAATCAGGCTTCCTTTCACATTTTTCCTCCTGAAATTGTTGTTTTTGATGATCAACATTTCAGAGGCTCTTTGCCCTGTCAGTCGTTAACTTGTCAGTTCCATGGGCTATAAGTCAGGGCACCAAATTGTATTATTATACTTTCATGTTAAATACTGAAATCTGATTGGTTTAGACGCAGTTGGTAATCCGTTCTATTACCCTCAGCATTAGCAACGCTCTTGGCAATGGGTAACACAACAAATTGTTACATGTGCGTATATAATGAGTGTACGGTTCGCCGTAGAATTCATTTCATTTTTATATAAAAGCAGTAAAATTTTCTTGAAAATTAAGACATTCAGTATAATAAAATAAATAGTGCCTGTTTGGGAGGGTAACTTTTGAAATTGACACCCCTCGAAAACCATTGTTAACCTCCGCTTCGCGTCGGTTGACAATGGTTGTCTTGGGGTGTCAATTTCAACAGTTACCCTCCTAAACAGGCACTATTTATATAGTGTTACTGGAAAAAATACTGACAGGGCCTGACTGGTTAGATCACCTGTGCATATAGCTAGGTTGATAGAACACCTGATTGGAGATTCAGGGTCCTGATTCAAATCCCTATCTAGGCCAACATTAATTCTACCATCCCTTTTCACCATGAAATAAAACAATACTTGCATGAACCCATACAATAAAATACAATCACAAAGAAGTTCAACTCATGGTGAATTACTGATGCTCAAAAGGCTTAAAATATAACACAGGCTTTCTGTGACCTTTTATTAGGGCTCCGCTCTGTGGGTGCCCTAAAATGATCAGTCTGTTTGTCCATCTGTCTGTCTGTCTTTCCGTTTGTCTGCTGTCTGAGATTGCTTGTCCGGAGCATATCTTCTCTCTCCTTGGCCCAATCTGGCTCATATTTTACCCACAGAGTGCCTTTGGATATAAGGTGTGCAGTGACCTTGAACCATGTTTTTAAGTGTAAGTTTAAGGTCATTTCAAAATTATATATAAAATCCTTGTCTGGGGCATATTTTCTCTCCCCTTGGTCTATTCTTGCTCATTCTTCACTCACAGAGTGTCTATGGTCAAAGGGTAGCTGACCATCCAAAAATTCTTTTTTTCAGAGCATATACGATATACTTTCCACTTAGCCCTATTTGGCTCATTCTTCACTGTTGTGACCTTGAACCAATTTTCAAATTCAAATGTGTAGTTCATAGCAGAATGATATACAAAATCCTTGTCTGAAGCATATCTTCTCTCTCTTTGGTCTACTCTGGCTCATATTTCACTTACATGGTTCCTTTGGTCAAAGGGTATACAGTGACCTTGAATAATGTTTGTAGGTCAAGCGTCAAGGTCATATCAGATCACACAAAAATCCTTTTTTAAGAGCATTCATACTTTCCACTTAGCCCTATTTGGTTAATACTTTACTTAAACAGAGCTATAACTTGGTTAATGGTGTGCAGTGACCTTGAACTTAGTCAATGTGAAGGTCATAGTGGATCTCTCTATAATCAGTTTTGGAGCGTAGATTATTTCCCATTTGTTTACAGATGAAACAAAAATGTTTGTATGTAGGGGGTAATTAGATTTAATTAGAAGTTCTATGCCAGCTAGAAAATTTCTAAGTTATAGGTCAGGGTCAAAGCAAAGTTGTCTGAAATTCTTTTCATGCTATTGACCATTATTTAAGTGGGGCCCTTTTAAGATGGTCACCATCTTAATGTTGTCTAGTTTCCACCTTATAATGGAAGGTCATATGATAAATTTATAAAAATGATTTCAAGAGTCTTATAGCCAGGTGCAGATCATCAGATCAAACCCGACTCTATAAACTTAATTTCTTGATTGTCATTCTTTTGATAAAACTGCATATCTTATTTGCCTACACACAGAATTTATCATGATTATGAAACATGTTGGTCACAATGATTGCACTTTGAATGGTTCAAATTTGCAATTTTTGGTTGGGAAGAAGCATCCATCGAAAATTGTACAAACCATGCTATTAAAAGTTAATGAAGTGTTCAATGTAATTGCTCAATGGCAATCAGAGTTTACCGGTATAATTTACACAGACACTGGCACCATATGTCAAAAATTCTGGCCATTAATGTATTAATCAGCAACTGAGCTTACCAAACACCAATTTTAACTCCTTGAATTATAAAGTAAATAAATTGGACTACAGTTGTGATAGGACTAAAATGCTGCAGTAGTGTATCCTTGGGAATGACTTATAAGGTCAAATTAAATGAAAAAGGCATTAAATTATATAAGATATAATGATAATTATACAAAATTAATTAATGTTGGTTCCCTGAAACATACTAGAACAGGTATCTGAAATAAAAAAAACCAAAATACTAAATTTGATGGCACTGATTCCATTTAAGAGGAACTAATTGAAGACTCTATCCTAAGTTTTCGACTAACACCATAATTAATACTACCGTAAAGTTAAAAAGGAAACAGTTTGGTACTCATTTATTTGACATTACCAAAATCTGATTGATAATGTCATAAAACTGGGCCGTGTGAATGTTCTAAATTTCATTGAATGGAGTACATTATAATTTTTTGTTTAATCAGTGTTTCTGTATTTGATGCTTACCGATGCTGCAATTAAAAACCTGATATTTGCTAATGCGTGTATTGATAATGGGTCATGAAGAGGTCAAAGCAAACAAATAATACAATAGTTAAGGTACTTCTTATTCATCACCAACCATAATAACAGAAAATATCTTTACTTAAGGTCAAATTATGTTCCAAGAGAAAATATTGAATAAAATAGGTGAAATAGAATTCTGGATTATCAAAATGATTATCAGGAACTTTTGTGTATATGTAATGTCAATATTAGTATTCTTATAATTTTTGTATTTTGGATTAAGAACACTGTGTCCTGTGTTGGAATTTGTTTAATTGAACACTTACAGCATCTTGATTTGTGACTTCACTTATACTTGAAAATTAACTTGAAGTGAAGCAGAAGAAAAAATAAACACATATTCAGCTACTTTGAATTCAAATCCTGTGCAGGCATGTCACATCGGGAGGTATCGCCCCCCCCCCCCCCCCCTTCCTCAAAAAGAGACATTTTTTCTTAGTGATAAATGTACATATTAAAAATTGGATTCTGAAGGAACTGCCCACCCCCTTTTTTTGGGGGGGGGGGGGGGGGCTTTTAAAAAAATATACACAAAATAAACCTTATAAGATAATACGGTTTATCTAATCCTTTACCACCCCACCATATAAATAAAAAATAGGAATATCTATTGGTGAAGTGAGGTTGTTATATTTATTTTCACTCTAGACTAGAAGATTTTGGATATGACTGCAAAACCAAATGTTTCAAGGAATACTAAGATGTTACACACCAAATTATTATTTCATCTTATAAATATGGTATAGAGATTAAGAATTACATAGATCAATTAAAGTTATAATTATTATAAAGATACTAGTCTAGAAAATAAAAGTCAAAACTCTCTACAGCCATTATACTCTAGAGATCCATGTGATTTATTGTTTGTTTATGGCTATGAGAATACAATATGTATGTACAGTCAAACTTCGTTATCTCGAACTCGATGGGACTGTTTAGAAACTTTGAGATATCAGAGTAATCGAGATATTGAGGGTAAAATACCTTAAAATAAGTGGTTGGGACTTAAAATCACTTCAACATATCCACTGTATTTGAGATATCAGTGTTCGAGATATCGAAGTTCAACTGTTTATCACATTCATTAAATATATACTGTAACAGGAAAACATTAAAGGCAGGGAAGTGGGCTTAGTTAAGGAATAAGGAATCATTCCTAATTGAGTCTTATTAGGTGATAATTTCAATCGAGGCGTGATCAATTCCAATAAAGCCAGAGACTTTATGTCAGATAGATTTGATCACGCCCTGACCAAAATTACTACCTCATAATATTCAAAGAATGATTTCTTATTACTTATATAATTTTCAGCAATTGTAAGATTAGATATTGAAATATACCGGTAATTAAGAAAACCCCGCTTGCGCCCCAATTATACGTTATTTGAATTTTTAGGACTGAATAGTACAAAATCGATATGAAGTGTTATCACAGACAAAGACACTGCAAAATGGAAATATTATGAATTATGTAGAAAAAGTTTGTAAATCCATAAAATAATGTAATTATAATGAATTTGCATATGGTTCAATTTTAATCATAATTTTGAACCAACTCAAAGTAAAAGTTTAATATACATGTAGATTGCTTTGGAGTGTTTCTAGCAGTAGGTCTGAGCTCCAGGTCTGAAAAATTTCAGATGACAAATCTTTGTTGATGGGTCAGCTACAAACCTGCAGCTAGAGTGTTTCATGCATAACTTTACGTTTGAAAATACTGCAAGTGCATAAAGTTGAGATATGTTACGTGCATTGGTTTTTGAAACCTTGGGACATTTGTTGTTGCCATATTCTGTTTTTCTTAATACATCAGACTAAAGTTTGAATTTACGGTAAATGGTGCTACCTGTTGATAATCTAACATCAACACGTGCCATTCACATTGTACGTGTACGTAAGAGATGTGTGCTTGATTAAGTTTTCACAATGACAAAGTCTACACCTTAATTTTTACCTTTACGCTTTCCCACAGGTGAAACAATTGACTTAGATCCCACCCTTAATGTAACTGTTTGGGGTAGGACAGTCTGTGTGTGCGTCAACTTCAACAAAAATTCATACACATTAACTTTTGTAAAAGCCTTTATTTTAATGTCCAATTCAGGTGAACTGTTCTTTAGAAAATGTAATTTCAACCTCAAAGTGATTTCCTATTCATCATAAAATCTTATCTTTTTTGGAAATTTGAACACCAATAAAAAGATTTCTATCCCTGAAAGGGTGCAGCGTAGAATGAAATGTTTTTTAACGGTGGTATCTAACAGTCTCTACGTATTTATGTGAATTATGCAAATGTGTTTCCATGGCAGAAATATTAATAACAAAAAAGAAAACGGAAAACAATTTGTATACATGCAATTCAAAAATCAAAAAGTGAATGGGAAATCTTATATAAGGAATGATTTGACGAGCTGTTGTGTATAAATAGTGTAAGTGCGTGTACTAATATTTAATCTGGGGAATTTATCGTTTTATTTTAACAATGTGTTGGATGTTCTTCCCAAACTTTTATTCTAATGGCATGTCTTTTTTCTCTGGATTTGTTACAGATTAATCTGTCAACATTTCATATCACAGTTTTTGTTTGATAGAAAATAAGATCAGGGGTCAAGTGAAATATTTCATAATCATAATTACTGGTATATATATTTCAAAGATTTTCAAGGCAGCTGCTTGCATGTACTTTATTCTGAAAACAGATGAGGGCAAAAACTGATTGAAGAGGTAGTTCAAATTAAAGAAATATGATTTAATCATAAGCATAGCAAATACCGTACGGTACGTTAGAAAATGAATTGGAAAGGAATTTTTAACTTTGCTTTATCCTTGTATGTATGTTTTTATTGCACTTGAACCATTTACTGGACTTACACATTGAGAGAACTGCTTTGTTGGATCAAAAAAGATTCCTTTGCAGCAGTGCCTTGTATAGAAAAATTCTTGACAATGGTACCTAGTTATAATTAGATTTTATATTCCCAAGCTTAAAAATTAACACTTGAATAATGAAAGAGTATTAGGGTATACACATATAAAACCAATGAGTTAAATCATGTTTTATGGGACACTTATTTTGTCCTAATGTTATTTTGGAGAGAGGATTATAAAAGCATTTCCAATGTATATTCTTATTTCTTAAAAACCAGTCTATGACTTGCGCTTATGTGTATAGTAAGTTATTGATTCTATTCATCCAATATGAACAGTTTGATTCTTACCGAGTTCATTTTATTCTGATAACACAATGATTTTATTGCCCACCAGTGTTCGTCAAACTTCCTATGTAGCTATGAAGTTTATCCAAATGTTTAAATAGAGGATCCAAATTGATATCCCCCTGAAATCAACCGACAGAAATGACAAAAGTTGATTTTTCTATGACCTTGATAATTACAGCTAAAGGATTTTGCATGCCTATCCGGAAAATTGGTTTATTATTGTAAGTTCATTAGGATGAGAAAAAATGTCATTTGTAATTGATATTCTTATTACAATGTATTGTAAAACATGTATTATGAATCAGTTTTGATACTTCAGTCAGTTATGTGAAATTGTTTTCTTTTTCCTTTTTTAGAAAATTGCAAATGAACGAGACAAACTAAGACCCAGCTCATCTGAGAGTGAGTATCAATGGAATCAGTACTATTCTATGGGTACCCTCCCTGTTAATCATAATTTTTAGATAATTTAATTCTAGTTGTAACATGCTCTCTGATTGGCTAAAAAGTTATTTTATATCGTATAAAGAACGTTGCTTACATCATAGTAAGACTAACATCAAAGACGCATCAATCTGCCTGATTTACGTTTGAATTTTGTATAATTTGACTTCATTTTAAAGATCAAATGACTGTTTTTATCTACAATTAAGAGTAAAAAATTGATATTGTAATCAATGCATTCAATATTTATTAGTTTTATACGATTTAAAATGGTTTGAAACAGTTTAAGCTTTTTCATAAACTGCTTTGCTGTTTATAAAGCATAAACTGCCCCAAACCATTTTATATCGTATAAAACAAATAGATATTGAATTCATTGCTTAAATAAATTTTTACTATGTTTTAGACTATAAAAAGCATCAGTAAGGTTGTATGGGACACCTGTCGATATTAGATACTCTCACCAGCTCACAATTTTTAGATTTTACAATATTTGACCCAAAAAATATTTTTAAAATTTTGGAAAGATACAAACTATAAAAGCCGCAGCAGGATTTGAACCCATGATTTTTAGATTTGCATTTAATGCTCTAATTCATTGCACTGCACTAGAAGGTAACAATTGCAGAAGAGAAAACATTTATTGAGTTTATTGTTTATTTCAATAGAGAGTCTGGAAATGACATACACTTTACCGGTACTTATATGCAATTGTGATGGTAAGACCAGTTTGAATACTGGCGCCAGATTGCTCAGTTGGTAGAGCACCTGACAAGAAATTCAGGGGGCCTGGGTTTAAATCCCAGGCTGTTATTATTTCTCCCATCTCGATACGTTTGGTGCAGTGTCAACCCCAGGAACTGACAGGTTAACTCCTGCCAGGGGAAAGAGCCTTGGGTGATCTTCCATGGTAAAGATCATTAATTTAAGGTGGAAGGAATGTGACAGTCAGAGGACAGACTGGTTCGCATACTGGCATTAGATCACTCAGCATGTAGAGCACCTGCATGAAATTCACTGCGCAGAATTTGGGTTCGAATCCAGGTTTGGTCAATCATTATTTCAGCCAACCCATTACACAATCCGTGGATGATAATTTATGCTCAATAGATAGATAAGGTACATAATGTATGGATGGTATATAATGATAACTAGATTATCTAGACAGTCTCTTGATGATATGCTAATTAAGTCTGATACACTGTCTCTTATAGGGATGAGAGGTATAAGATTTCATGTGTATGGCATCAGAAGTAAAGTTTTAGAAAACTCGATCCATGTATGATATACTATCATGCTAAGTAAATTTGTCATACAAGGCACTGAGACATTTTAACAAAGGTTCTGCAGTGTTAAAAAAGCAATGACCTATAAAAACAAAAGATTAATTTGTTGATATCGCAATGTCCTTTGTTTCTGTCACCTCTGAAATGTTTTGGCCTTGGCCAGTCCAGTGGATCAGATAAGGTATAAGACTTCACCTGTTGTTCCTGGACATCAAATTTTGTTGTAATTAGGAGACAGTTCTTCATTGTAATAAGATCTTGTCAGAGATTCCAACATAGCTGTGACTCTATCTCGTTGTCCGCGGACTCCCAGATATATTACCCCCATTGTTATCGATGCAGTGGTTGTAGATATCTGAAGTAATCCTTCATACAACAAAGCTTACCAAGGGAGAGCTGTCTCGCCTGCTATTCTGGGCGATTTTATGAAGATTGAATAATATTTTATAAGAACTAAAGATTGTTTTATTATCTGTTAAAACCTCTGCTGGAAAGTCTTGTCTTAACAAAGACAAAAATATAAACAAATACATGGAAACCTTGTCTTGTTACAGCTAGTTAAATTATCCATTGCGGAGTAGCAGCTGGTATTGATTAAGACACTATCCCCTTTTTCTGTTGACAGTGGTTAAGGGAGGGGTAATATAAAATTTGAATACAAATCAGAAGCCATGGAATTAGAACAAGCCTGACACTATTTGATCATGACAGAAAAGCCAGAGGTTACAAAGTTAAATCATAGATCACAGAGCAAAGCCCAATGTCACATATCTAAGCAAGAGGTCATACAACAAAGCTTGAGGTCACAGCAAACCAAATGGCCCTGCAGCAAAGCTGAAGGTCATTCAGCAAAGCCAAATGTCAAACAGCTAAGCAAAAGGTCACACATTAAAGCCTGGGGTCACAAAGCAAAGCAACAGGCCACACTGCAATGCAAGAGATCCCACAGTAAATACTGAGAATAGCAAAGCAAAAGTCACAGGGCAAAGCCAAAGGTAGCAAAACAAAGCAAGAGATCACACAACAAAGACTGAAGTCACACAACAAATCCTTATATCACACATCATAGCAAGAGGTCCCATAGGTCCCAGAGCAAAAGAAGATGTCATGCAGCAAATCAAAAGGTCACACAGCAAAGCAAGAGGTCACAGCTAAGCAAGAGGTCACACAGCAAAGCAAGAGGTCATCACACAGCAAAACTTGAGGTCACATAGCAAAGCTAAAGGTCACACAGCAAGCAATAGGTCACATAGCAAAGCAAGAAGTAACATAGCAATGCAAGAAGATACATTGCAAAGCAAGAAGTTAAACAGCAAGGCAAGAAGTTACACAGCAAAGCTTGAGGTAACACAGCAACACCTGATATCATAAAGCATAGTCCATTGGCATTTGGATCTTACTGACAATCACACAGCAAAGAGTCAGTACCACTTTAATGAAGCTCTTACAGTTCATATAGCTATTGTTTTGTTTTTAAATCTCAGCATCTCATCATCATTGTTTGATTTCTTCCATGATAAGAGCCTGCCAGCATGAAGTCACAATTACTAGTTATGTCAATGTATGATTGGACAGAACTGATGATAAGTCATGACTTCAGGACTTTAATTCCATTGGGCAAACTTGTTGTGTAAATATCAACATTAAAACAAAGCCAAGTAAAGACCTCTTGAGAAATGGTTAGACCCTTTGAGAAAGGGTTAAGACTTTTGGAGTTTGCATTCATGTTATGAAAGAAGAGGGCAGGTGGATCTAAACTATCTGACGAGAAATGGCCAGGCATGAGTAGGCCAGCATTCATACCTAGAAAATTTTGCTTTACAGGTGAGCATTAATTTTAATATTGATTGATTTGTGAAATTCTGTTGTCATAGAAAGATACAGAGGGTAATGCAAGTCAATGGTTTGTTGCTCTAAAATATGAATGTTATTTTGCCTGATGCAGTTCTACTTGAAATTTATGAATTTTCTTCGAAACAAAAGAAACAGAAAGGGTCTTGAAGCTTAGGGACTTCTCTTCAGTACAACTTGCAACTGGTATTTATCCCATAAATAGACTATTAAGAGGCTACAACACACTATTGAACCTCCTTATCAACAGAAAAAAAGTAGTAGTGACTATATGGTGTCTTCATCATTTGTTGAATATAAATTTTCCTGGATTTTATGTGGTTCTTATTCAAGAAAATGAATGTTCATTGAAGTACAACATATGTTGGCATACTGGATTAATTGATAGGAATGTTGGTCATGAATTTACATATCCTTGAAGCGATGATTTTCACAAAATTCATGAAAATTGGTGCCCACGCATAATAATGTAACTACAGTACTGTTTGTTTAATTGAGCCACACAAGTCCTAAATCTTACAGATTTCTTAGGTGTGTGTATGTGTAATTTTTATTTCTCTGTTGAGTAACCAAAATCTTTGAGGCTTTGTTGGTTGAGAACATCTTAAACTGTTATTCAGTTTGACTGACTAATATTGACTGCAGCAATTAAACTAAGGTCCTTATGATTCAAAGGTTCCAATTTCAGAACAAACTCTTAGGTGTCTTTTAAGGAAAACGTCTGTAGATTCCTGCCTTACCACCTACTAGATTTGTTTATTGCAAATTAGATTAATAAAATCCAATGTTTATCATCTTGCAAATACGACAATGTTAAACTTGGAATTTTAAAGCTGCATGACTAATAAGTTCTGCCAATTGATAGCATGAAATTCTGACCAGAAGAATTCAATTAAGATTCTAATGAAACACTGTTTCCAATGAAATTTATGAAAAAATGTTTACTAATATATTAAATTAGTTTTTGTTTTTCCGTGTTATCTAGTTTCTTAGAGTCCAGTTATTGATTACACACCTTACAAAGGTTTAATGTTAAGTCCTAAATCAATGCCCATTTTAGGCAGCTTTCAAACTTTGCTATTTTTTTGTCATTAGTAATCTGTGTAGAAGATTCTAGATGATTCTGTGGAATGGGACACACACATATTGATTATTATGATATTTCTGATTGATTTGAAGTAAAATATTTTTAGTCTGTTTTAAATCCGGCAAGATCTAGTTCTTGGAGTGTCTGTTTATCTCTGCTGTGAATAACCTGTTCCTCCATATTAGATTCACGTGGATTTTGGGTTCCTTTATGAAGATCAATCCTGAAAAGAATATCTAAAGCCACGAATGGTCTGCAACCTCACTGCTGAGATATGACAGAATGATTGTGGTATTTTTACATTAAACTCAAGAGGGAAAATGGACGTTCTCTGTCTGATGCTTTTATAATGCAGGAAAATTCCAATATCTTGTCAAAAGAAGGAGAATTAATTTTGGAAATTAATCAGAGAGCCGACTAATGGTGGTGTGGAATTCTGTTTTGGTGTTACTTTGAAATCCTATTCTGACCTGCTCCAGTAATCCTTCAATGATGAGGAAGCAAAAAGGAAAATTGTTATGGATGGAAGTATTCATGATACACTTCAAGTTTAACCCTGTTTGAGAGCAAAGCTCTTGCTGATAATGACTTGTGTATGTTTTAAAGAGAACATAGGAACTTGACAAAGATCAGACAATGAAAACGCATGGCTGAAGAACTAGACTGCTTTCTGTGTAAATGTGCCGTGCAGTATGTTCAGAAGCTAGACCTGTTGAATGAGAAGATGGTACCAACAGGTAAAAGCGTGAACAAGGAGCAATAATTTATGCTCCTTTCTTGTTATAATGATCATTTGAACATCATTTATTGGGTGTACAATCAAATGGTGAAAAATTAAATGGAAATTTAATTTGATATTTGCAATCAAAACCCATTTTTGGAGGAAAACATGTATAGCAATTACCATTTAAACGTAATAGTGATTTAAGATCTTCTTTGTATGCTTGAAATTTAGGATCCAGGCGAATGGTTCCCATTCTCTTTCAAAGGGAGATAACTCTGCTTTTGCCAAAAGACTTATCAACAACTGAATATCACAACATATTTTAAAAATGCATGCTATTAATATTATTTTTTTTAAATGTAAACCAAAATACACAAATGAAAGAATCAATTCTAATACTAACTTTATTTCTGGGTTCTCCATTATATAGATTTTGTGACAGAAAATGCTAAAACGAGCAGTGATTTAGTTGATGTAAATGGTACCTGATAGTACCGTAAAAGAAAGAACCTAATTTTAGAGTAAAATTATGTACAAAGTTTTACTTTGGTTTTTTTTCCCCTGTATAATTCACTGCATGGTTGGCCTCTGACATTAGTGAGCAGACCAAAAAGCAAATATCATTGAGGTGTAATGAAATTTACATATTGTTGGTATGGTAAAATTTACATGGCATGAAAACAGGTTATTGTGACACTTTATAAACTGTTGTTATGTGGTACATCTAGATCTCTGTAAACTTATGTATTCATATTTGTTAGCAGTGATGAAGTTACACAATTAGGCGGGGTCAAAGAGAATGTAAAGTGTCAGTAAAGATATCATTTTTTGTTTAACATGAAATTTGATGCCACAGATAACATTGTACGGAAGATTGACTTCTGAAAGTTGTTTAAACTTGTATTCATGCTCAAGAAGTGGGCAATCATACAGTACATAACCGCGCTTTGTTGTTAATCAACGGTCAAATCTGCGACATGTCTTAATTGATTTTTATCAGTTATCAGCTGTTAAAAAAGTAGACCTGTATACAATTTCCAAGAGGATCGAATGTCTTTTCAACGTATGTGAATAATCTCTTAAATCAGTATTTTTTAGATGAACAATTATTTTCAGTTTTTACTCAGTGTCAGAATGTGATCAACTTTATAAGAGACCAAAAAGGTCAAATGTTGAATTTTCTCTTGATAAGTGGCTGCAGATTAGATATTAATCTTGCCATCACTATCAAGTTATACAAGGAGTTTAACTTTATTTCTATCAGGATTTTTTAGTTACATTGTTAGTTTAAAACTAAAGAGGGCAAGTATAAGATGTTAATTTTCTGATTTTTTTTACATTTTAGTATGAGCGATATTTTTAAATATTTTCATATGCAAAACATCAAAGGGGTTGACGAAATAATATTTTGTTCATTTGTAACTATATAGATGATTGATGTAAACCAAATTCATTTTCAATCCATAATTTTTCTTTGTATTTACTGTGTCTTAATTTTTTTCTTTTTTTTCCAAACTATTTTTTGAAAACAGAAATCAAAAAGCAATTGATTATTTAGAGGAGTGGACAGGGATGAAATCTAACCTGAAATTGATAATATGTATCTTTGTTTGCTAAGGGTTTTCGGTCTACTTTGCTCACCAGGGAGTGAAGTGGATCGAAAACCCTTGGCTAGCAAAGATGGATAATACAGTCAAACCTTGTTATCTCGGACTACATTGGACTGGTTAAAAACTTTGAGATATCCAAGTATTCGAGATATTAAGGATAAATTACTTAAAGTATAAGTGGTTGGGACTTACAAATCACTTCGACATATCCATTGTATTCGAGATATCGGTGTTCGAGATACCGAAGTTCAACTGTATGTGGCCTAAATTCTTTTTGCTGCAGCTGACTGAAAATTTACAATTTTTTTCGGCTTTTGACTATTTCTCCCATATGCAGTTTATTGTTGCAACTGGAAATATTTTCATTTTTTGCATTATCTGTAGTTGTATTAAATGTTAACCCTCAATCGCATATACAAGCATTAGGATTTTAATTTTAAAATGGTGGTGATGTAGTGTCAACGTACCTCTTTTTTAATCAATTTTATTCTTTAATATGTCAAATTTTACTATAGATGAAGTCAATCCATCCCTCTCCTGATGCAATGTTCCCGTTTTATATATAGTATACATCATTTAATATTCAGATTTCATACATATTCAACACAATATAATATGTTAATGGTTCACTATAAGGTTTAATTACTGCCAATCTGTCGGTGGTCTAAAAATGTATGTAATCTAAACATGGATCTTAAAAATGACAGAACCTTTGTGAGGGTACTTATCCTTACAGCTTGATTTAATTATGGTAGTATGTTTAGAATGTAAAATGGTTATAAAAAAGGTTTTGTTTTAATTCCAGGTGGAAATGACTTGGATGAACAAGTAAAACTCCAACAGGCTATGCTGAGACGACAAGAATTGCTGGACAAAATAAGAGTAAGTCAGATCACAGGTTCCCCAGACTGTAAACCTTATCATGGCCGTATGTAGCCGCAGATCTGTAGCTAACTTTATGAAAGCCTAATACGTTTTTAAAAGTATATTTATTCATATTTCGATTCATATTTAACTTAATGAACTTTTTAAATTATACTGTTAGGGCACATGATTAAATGCTCAATTAAGGTGTAGATTAATTTTTAAATAGAAAATAGCTGGAAAGCTACCAGAAATATTCAAGAAACTAACTGTAACATGCCGCAAGCGAGTGATCCCAGGAATTTCGATAGCAAAAATTAAATTGTCACTTTGCTATTTTGGTCAATTTTAGAGATACCATTACCAAGGATGTTAATTAAAACAATATCATGTAATTGTAAGCGGTCATTTATCTATCTTTTATGAATCAATTATTAAATACTTATTTTCTAGATTTAAATGTATATTGTGATATGCCATTACTCTAAAAAGAGGTCAACTCTATTTTATCTAACTTGTAGTGTTAAGAAAACTGTGTTGTTTATGTCAAAGACTAGATCATAAACTAAAATGAAAGAAATGAAAACCTATTAAAAAATGATAAAACATGCATACAAGATTTAAAACCTATTCAGTTTACATTGCAAAATGCCAACTCATTCATGGCCACTTAGAGGCACTTCTCTTTTTTATTTGAAAAGGACTGGTAAGGATTTCATTATAAAATGAATGCATGAAGTTATCAATAATTAATTTAAAAAAAGATTATTTTCTCTCCTTACCTGAATATTTGATGTTAAACACCTGAACGTTTTATTTTATACAAGTAGCAGCTGACTATCTCCTTCTTTGTGGCTCTTTGAATCATTGTATTAGTAATTGTCATCCCTAACCCCTAATCCACTTCTCAAAAAAAAAAATGATTATATAACATTCCATACTGTGTATATGTTCAACTTGATTTATTATAATTTTTTAATAAAAATTTAATTTAATTTATTAAATCATGTTACAAACTTGCTATGTGTATGAGGTGTCTAATATTAACAGTGAATAAATGAAATAGAAGATTGTGATTATTAAATTGATATGTTTAGTTTGATACATATAAACTTGACTTGTTCTTGTCTTATTCCCTTAGCATGAGCAGTTAGTTAATGAGGATCACGGCCGTCGCCCCCGATCTCACAGTGCCAGGCGACGTTACACCCCCTCCCCCCTCCCTCCCCCACCGTCTCGAAGGTCATTGCCAGATTTCAACAGGAACCAGTCGTATCGGGACGATAATAACAACCCCTACAGAGACAAAGGTAAGGGGCATAACTCAGGCTGGAGAGCTGGGAATGTATGGTTGTGAATTTTGATGTACTCTGCATGTACTTCTGACGCAAAAGGTATGCAAAGTACCGGTATTAATGTTTCTATATATTAACCCCTTGCAGGACTTTAGAAAATTTAAGTTTTAATTACCAGGTATTAAAACACTTAAAAAAAAATTTCCTTTTCTTTTTTCCCTTTTTTTGTTGCCACTCTAAATCAAAGACTTGTATTTTATGATCAAAGTAGATGAAATATGTGTTTGATGCGTAAAAGTTGAACTTCTATGAATCAGTTCTATTCATTTGTATTCATTGCAGGGTGACACATTTATTCAATTCTTATTATGCCAGTATGTAGTAAACATTCTGGATTAAATTTTTACATTTACCGTAATTCATTTTGATACATTTCTTAAAAGATGCATGTATACAGTTTGAATGGTGTTGTGTCATATTATTTGCATGTCATAAGATTTTCCATAAAGTCTATTATATGCATTGAAGGACATGGTGTGTAAATTGAGCTCTAGATGACAATATGCACTTATTCAGAAGTACAAACCATGGACAAAAACAGTATTCATGTGCTTATAAAGAAAGCTCAATGCACTATATATAATGCTTCATGCAGATATAATTATATGTCTTATGCTGAAATGATTTGGAGAATGGCTATTATTGTTGACTTGCTCTACATTTCTGTTGAGTTGTCATTCTGGAAGATTTTGTAAAGAATTCCCTTGGCAGTAGGTCTCAGATTCTAACGAAGGTTTAGATCAATGTTTGCTCAACAACAAATGTCTGGTAGAAACCAAAGTAGACATGTTGTAAAAACCAAACCAATGTCTTTCTTTTCAGGTTTTACTCACAGTATTTATTTTATTTCGTAAAAAAAGTGTCCTAGATATGTCCATTTTCTGTCTGTTTTTAGAGTTAAAATGATGTTGTATTTGCTGAATCATGCAACAATGCCTTATGTCAAAAGATTAAGGCAAATTAGATTTCTAAACACAATACAAAATTCTGTTTGGTTTGATGTAAGCATTTGAAAGTGCATTTTAAGGTACAAGTGTTCTGAGATCTTTAGATGTGCATGTGACATGCATTTATGCATGTAACACCCCTGTACTTGTGATCTCCCGAGTGCACCTCAAATTGCATATCTTAGTTAAAGGATCAAACCAACGTCAGCAGTCTGATTTCGATATTTAATAAATGTCAATTGAATGTGTCTTTTCCTAAATGGTAGCTGTCATATAAGTGATTGAATCTTTAAGAATTTTAAATGCATTGATATATGGGTTAAATATGCAAAGGCTTACACTGATTCCTTTAATTTACCCTAGTACATAGACATTTTTTCAAAAACTTGACCATCTTTTCTCTATTGTATAATTATCGTAACTTCTATGTTGTATGTTTTCATCATAAGACAGCTGTTTCATAACAAATTCAATCAAACTCCTATGAAATTATTATAAAAAACACCTATTTTTGATAAACGATACTTTTTGTAAAGTATGTCAGGAAATGAATCTTGTATTATTTTTCAAGCTTAAGATGATAAAGAGATCAATCACAAATGTTACCATTGGTTACATCAAATGAACTATGAGTGTTCAGCAGTTGCCTTGCATTCAAACAGTTCTCCAAACAAATTCTGTTTTTAACATTTGATGTTTTGGTTATGTTGAGGATAATTCGACTTAATTGTGCATGAATACAATTAAAGTTACATGATGAAGAAGAAAAAGAATGATGCATGAGAGATTATTCTAATTAATATGCCCTTAAGTTTTTAACATTTTAGCTTTATAAAAAAAAAATAAGAAGATCAGTAAATTGGATTTTTAAAATGACAGAATAGAATAAAGAGTTTTTGTGCACTTTCAGATTAAGTGTTTGTCTGCTTAAAAAAGTCTTTTTCTTTTTGAACATTTAAAATCAATTGAATGTTGTTCAGTGCATTGAGTCTAAATATTTCACATGCAGGACTAAAACCATTGCACCAGCTATGTTTGATTGGATTGTTCAATTGGTTTTATGGAAATGTTTTCTCTCTCCACTAAGTAGTACCATCTCACCTGTGAGTAACGCGACAGCAATACTTCACGGGCGAGTAGTACAACACCTCGATTACCCAGCCTTCTATGCTTCTGTACAAATATACTTCAGGCTTTGTCATTTCCCTGAAAGGCTAATTCAATTAAACTATTAAGATGAATTAGCTTTCTTACAGAGGAAATAAAGAGCAAACCTATGTCTCTCGTTTAGTAATACTTGAGATTCAATGTCTATATGACAGTTCATGTGTGTTTGCTGTGGCTATGATATCGCAATTTCAGTCAAGAGTTTTAAAAGTATTCTCAAACATTTTAAGTGAAGTAATGGTTATTAGGTGTTAGCTATAAAAGAAAGCAATGCAAGCATTCATCTTGTTCAATAGCCATCAATACTCCCTATTCATTTGAACTGAGATGCATTCAGGCTTGTATATTCACAGAGTTCCTCTATTTATTTGTCATTTAGAACTTTCTATTGGTATTGAGGTGGAACATAGCAAGGGGAAACCTTTGTGAATTTCTTCACAGTTATGTAGTTCTTAAGAAATGAAATAGTTGATGCTTTTTATCCTCTTTTGTCTGTTAAAGAAAAACTTTATAATGTGTGCTAAATAAAGGTAATATAACCCTTCCGGAAAAACCTTCCCTTTCTAAAGAGTCTGCCATGGCGACCAAAGAGAAAGCTGTCAGAATGCTTCACAAACAAACAAGACTTTAACATAAACGTAAGTATAAAAAAAAGTAGATAAAAATTTTAAATCTCATCACAAATTTACATCAATAATTCCATTAGAACATCGCATAGGAAATAAATGGGCAGAGTCTTATTTTAATGAATATTTGGCATAACTTTCTATGGAGTTTATAAAAGTTTGGAAGGCATCAAAGTAAGGAGTTTATTTTTCCCCCACTATGGCCTCCTTTGAAAAATCACTGAAGCAAAACTCAGAGGACTAAAACGCATTTTCTGACTTCATAAAAGTTGTTTGCTCACTCCTAGCTGGAGGTGTTAGTTACCATTTGGGATTTGTGAGTCTCTACTCGGCTTCTCAACATGCCGCTTGTGGCATGGACAACTGGTTGTTAGATGCTGGAAACGATGTAATAAGAGATTACATTCAACATGGTCACGTTGACCAAGGTAAGCTGATGACAATTTTTTCACCAAGGGTTTCCATGGAAACGTGAGTTAAAATGTGTGGTATAGTGTTAATTGAAGTTCAAATTTTAACCTCAAGGGATGCAAGATAAAAAAAAATGGTGAAGAATTAGTTTCTTGGGGAAATTAAAGAAAAAATATATATATTAGCTAAAAAGTAATAAATTATCTTAAAAGTAGTTGATAGATTTTTATTTGGAAAAAAACTGAGTGTTATTACCTGTAAATAATATTTTTAAACAAATTTGCTCAAGTATGTAGACATTTATTTTGAAATTTTGTTCTTTAAAAAACACCAAAATTTGAAAAAGAAATTGATGCTGCAGTTCTGACAAGATTATCAAGGTTTTGTATTCCACTATGTTTGATGAGATTAATGTTAGTTTTGTACACGTATTTATTTTCAATAAATGAATATACAGAAAATAATTATCATTTTACTGAATTCTCTTGTCTGGGTAAATACTGCCGTAGGGATTAAAACTAATATCAACTTTTTGTGCTAATCCTGATAGCTGGCAGTAACAGTTATTAATCTTTTTCAATTTATGTGAATCCATAACTGAGTCCTACCTATTTTGAACAGAGCAATTTGAGTAAGTCATTTTGTTCCCCTGTACTTTTGGTCTGCCTCCCTCAATTATTCCAAAAATACCAGGTCAACTCTATGTAAAGGGCTTCCATCGACTGTGTACTATTGGCTGTCTTGATATGGTGTCTGTGTGTGTTCACCAAATTTAATATGTGAATTTTTAAGGCATCAACCATAGAAGTTTAACATTCATTCAGCGAGTAGTCTGTTATTCCAGCTTGGTATAGGAAGAAATATCATTCTTTGTTGTAATATTCTATGAGGTGCTCATGTACTGTTAAAAGTGTATAAAATATTTTTCTAAAACATCATTTGTGCAGAATTTAATCGTGTAGCATGGCTAGATTTTGCACAATTGATATTTAAATGCAAAACATATAACATTTTCTTTGTGTGTTAACCAAATGTACATCTACTGAATGAAAAGATAAGAACATGTCCACTCAGGTCTCTATTAAACATTTGCTGTTGCTGTTCCAGTGTTAAGTTATTCAGTTGTCTCCCATACTACAATGTTTCTGTAAGCTATTTGACAACTGGTAAATCTCATGCACTGCTTTGAGTAAATTTAGGAATTTCTTGTCTTTTCCAGATATGTCCCAAGTGAAACATATAATTGAACACAGAGTTGCTACCCCAAAACAGTATCACCTACCCCCCATACAGAACCCTCCTCAGGCGCCGGTTTCCTACCCCCAGTCCTACCCCCAGCACATTATACAGCAAGTCCCACAGCCTGTCGTACAGAACCTGGTGCCAGATCAGAGACAAGGCATGTTTAACAAAGGAGGTAAGTGTTGCCTACATCCCTATACAAGCCAAGTCCTCATTGGTTGTACTAGTGTCTTCTACATCCCTTTACAAGCTATGTCCTGATTGGTTGTACATGTACTGATAACCATGACAGTAAATGAGCCAACGTCAACTAACTTTCTATAAATTTAAGTCTTCAACTTTTTTGTAATCATTGTCAATCAGCACACAGTTTCCAAGTTTTAGGTAAAAACTTTTGAAATGGGATAAAGTATGTTTAAAAATGCTAAACAAGTAGGAATGGTAGGGGTTAAAAATTGGATTAATTTCTGATCATTTAATTTCTCTCATAGATTGGATGGAGATGATGATGATGCAGAACCACCAGATGCATCAGTTGGTGGTTCAACAGATGATGTTACACAGTCTTCCAGGGGGCAGAATGACTCAGGCCCCTGTAACATACATGTCTGAACCTACAGTTGTGGTGAGTCAACTCTCTCTGTCTCTGTCTCTCTGTCTCTCTCTCTCCTTACTTTAACTGATAAATGGATTCTAGACTTATACTAGACCTATTTGTGCTTTAATTAGTGACCCTGTTTTAGCTTGATTCTTCGCAATGTTTTACTTGTTACTGATTTTGTTCTGACCAATACCGTTGACTGTTACAGAGATCACCGGTGCCTCCAGCTGTCCATCATCATCACTACCAGATGTCCCCGCCCCCTCAACCCGCTGTCCATCACTACTCTGCATTACCTCCCCTTGAACCGTAAGTTCTGATGAAAAGTCACACCAATACAATGAAATTTTTACAACTACACATGAACAATTTGAATTATTAATTTAAAAAGTAAATAAAGAAAGGAACACTATATTAACCCAGTTACAAGAAGCTTACTTTAATTTCTCTGTAAAAAAAATGCTTAATATTGAAAATTACTTAATAATACATATTTATTTTTATTGGTTTAACATTTTGTCCAATTTTCAATTACAATGTTGAATGATTGAGTCAAATAAGATATTTTTGTCCAATCAGAAATGGCCAATCTCTCCCACAGCCAGGGTATGTAATTATCTTGTGGACAGAAGTACATGTGAACTATTGGGTTTCTATCTGTTTTCTGAATTTTCTGACAGCTGTTTATTTCTTTAATTCCTTGCACTATATAAAATGTATCCAATTACCCTACAGGTGAAAGGTGGTAACTCCATGCATTTCTTTTCTTACACCAAATATTTCTTATTTATATAAGTACTGAAAAAAAATTGTTAAAAAAATCTGTTCATTGTCAATAAATGTACTGTACAGTGAAACTTGTATGACAAAGAATCTCCATTGAGATAACAATTACGTTTTTCAGAAGTTTTAAGAGTAAGGGGAGTGAATCTGACTTCCTACATCTTTGTAAGTGTGTTTGCTGTAATTGTGCTATACTGTGAGAATTTTTTCAAGATAATTTTTTTTCAACTTTCAAAAAAGAAGTTTTGGATATCCGGTTACTTTATTAAAGGAAAACTATGTAAACAAACACCTGCATGCTATGTTGTATATATAGTTACCTAACAATCCAATTGTAAATGTTAACCATAAACAAATCACTTCCAAAAAGACAAAGTGTATCACTATATAAATAGTGCCTGTTTGGGAGGGTAACAGTTGAAATTGACACCCCTCGAAAACCATTGTCAACCGACGCGAAGCGGAGGTTGACAATGGTTTTCGAGGGGTGTCAATTTCAACTGTTATCCTCCCAAACAGGCACTATTTATTTTGTTATACTGAATGTCTTTTTTAAAAATTTTAAAATTTTTTTTACTGCTTTTATATAGGAATAGCGTGAATTCTACAGCGAACCGTACGCGAATAATTTTCGCGCATGTAACATTTTTTAATGTTACCCGTTGCCAAGTGCGTTGCTAACGCTGAGGGTAATAGTAAATATTATTAACTGCGTCTTAACCAACCAGATTTCAGTATTTAACATGAAAGTATAACAAAAGCATTTACAATACCAAACTTTCATTTCCCCTGCAAACACTCCCACCCTAATGTCTTGCTACAGCATGCTGATCAATCTTTTCTTAAAAATCTTTGTTGTTGGTGACACTGTGTTTTCTGGGAAAATTAATTTACATGAGAAATCAAACATGGAACTTACACTAATGAAAATGGTAAAGGAAGGTATATTAATAGAATCAGTGTTTAAAGAGTATTTTATTTAAATCTTATTTAAACCAAAATATTAATTCAGTATATGAGAATATGTCATAGACTTGATTGGGTCTTGCGAGACTGATTGCAAAGGACTGTGGGATTGGAAGCCAAACCAACCTTCAGGGTTTCAAAATCGAAACAAATATTTATTTTTTTTGTAAATGATGTGCACATTATGATCATTAGGTTGCGTCTTAATTATCTTGTATCTCATGAGTTGATACTGTTTTTTTCTTTCCAGGAGAATAGTCTCACCAGTGAGGGGTGAGTTACAAGGCTATCAGCCTATTTACTACCAATGATTTCAACAAAACACCTTGGTAGAGTATTACTTAACTTCTCTTATGTTCTATGTTTCTAAGCCCCTCCCCCCACACCCCTACTCCACCCCTCCCTATGTGTTTGATGAATTAGTTATGATAAGCTGGTGGGTTGTTGTGCATGGAAGCTAGCCTGCATGCATGGCGCCTCAGATGACTATTTTTGATTTGAAGCATTTCTGAGATGCATCAGATCTCGGTGCAGTTATCTAATTTGGGCATAGCTGCCAAACTGCTTTGCCCTTTCAAATTTACAAAAATTGCGTTCTTGCATTAAAATGGAAATGGAAATAGACGTATATAGCTACATGTATTCCTTGAAGTTTGGGAATGCTGTAGTCATCAGATGCATGCAAATCTGTTGATAACTTGTGCATGCAATGCAAAGAAAAAGACAGAAAGTAAATTTTAGGCAATGTTTTGCATATTAAGAAAGTAATTAAGACTCCTAAACACTATAGGCACTATGGGAGGATTGAATCCTGAATAAAATACTATATCAGGGTGTAGATCTGTGTGTTTTATATTAACATTGTCTTTCTTTGCCTTGCTAACCACTAACATTGCACTGGGCGGCCACTTCACACCAACTCAGAATATGATGCACTAACCTAGAGTCAGTAAGTACTGCATTTACTAACGGTAGTTGATCAGTAACAAGATTGTAGTCAGTAGAACTAGTATAGTAGATTGTATCAGTCTTATTACTATCAGTGAAGATATACATACTGTAACAGGGGGTGTACAATGTAAATGATCATCATGCCCTGTCAAGACGATGTGTACAGTGTAAAAGACCACCTGGCCCCACATGGTACAACAATTTTGTCTTAAATCATGTTAAAATACAAATACATGTACATGATAGCTTGAGATGAATAGATAATTTACTGCATGCCAAAATATTGAAATTTCAAATAAAACCTAATGAAACAGTGTATACTATAAGGAACAAAGCTGCTCAAGATAGTCTATTGGCTATGATAAAAGTCAGTACACTACTACATTGTACATGTACTACCTTGGCTTCTACAATTCAAATTGTGCACTGAGGAGAGAATTTGTTTTTTTTAAATCAGATTTTGATAATATTTGGTGCTTGAAGAAATTCTATAGAAAAGTATTTAAATAAGTTAAGGGGAAACAAAACAAAATCAGCAATGTAATTGAAGTGTTTGATTTGTGATTAAAAAGTAAATGCTGATGATAAAGACATTTTTAAAAAAAAAACTAAAAAAATAATTTGAGAGCAAAAAAAAGAGCATTTTTGTAATCATTTGACTTATTTCTTATGAAAAGAAATATTTGATTTAGATCTGTGTAGACTCTGTCATAATTGGTAAAAAAAAAATTGAAAATTTATATAGACTACTGTAAATGTGTTATATTTATGATGTATGATATTTGGTGTTAATTGATATTTAAAGGAGTTGGTCTAGATTTCATTTCATGCAGCTGCAGATGTACCTATTTATAAAAATGTATACATGAATGACATTAAGCTATATCAACAGTAAAACATGCTTTTAACAAAGTGTCAGGGATGGGTGATTTTGCTTCGTTATAAATGTAATTTGCTATATCCTTTAGCTTTAAAATACCTTTAAAAACTATAGGGAATGAAAATTACTTCACTATAAGTGTCAATTCATTTTAAAGTCTGGTCACTATAAGGGTGTTTTACTGTACTTGATTTTGGGAAACTGCTATCTATCAAAATGCAAAGTAGAGAATACATCCAAATATAATAGGTTTTCAGTATTTCATCCTTTGACATATATATACACTAGCACAGAAAGGACATTGTGTGGTGTATTCAGTAGATTTATCAAAGGAATTAAATTAATTATCATCAATTTTATACAGAGTTAAAGTGCCCATCTTTTTTGCCCAACGGTTTCACTCTGAATTCCAGTGTTGTACATAGTTGCTGTGTAAAATAGTTCTCTTTAAATACACCACATATATCTTAAGAGAAAATTTAAAAACGCTGATGTATTTCTATTAAATTGAAATTATACTACAATTTGGAAAAAAAAAATTACTTCACAATGTCAGAAATTTCCAGTGGTACCTATGTATTTGACTATTTGTATTGGAAGTGTTTGGCAAGATCTGAACACATCATATAATTCCATTTGAGTTGGCTTATGATAACAAGTACAAAGAAAAGCACTAGCTCGGCTGTCAGATTCAAGAAATCCTATTTTATAATGCAAAACAAAATGGCCCCTTTGATGTTCTGAGTGTTCAAGTAGGGGGTATGAATTTACAAGTGTCAACTTCTATTTCTTGCCACCCAGTGGAAATTTTAACCCACTGGTTGGGAAGGCAAGTAATTCAGTTACTTCTAAAAATCTCAAGAATAAATGACCTTGAGAAGTTACCCCACACAATGTCCTTGACACACTGACACACTTATCATTTTGCTTTATTTTATGACTGTATCCATGCACATGATAATAAACGTTACCACCTCTGATCTGTGTTTTCTTGTTTTTTCAGCCACTACCACTCTTCCCGGCTACTATTATTACAATGATGATGGGTCCAATTATTATGTGTACCACTGAGAATGGTGAACTTTGAACTTTGACCTGGTGAGACTTGAACTGTAAAGGGTGAAACATTATCCTGTCATGTGATATCTGTGATACGAGGGTGGCAACTTTGATGTTTGGATTCTATAAATAGGAAAAAATGAAATTATTTGGGACATTGTAATCTATAAAACTGAGGGGACACATTACAAATCTTAATTATTAATCACTTTGACCTTCATTAGTGCGATTTTAATTTTCAATCTTAGCTTGCCAGTGACATTTTAGATATGTCAAAACACCATAGTATAGAGTATGGCATAATATTAAAGATATATTATTTATTTTGTATAAATTTTTATAATTCATTAAGCCTCAGATTGTGAAGCATATTTACCTATGGGTAGGACAAAACTGAAATGTTTGAGTATCAGGATCATGAATACCTGAACGATGTTTAGACTACTGTCTGTGATATTAAAGGAATTGGGAGCACCTTTTTCTCTTGTTGTTATGAATAGAATGTATAGCTATATATTCATGAATAAAATTATTATTGTCATCAAAACTACTTTTGTTTTCTTGTCTTTGATGTGATGTTGGGGATTTATCCTCCAATGACCTTGATTTTTTGTCCTTTCTGTGGTGGTTCTTCCTCTCCCTCTGTCCTTTTGTGTGTTGCACCCTTAGAGTTTTGTTTACTGTGGTTAAAGTTACAAAGTAAAACATTCTCAGTGGCTTCTAGAATTTGAGAAGCTTGGGAAGTGAGGGGGAGGGTAGAGCTTCCATTAACAAATGTAGCACTAACTCTCCAACATTCTCATGTAGCCTTCTGCAACTATACCTGTACCGCTAGCTCTCAGAATTAACATAGACTTGACAGGATAAGAATGCCTAAAAAGGTTTACATATTTCTCAATCTTAAATTTGTTTGAATTTTTAAATATAATTGATTGTGAAAATACTTTTAAATTTAAGTTTATCATTTATGAATGAAACTGAAAAGACTCAGATTAAGCTATAAGTATGTAGTAAATTACAAGTATAATAATTTATGAAAATGTCCCCCACCCACCCTACCCTACCCCAGAGATCACTTCAATTATTATGAGAGTTTGAAGTGTATGTTGACTGGTTTCTACCTTTGACTTGCTTCACATTGCCACCAGTAAAGTAAATCATAGATTTGGGACTAAATAAGAAGAATCATAATTTTTCACTTACCTTTTTACTTTAAGCAAAATTTACCCCTTTTTCTCTGGCCCTCCCCCTCCCAATCTTTAAAATTGTAAACCTTCTGTTTTATTTGCCACATATTAAAGTAACCAATGAAATTGTTCCAGTGTGATAAAATCATGAAATAAAGCAACTAAAAGGAATTTCTCTGTAATTTCTTTGACTTGGACATTCAGAAAATATACCCACATCCTTATATCCATTCAACAAATGTGTACTGGTTGGAGACCACATAAATATTTATTACACCAGAACATTAAATGTTGATGTTTACCTAGCAAAGAAGAGAATTTCTCTAATAAAACCAAGGTGTTTTGTTGAAAGTGTTTTTGTGTGTGAACATTTACTAATTTATTTGTGTTTATGAATGTTTTTATCTGTGTTCTACATTTTGTTGATGTGTAAATGTCCTCTTTACAATGCCTGTGTATTTTGTCTTCTGTTCATCTTTGAGTTTAAACTCCCAGAATATTTATATTCAATTAATTCATGAATGTTTGTCAACTTGGAATATAAAGTGCAAGCCAAGACAAGTCGTGTGTTGGTAGAACAGTTTAGGAGGGAAATTTCTCTAGAACTTTTCTGGCCCAAATTTTTTTTCAATTATCTAACAGATGAAAATCTTCCATATTTAAAAAAAGTAATGTCTATGGTAGATCTATGTTACAGTAAAAATTGATGAACTGATTGGCCTCTGCATATTTGTTTTACATGAGTAGGTATAAAGAAATTTTGATTCTTTCAAAAAATTGATTTCTTCTAAGCTTGGGCTTGATCAGATAGAGTTTGAGATTGATATTACCTAATAAGACAAAAAGTCAAGGAGGGTTTCCATATTAGATAACTAGTATTATCTTTACAGGAGCCTTGTAGATGATAAATTGACATTTTTATAAAACCACAGAGATACAATGTATAATGGTAAAGGAAATTTTCTTATCCTTTGATGCATTACATCTAGTCCTTCAAGATCATTTTAGAATAAAAAAAAATATTGTTGTAGGTGCTATCTACATGTTAAATTTCCTTATTTCTTACACCTTTGCCCCACCCGAAAACTGTTATGTACTCTATGATAAGTTATTATGAACTTCGTTATCTCGAAATAGATGGGAATGTTTAAAAACTTTGAGATATTCGAGATATTGAGGGTAAAATACTTTAAAAAGTAAGTGGTTGGGACTTGCAATTAACTTTGATATATCAATTGTGTTCGAGATATCAGTGTTCAAGATATCGAAGTTCAATTTTATATGATTGCAATAGGATAATGAAATTTTATTTCAGTTGAAGGACCACCTCGGGTTATTGAGCCTCGGGCCATAGCGGTTCCTGAGCGTCAGCCCACTTTGGTTTCTCCCCAGCCAGGTTTGTATTATTCCATTGATAAGAGATGGAATTACTGTAAATTCCTAGAAATAAATGCGAGGAATTAATATCCACGTAAAATTGCGGGAAGCAACCCTTGTGGATTTAGAAATCTTGCTTTTCAGACAGTTTTGAACTATAGGAAATTATAATCTAAAATGATGCTCTCGAATTTTCATTCCCGCGATTTGATACAAACCAGTGGAATTGCAGAATTAAGTACCAGGTACTCGCATAAAAGAAGGAATTTACAGTACTGTGGCGTATCATTAAAGTGGGGATTTATGGATTGTATTTTTTTTTAAATTAATGGATCGTTTGGTTGTACATGTAAAATCGTGGGTTTACTTGGATGGATAATGAATTAATAATTCATTTTGGATGTTGGTTTGTGGGTAAGGGGTATACCCATAAAATTCCCAAAAAATTGAGCCTCCATATAATATTTCTAAAAATTTTACAGTAATACATGTATAAGTAACCAATGTATCATTTATGTCCTTATTTAATTACAAAATACTTTATCATAAATATTTCTTCATTAAAAAAGGAGAACTACAAATGATTAGTGTAATATCTGACAATACCTTGGATAAAATGTATAGCATAACTTATTTATAACATGGAATGGAAGGGATCGATCGAGTGCGAGTCCAAAATCACTTGGTTTAGATATTTTATTTTCTGTATCTTGAATGCCAAAATATCTTGAATTCCTAACATTTAAGGTCTTACTATAAAAAAAACATTAATTGATACTGCAGGCATGATTTTATTTTCTAGTTTGCAAATACACATCACATGGTTGAAAACTAAATTTCATGTTGACAAATATTGTAAGATAAGGTATGCTTTTAAAGGATATCTTGTTGCTTGGCAATTTGCATTTCATATGTTTATTTTTGTAAACAAAAAAAAAGAGCAATTGAGCAGCAATCTCATTTCCTATTTGGAAGTGTTGATATGGTGCATTGATTTAACAGCTAATAATTGCTATATTAATCGGGGATTGAATATTGATCAATTTGTAAGCCAAGCTTTAATAGATGTTAGATCTTTTTTTTGAAATTTTTTATGAATACAGTTCTTTCATTAAATGTTAAAAGAGAAAGTTTAACACATAATGTTAAAGAAATTCTTTGAATTTACTGACTAATGCAATTTGCAAATCAGATTCAGGTAAGATTAGGCCATTTAGTGTAAATTCTTTTTTAACAGACTCAATTTCAATAAAATGATTAAAGCTTTAGGTAACTTTTTAACCAAGGTATTGCTATTTCATACAAAGAAACTTGATACAGCATTTGGTTGATAGCATGAACTTTATAAATGTCATGCATTGAAAAAATTATATGCCTTAGAAGGAAGTCAATTATTGGTAATTTGGATTTTTAGCTTTGGTTTGCATGAATATAACTCATCTTTGAATAAACGAGATATTCAAGTTACATCAATTTGTTGCTTGGTTGATTGAAATGGGATGTAAATACTGGTATATAATTGCTATTAAAATAATCTTGTTCATTATATATATTTATGATACAATGATTTATCTAAATATTTCTTGAATCAAAGTAAATCTAGCTTCTTCATCTGTATTGGTCTAAAGTATATGGTATCATTATGGTTTGGATTAAAAGTATTGATGTAATATGTAATTATAAGTCTCTGTCTCCATCTCTCTTTTAAAGCTAGTATTTTTCAAGAAAAAACCCTCACAAACTCTTCGTACTGTTTTGCCTTTTAGGAGCCAGACGATCGGTAAAGAAAACAAATATATCTTTCCCAGGCCCTAGTAAGTTCGACTTATATTCATTTATCTATATTAAGAGCAATTAATGTATAATTTATATATATTCAACACAATTTGAAGACTTTCTTGTAAAGTTTGTGTTTTCTCAATGTTTCAGGAGGCCTGAGAAAGTTTCGCCATGTTGCTTATGCTGCTTGGTTCATTTCTTCACTAAAAGCACTTAGAGAAAAGGTACCATCTACTAACAGACTAACCAACTAACAACTTAATGGTATACTTATAGCTTCCAGAAGAGGGTTAATGAGGGGTTTTCACTATGTTCAAGACGAACACAAACTTTGAAATAATTGACAATTTAAATGGATATTTTGACAATGAATTACTAAATTGAAAATCTTTCACAATGCCAGCAGTATTTGTTCATTATTCATACACATGTAATTCAATAGTGTATCTGGCATTTTCATGAAAATCAATTTCATGAAATGATGTCATGTAACCTACATATATCATAATTTATCATAAATTTATGACCCATATGTCATACGAAATAAAAAAAAACAATTTTGATTTATGTATAAAGTGATGTCATACTTAAGCTTCAAATTGACTGATATTATGTTTCACTTTGAGACAAGATTTTAAAATTTTATCACCATTCTTTAGAATGTCTTTTATATTCCAATTACAAAGAAGCAATAAGAAAACTTTGGGCAGGATTATATATTGAATACACATGGTTTAGTCAAAGAGTACATGTATATTGAAAGTGAAATGATATAGAATCAGAGTCAAAGGAGGAAACACTCCATTCAGGACTGAATTATTTAAAGTTTTCAGCAGTTATACTTAATGTATGCAATTCTTATCCTTTTAAAATGCCTGCCATGGTAAATAGTCTTTACAGAAAACTTTCCTTTGCTTGAAAACGTTTATTACCTTATTTCTCCCTTTATATCATATTTTAAGAAGAAAATAACTCATACCAAGTCTGCTTCATTTCAATACCAACTTAGTTAGATAACTTTAAAATTATCCATCTCCCTTTTCCTGTCTGAACTCTTGATTCAATAATTCATGAATTTTGGCATTTAAGCGGAACAAATTATATTATATGTATTATTTAGTCTTTGCTAGTCAGTATTTCAGATAAACCAAAGGTTTGTTTGCTGTGTATTGATTCAATATTAATTTATAATTAACATGTTTTAGTTACTAATTGATCCAATTAAACCTTTAATTCACTTAGAAACTTCCTTTATCTTCCTGACTAGTCAAATAAAACAGTTGTTAACATGAAATCACATGCCGACCCTGTCAAAGTAATACATGTTATGGAGAATTTCATATTTTTTTTTCATTAACCATTTTATTCATGAATGATTACTGTAATACATATAAATATAGGGTACTTTTCTATTTGTCCAAAGCCTTCCAGACCACTTAATCTTAATTCAGTCAAAATTTCTCAAAATTTACTATTTTAATGGATGTCCAGAGATATTATTACCATAATATAAGCTAAATTTTCAAATATAGTTTTTTTTGAATTGGTTATCAGAATCATTTGGTCAAAATTTAGGACATATTGTAATGACGTTCATTAAGTTTGGAATTGCATGATCAAAATCTAGATTTACTTGATTCCTATAGCTTAAGGTAGCTCGCGGGTTTACCTGCTTGTGAGAAAACCTACCTTGAAAATTTGTCCATGTGATCCATAGGTTTTATAGTTTTATTTCTAAAATTTATTTAAGATTCGTCTGCGCTGTAATAATGTTATCGTGTTTCAAATACAGTGTCATTAATAAATTCAAGCAACGCCATTTCAATGAAATATATAGTAAAATGCACATTTTAACGGAGAAACGCATTACAAAACTAAGCTCCAAACTTTTAAACGATTCAGACGAAATTAATCATACTCAACACAAAAACAGAGGGGATAATTATGAATCAATTCATAAAAAAATATCAGTATGTGTTCTCGGCCAATTTTTGGCAAAAAAACTTTAAAGATTTAAAAGATTTCTCAAAACCTTATTTTTTCATTACGACGTTAGCCTGACGTCATCATTTCCTTACTTCTTAGAACACCAAAATTGAAATGCATTTATTGACAAGACTAGCTGTTTAACCTATTTTAGAACATGTAAATGCTTATTAGACATTATTGTGAATGTTATCAAATGCAATTAATGTAAGGCTGTAAAGATACAGAAAATTGCTATTTTTGTTTTTATGAAACTCTGAGTCAATCAATGCAAAAATAAAATGCCAGGCAACTACTGACATTATAAGTAAGTAATCGAATAAAACAGTTATCTCAAGCCAAAAGAAATTTAAGAATTTAATTGGTAGTACAAATTACGGAAGTTATAATTGTAAAAAAAAAAGCGAAGTTAATGCATACATTCTATTTTAAAACATGACTTTAAATGGAAGAGTTCTAACGCACACTCATTCTTTATCTTTATAAAACAAAATGTGACAATGTATGTGACATCTTTAAATTTTCAGCACTTGATATTATAAATCTTTGTATAAACAGTCATAAACCGCATATAAGCTTTTTAAAATATTTTATTTTATACTTCTAAATATCTTAATAAAATTATGAGTTTACTATGACGGTCAACTCTTTACGTCGATTCCTATTGTGACGTCAGCAAACCCGCGAGGTACGTTAATTGTATGGAATTCATGGTAACTGACTGGAAATGTATAAACTATATTTGGAAAAAGGTAAGAAAGATGATGGAGGATGATCGAGGCTTGCTAAGAAGTCAAACCATAATAGATGAAGACAGTGTATGACCAGTTTTAATTTAAATACCAGTATACAATGTATAAAAATCAACAAAAAAATCATATTATTAGCTCAATATTAGACCAAATATAAAACTATTTTGCACAATAAATCACTTGGTCAATATAAGCAGACGGTGGTTGTGCAATAAATGCTGTCAAAATTTTAACTAAGTATATATTGAAAATTTAAATAAATGTATTTCTCTAAATTAACATCAACCAGTTATTTATTTCTGTGACATCATTGACGACACTGTATACAAACTATTTTACCATGTGGTAACCGCTATGTGCCTTGTGGGTTGGTTAATTATTGACCATGCTTCAAAATGGAAGCTTTTGATTGGTTGTTGGGAGCTACTCATTCCACTCCAAACTGACGATTATACTCCTCATACATGAATATTATGATTCTTATTGTATCACACAACATTAATAAGACTAATTTTTCTTTTACTGTAACTCTCCATAACCTTTCCATTAATTATGTAGAACTAACATCTAGAATTTCAACTAACTTGATTGCCATTGCACAGAACACCAACTTATGTTTTTTGGGTTTTTTTACAATCAATATTTTATTGTAGATATAAAAACATCTGAATTTAGTAAACATTTGCTATTGAAATAAATACATATTAATTTTGATGCTCATGCTTAGTAAATTTCAAATTTTATTACAGTTTAGCTGATATTTGAATTTTAGCTATACAGGTTTATATGATGTGTGATTGATAAACAAGTATTTGGATTTCAAAGATTCTTTTGTATTTTATGATTTTTAATGTTCCATATTTTACACCCTTAATAAATCAACCATGTTAACCTTGTAGAATGCGGGGAGTCGACCAAGTAGTGTATTTTTATTTGGAATTATTTTGAAAGAAATAGTTGCAGCTCTTCACAGAATATACCTCAATGTAAGTATTCGATCCACTATAGACAAACTTTCTAAATGAAAGTTGACCAGTAAATTGTATTTCAAATGAAGCATGCATGTATGTTTGAACTGGTTGAAATTGCTCAATGCACGTAAAAGAAGTTTAATGAATTTAGAGTCACAGAATTGCAATGCATCTTCGCTAGCCAAGGGTTTTGATCCAGTTTGCTCAGGGACCAAGAACCCTTGGCTAGCAAAGATGACTGCAATGATAAATTCAAGAAAATTTACTTAATTTATTTAATCAGACAGTTTGGATTGAATAGCAGAATGAACCATTTTACAATCATAATGATAATTTTCCATTGGGTTTTTTACAGCCTAGTGGAAACATCTACCCTGTTCTAGCTGATGCAATAAACCCCAAGGCCTATGACCTGTCTAACTTGGTCCGTGGGAGAGTGGGAGACAAGGAAGGACAGACCATGATACAGGAACTACAGTATATAGTGGAGAACCTGGTGTACCACATCACGGAGATAATGGTAGGTGGTGTCTAATAGTACAGCACAGAGATAGTGGTAGGTGGTGAATAGTACCACATTACAGAGATGATGGTTGGTGGTGAATAGTACAGCACAGAAATAATGGTAGGTGGTGAATAGTACTGCACAGAAATAGTGGTAGGTGGTGAATAGTACCACATCACAGAGATAATGGTAGGTGGTGAATAGTACCACATCACATAGATAATGGTAGGTGGTGAATAGTACCACATCACATAGATAATGGTAGGTGGTGATAATACCAAATCACACAAATAATGGTAGGTGGTGTTTAATAGAACAGCCCAGAGATAGTGGTATGTGGTGAATGATACCACATCACAGAGATAATGGTAGGTGGTGATGGTAGTTGGTGAATGGTACCAAATCACAGAGATTATGGTAGGTGGTGTCTAACAGTACAGCACAGAGATAATGGTAGGTGGTTAAAAAGCCATCAGATATAAATGGTAATCACAGAGTTAATGGTAGGTGGTTTGTAAAAGCCACATTTAAGCAATAATGGTAAGTGGTAAATAAGTCCCTCCACAGAGATAATGGTAGGTGCATGGTTTATAAAACAACAAAACAGAGAAAATGGTAGGTGGTTTATAAAACCAAACCAAAGAGATGATAGTGTGTGGAACCACATCACAGAGATAATGATTAGGGGTAAGTGATATGATATGATTAACCACTACCCACCGTCTTTGTGATGTGGTATCACACACCACTCAGCAAAATCACTGTGATGAGGTATTATACACCACTTATCATTATCATGTCTTCATTCATTTGAAGAAATCCCTACAAGACAACTTGTTTTGAGACTCAGCTGTTGAATTTTGACAATCCATCTCTCTAGTTCTTCCCTACCCATTGAGCATGTTTATTGATTTGGTCTCTTGAATTGCCATTAAACATCAGGATAAAGTGTTATTTGAAATTTAGCAAGATAGAAAGGATTCCTGTAGGGAACTCCCAGGTAAATTTGAAGTTATACATGTATATATATCTTATGATAGGTTACAAATTCATTGAGTTCACTCACGGTCAAGTCGTCTCATTTAAACCACTCATAATTTTGATTTAAACAGAAGTTAAAACCAACATGTAAATTCTTTATTTGCAGCCAAGCACTGGTGTACTGGGAACTCACAGAAAGTCTGCTGTGTTTGAACTCATCAGGAACGGAAAGAGATTTCCTGATGGTTACTTCTGGCAAGTAGAGCTGGTAAGTCTTTGAGATGCAGAAAGAAGAAATATACCTTTGTCAAGTAACAAAGGTAAAAAAGGAAAAATAGACATAATGAGTTGTTTTCTATTTTAAAATTTAAATAATTATGTTTGTCTCGATCTTCACTCTCTAATGATTTTGTTCTCTGTTTAAAACACTATTAATTATCATAAGCAATGGTCATATTCACAGGACAGACTACAATTCTCTGAGAATGGTAGAACCACTAACATTGGAGACCCAGAAGCTTTCATGCTGATTATTGGCATCTTCCTGTCAAGAAGTCTTATCACAACTCTCTTAATGAAGCCGGTTGACTATGGCTTGTCCAATCAGCAGCTGTCAGATGTTGCTGAGCGTAACCTTAAGGTCATTGCCACAACGATGCTGTACCTGGTGAGACGAGTGTCAGTCTCGCGTGGTCGTGCCTTGATGGTAAATATGGCCCTCAACAATGGTGCTCAGCTAATTGCTTAGTTGAGGTCATCTATTTTGCCTTATATGCATTACAAGATCCTACATGCAGTTTCAAATACGAAAAATTGTTAGAAATGGAGGTCCAATAGATGTCTGTGTTGCATCTTGTTTATTTTATTTTATTTTATTTAGAGTATGCCTGGTGAGATATCCAAGTACCTGTATACAGATGAAGAGATGAGACCATTATACAGTAGAATCGCTAAATCTTTCAACTATGCAGAGGTAAACATAACACTTTGGTATACATTGTGTCTTGACATAGAACATAATGCAGATGATCTAGATGTACATTATTTACACACATTTGTGACTGTGCCAGTGTCAAGCTTAACTTAGGATATACCAGTACACATTTTTATACCTTAGCAATTTGAAAAAAGATAGTATGTCAACTTTGAACTTTACTACAATTTCAAGTCAATGCATCCTTCTTCTAAATTCCTTTTTTTGCATATCAGCGAGTTATTTTTCAATGTTGTAATGTTCATTTTGCTTTGAAAGTCTAATTTCCCTACTTTGGATAATTTTTAAGTTTAAGGTAGCTTGCGGGTTTACCTGCTTGTGAGAAAACCTTCCTTGAAAATTTGTCCATGTGATCCATAGGTTTTATAGTTTTATTTCTAAAATTTATTTAAGATTCTTCTGCGTGGTAATAATGTTATCGTGTTTCAAATACAGTGTCAGTAATAAAATCAAGCAACGCCATTTCAATGAAATATATAGTAAAATGCACATTTTAACGGAGAAACGCATTACAAAACTATGCTCCAAACTTTTAAACGATTCAGACGAAATTAATCATACTCAACACAAAAACAGAGGGGATAATTATGAATCAATTCATAAAAAAATATCAGTATGTGTTCTCGGCCAATTTTTGGCAAAAAAACTTTAAAGATTTAAAAGATTTCTCAAAACCTTATTTTTTCATTACGACGTTAGCCTGACGTCATCATTTCCTTACTTCTTAGAACACCAAAATTGAAATGCATTTATTGACAAGACTAGCTGTTTAACCTATTTTAGAACATGTAAATGCTTATTAGACATTATTGTGAATGTTATCAAATGCAATTAATGTAAGGCTGTAAAGATACAGAAAATTGCTATTTTTGTTTTTATGAAACTCTGAGTCAATCAATGCAAAAATAAAATGCCAGGCAACTACTGACATTATAAGTAAGTAATCGAATAAAACAGTTATCTCAAGCCAAAAGAAATTTAAGAATTTAATTGGTAGTACAAATTACGGAAGTTATAATTGTAAAAAAAAAAGCGAAGTTAATGCATACATTCTATTTTAAAACATGACTTTAAATGGAAGAGTTCTAACGCACACTCATTCTTTATCTTTATAAAACAAAATGTGACAATGTATGTGACATCTTTAAATTTTCAGCACTTGATATTATAAATCTTTGTATAAACAGTCATAAACCGCATATAAGCTTTTTAAAATATTTTCTTTTATACTTCTAAATATCTCATTTGTCATTTTAAAATAAAATTATGATTTTACTATGACGGTCAACTCTTTACGTTGATTCCTATTGTGACATCAGCAAACCCGCGAGCTACGTTAAATTGAATTTTGAATGAAATGCTATGATGTCAGAAGAGATTCATATAAAAAAAATTTGATGATTTCAGGGTCTGTTGAGGGAGTGGGGACAAGAATACATCAAACGACTCAGAAACGCTCCCACCCTAAAGAACTGAAATTCTCCTCCATCGTGTAGTGAATATTTGTGCCACAGCATGGGAGATAATGCAATAATCCTTTGACCATGCCTAGAAACTTTCTCTCGCTCTTTATTCAAACTGAGATAGCTACAAGGGCACACAAAGGAAATGCATAATCCATAATTGTTGTATGTGCGATTGTCAAGAGATTTTAGTTTCCTTGACAGTAGATTTTCAACTACTGTAATAAGAAGCTACGTCTTCATCAATATCTAGAATGCTGGGTCTTCTAAACTTTGTCAACACAAGTATAGGCTTATATAGACAATGTGAGGATCAATGCGATCGAGTTTGCCCTTGAGATAGAAAACACCATACCATTTTAAAGTCTGATTAAGACAAAACACAACTAGGTATTAGAGTGCGTAAAAATCCTCTTCATCTATTGCTACATTTTACATGTATAATTTAAAACAGCCTTGTTGAAAGTAGTGATTGATTTGAGGTTTTCTCCTACTGAACTATTTTGCTTTTTTTACTGGCAATTGTTACAGTACATGTGTGTGTTACACAATTCATTATGATTTATAAGTCTTTCAGTGTGGATACTTTTGAAGCTATGCAAGGCATGTTATCTAATACAATATTAAATGTTTCTTTAAATATTAACACAGAGAGTATTCAGAAACTGATGCAAAAATTGCATATTAGTCTGTGACGTCAAAGTATTTTTTTCACCCTTGTTTGCATTTGGGATCATCACATGCTTTTTTAGCATGTACCTACTAGAAAATTTCTAAAAATGTCTAAAAATAATATTCTACGTATAAAAAATTTAAATTGTTCTCATAAGAATGATCAAATTCTCTTTCGAAATACATCATGATGAAAACCATGGAATCCTTGTTTTACACGAGTACTTAATTCTGCGATTGAACCGTTTTGTATCAAATAGTGAGAACATAAAATCACAAACACCGAATTTGTAACATAGTTCTATTTAGTTTATATTTGTCCAAAAAATAAAAACGAGATTTTCAAATCTGTGAGATGTGCCTCTCACAAATTTACTTGAACATAAATTCTTTGGGTTTATTATTTATCAATTGGGAATCTACAGTAATGGTCAGCAAGTGAAAGAAATGTAACTGTCAAAGTAAATAAATCTGTAGCATGCGCGGATCTAGAGGGGGGGTCGGGGGGGTCCCGACCCCCCCTGGAAAATGAAAATTTATTAAATTTACATAGTAAAATTATCGCGAAAATATGCCTCGGACCCCCCCTAGCAAACACAATTATCCTTCGGACCCTCCCTGGAAAAATTTTCTGGATCCGCGCATGTGTAGTATATACCAGTAGTCAAATAGATTCTGTCAGATAGCTAATTATGAATGCTTATGGCTTCATCGGATATATCAGACACTTCTATTCTTTTCATTTGAAGATCGAATGAGTTTGACCCTATACACTGTTCTAATATTTTACAAAATATCTCATTTTTTCAATATTTTTGTCCCCCGCCGCAACGCGGAGCGGGGACATAGAAATGCCGGGCGTCCATGTGTCCGTCCGTCACACTTTTTTGTAAGCGCTCTCATGCCTACAAATTTTGACGGATTTTCATTAAATTTATACCAAATGTTTATACCACTAATACTTTGGTCAAGTTCGAAAATCAGCATTGGTCGATACTTTTTGTTGGAGTTATGGGACTTTGATCACAATAATGACTCTGTTTTATCAAAATATTGACCTTGTAAGCACTCTCATGCCTACAAATTTTGACGGATTTTCATTAAATTTATACCAAATGTTTATACCACTAATACTTTGGTCAAGTTCGAAAATCAGCATTGGTCGATACTTTTTGTTGGAGTTATGGGACTTTGATCACAATAATGACTCTGTTTTATCAAAATATTGACCTTGTAAGCACTCTCATGCCTACAAATTTTGACGGATTTTCATTAAATTTATACCAAATGTTTATACCACTAATACTTTGGTCAAGTTCGAAAATCAGCATTGGTCGATACTTTTTGTTGGAGTTATGGGACTTTGATCACAATGATGACTCCGTTTTATCAAAAAATTGACCTTGTAAGCGCTCTCATGCCTACACATTTTGACAGATTTTCATTAAATTTATACCAAATGTCTATACCACTAATACCTTGGTCAAGTTCGAAAATCAGCATTAATTGGTTGATACTTTTTATTGGAGTTATGGGACTTTGTGACGGATTTATCACACTTTTTTGTAAGCGCTGTCATGCCTACAAATTTTGATGGATTTTCATTAGATTTATACCAAATTTTTATACCACTATTACCTTGGTCAAGTTCGAAAATTAGCATTGGTCGATACTTTTTGTTGGAGTTATGGGACTTTGTGACCTTGTAAGCGCTCTCATGCCTACAAATTTTGAAGGATTTTCAATAAATTTATACCAAATGTTTATACCACTAATACTTTGGTCAAGTTCTTTTAGACTGTAGTATTTTGGATATATTTGCAACAGGAAAAATAGAAAAAAAATTGGGTGGTGGGGGTAAAAAAATGTTCCTCCCAACCTCCCCACACATTTAATTCTGGAACAGCCCTGAGTGTTTGAAAATATTCCAATATACAGTATACATGTACTAGTATACTGCTTGACCGGCGGGGGACCCAGGAATTCTATTCTTGTCCATTTTATAAGGTGGGCAAAAATGACATCAAAGCTTTGTAAAACACTTTTATACTTTAGTACTTGTAATATTCTTCTGATATTAAGTTGTATATAAAGTATAAAGAACAAACATTCTAAGAAAGATAACCAAAAACTTAGCACTGTACAATTAAGCAAGATAAAGATAACTCTTTTATCTGACCAGCTCTGTCTTTGTTTTGTATATCAGTTGAAATAAAGGATCATTTGAAAGTGAAAAATTTTATCTGACAGGTTTTCTAAAATGTCTTGCCATTTTGATCAAAGGCCGTGAGGATGGTACAGAAGATAGGCCACTGTATACCGTACTTGTTTCTTATATTGCCAGTTTAATTTCTGTGTACATAGCTGTATTGTATGTTTCTCTCAGTGATACCATTGTATTTATATGTAAAAAAGCATCTGTGATAATTCTGTATTTCTATATGTGACATTTACTATGGTAATGATTTTATACTGTAATTTCGTAACTAATTTGTTAGTTATTTGTTTGAAATAAATCACAATGAACAGCTTACATCCCTGAGTTTTTTTTGTCCTTTCTTGATCCCATTTTTGTAGAGGTTCTCTGTTTAGAGTGTTAGTTTTCAAATACATCTGGTTTGTATGAAATAATCATTTAAAGCAACCTTGGAATTTTACCCTCTAAAGCCTCCTCAACTCTGAGATTGATATAATGTAGGATTTAAAAACTTTCATAATATTTAATGACTTTCTTGTAATATTCAAAACAGGTTTATATCTCATTTAAAATTGCTGGTAAAAATGAAATTCTACCACACACTTGCCATATAAAAACAAAACAGTTTTTTTCAACTTAATTGATATATTTCCATCAAAACCTGAAGGAAAAAAAAACAACAAATGTAAGGCATGATAATAGGAACAAGATGAGAAAGTGCTGTCATAAATATAACTCATGAAACAAAACGCTACGATACAATCAATAAACTCTGTAACAAATAAATGTACATATCCGATACATTCAATAACAAGTTACTGATTAAAACAATACAATATGTAAGTTGTAGAGCCATAGGTTTGTAAAATAGAGGCCATAAGCCATCGGTACAAATAGTTTAAAGTGTCACTCAAATTAATGTTGACCCTTTTTCATATTTCACATAAAATTTTGTAAGGATTTGATTGATATCAACATAAACTATTGCATTTAAAAGGAAAAATTTACAGATTTCTTGATAATTCAAAATTTGGATAGTGAAGTAACAAATTTAGTAATGCAAACCAAAACAATGCTAAGAAAAGCTATGCATGTTAACAGAAAGTTTTATCAATTACTTATACATGTCTTTATGATATACAGAAAACTTTGAAATACGGTAACACAAAGGTATGTATAATATGCTTTGATACAGATGTTTTAAGCAGCGACTAATAAAACAAGAAAAAGAGATCAGTATATTTTTTTGTATAGCACTGTTAGGTGTTCAAATATTCTGAAAAGCAAGCATGATTGTATAAAAACTATATATGAAAAGTATTGCACAAAACCACAGAGCATCGCAAGATTGTTTTAAAAAACGGAATGTCAAAAGAGTTCCTTTTTTTGTTCCAAAAAAAATTTTTAACAGATATGAAGAAAAGGTCATGATTTTATGATTTTACATATAAATGTACAAGCAATATTGCATGGTTTACTTTTTTAGTTTTGAGGTGTTACAAACGCTTGTGGAGATACAACAAAGTGTACATCAGTGACTTTTTTGTGTGGAAATGCTAATGTGACTAGATACTATATCATATAGTATATGATTCCGTATGTACAATTATATTCTAAAACAAATGTTGCCATTTTCATCATAACAGATTACTGTAAAAGTGGTTATTTACGCTGGTGGTAAGGTACCCATTTTCTGGAGTCAAACAATACGTGTATGTATTAAATACGTGGATGCATGAATAACCACACGCAACTTTTAATTTTTTTACCATACACATGGGGGTATATATTTTTACACAGATTTAAGCTTACCACATAACTAGCGCAAATTCCCCCATACATAAATAACCACTTTTACAGTACACATAGCAAAGTTAAAAGTCAATGTCCATAAGCTACATAAAAATTCTATTCAAGAGGAACTACATTAAACACTGATAGAACAGCACTCCCTTAACAGACAGTTGGTATTATAATTCTACAGGTGCAAAGAATGATAAAGGAAGCCAGAAACCAGGTGAATCACCTTTCACATATTGGCAACTCAAGATGGACACACACTGATATTTGGGACAAACAGGTAGACAAAACTAGACATTGCCAGCAATGATGTAACAAAAACAGGTGCTCTGGCTTCTAAACATATGGAAGGTCAAAACTAGATGTGCCAGCCCAGCCACTGGCAAAAGCATCAGCAGCAAACCATGAATGACAGGGACTGACATAGATGCAAAGTGCCTGGACATGTACCCATTTCTGCCCTCAACATTACTGACAAAAATTTAAACTTAAAGCATCTTTTACCATTACAAAGGTCTCTGGACCTGAAACATCTAAAACATGCAACTCGAACATTTCTTTTTTTTTCAAATTAAAACCTTATACATCTATAAAAATCCATAGCGTCCATTTATTAAAAAAAAATCTACTTATATCAATAATGAATAAATAAAGTTACCGTAATTTCAATTTCATACTTGTATACATGTACAAGAAACATAAACAAGTAACAGATTTTTTTAAACAATGAATTCTCGCAAAATCAACGTAAAACAATGAATACATGTACATGTATTTAAGCAGCATTAAAACATTTTAAAACGAATACTTGGAGGTACATGTTCTACTATTTATTGTCATTCAAATACAGTGACCGGGATATGTTAATATGGCAGATACATGTTAATTGCTACTTTCATATTAATCCATGGAGATGAACTGCTATGATGGATTTTCCAGCGAGTTTCATAAATATAAAAACACCAAATACTTTAGATGACAAATTGCACACAACTGCTAATACCTTATTACAGATTACTTTATACAGGAATATTTTTGCCCTGTGTAATTTTCAATCTTTTACACTTGCAAACATTTTTGCCCCGTCTTGAATTCACCCAGACACAGTTGTGTTCAAAGAGAGATAATTTGGGATAATGGAATTCACCCAGTCTTAATTTTGCTCCATGACAATGAGGGCGAAAAAGGCAAAAATAAAATGGGGGCAAATATTTCCCCCTATACAGTAAATTGTACTGATGATTAAAATTGATGTCTTCATGATTAAATCTATTACAACAAGGATAGTGTAAAAAAAAAAAATAAATAAAAAGAATAAATTCTAAATTATGAACTACATAACTTATCACACAGAATATAAAGATTTTCAAGCCTTAATGAACTTTTAAAAAACAGTAACAACAAATATTTTATAAACAGTCTGTTACCATCTGTGTATTTATGGAGTAAACTCCCCTTTCTTTCCACTCTCACTCTCATTCTTCTCTAGATAAATATTTGTTATGTATGTACTAACTAACTGGTTCTGTTGATTCTTGCAGTAGAAAGCCTACTGAAGCACCAGGGTTATTTCTTCAGTTGCGGGGCATCTGTTTTGATCACTTTTGGAATGATGGTGTAGATTTTCTGGTTGGTACTGGGGAGAGCGGGGTGGTTCAGAGTGATGGTGGGGGGTTGTGAGGCCGCCACTTGCTGACCCATTAACTGAGCCGTGATTAGACCTGCGTCCACTGTTTTCACTATTGTCCCTGGGATGAGCCCTGCACTGGTCAGTGACTCTATCAGTTCTTTGGAGGCAGTGGGCATGGCCCCTGTGAGGTCAGTGACCTGGGGAGCAGAAGTGCTAGCCTGGGTCACATTAACTGCTTGGTCTGTCAATGTCACTGAAACAAGATGGAGAGCAATATTGATATTTTTTCATAAGAAGACTTTCATGTTTCAGATTTCATAAATAACCTTTTCCTCTTAAATTTCTCTATATATTTTAAAGTTGAACTTTGTGACCCTCCTAGGGTCTAACTATTAGTCACTGGTAAGGTGAATAATAACTAACGGTAAACAAACTTCAATCTTCAGTCTTGAAAAAAAACCCTTCAAACAAAGACCCTCAAAAACTTCTCATTATTGACATAACAATCCTGAACTCACATGATAATGGTATTTGTCCTTGAGATCGCTGCTGCATTGTGACTGGACAGTCCTTGTGTGCCAGGAGTAGGGTCTTCAGCTGGGCTACTTCTGACCGCAGTTGGTTGACTTCACCCTGAGACAATTCAATGGTTTATTGACATTACCATGTTGGCATACAATCAAAATGAAATCAAATGACAAAAGAAAATTATAACATAAAGGCTACAGCAAGCAAGACAGTTTTATACAATACTTCATACTCCATGGAACTGTTTTCTCTGCATAAAACATTTATCCAAGTAGATACATAGACGTTTTGTAGTACATGTATTATAATCACATGGATTAACAATTTCTTTTATGGGATCAATACCACAGTACAATTTATCATTGAAAATATCACAATAATGAAATCGAAGATTGTCATACATAGGACAGTAAAGTACAAAATATTTTTCATTTTCGACCAATAATTTACAAGCATAGCATAAACGTTTTTCCTTTGGGATAATTGGTATACAATATCTTCCTGTTTCAATGAATAGTGAATGTGCACTTATTCTAAATCTAGTTAGCTGGGATCTTTCATGCTTTTTCAAGGAAAACTTTAAGTAACTGCACAATGTCAAATGCTGTGTACTGTACCTGTAATTTGCTGTTTGTAGACTGAAGTTCCTCGCCTTTCTTCTCCAGATTGACGATCCAGTTCTTCCTCTTCTGCCGACATCTCGCGGCTGCTGCACGGTTCCTCTCCAGAAACTTCTTCCTTCTATCATCCCCCTCATCATCGCTCCTAAATCTCTTACTACAAAGATGAACACACATCACAAACAATCCTCCATGTAAAGATATTGATGCTCTTTTTCCAAAGTCAATAACTCGTCAGATTTTTTTAAAGTGGTTTATATCACAAGAACTACAATATTTTCAAATAATTTAAAAAAATTGAAAGCTCATATACCTGACATTTCAGATTCTTAAAAAAACTGAGCCAACAATACAACTGTGATAGTTTATAAAGGTTTAGAGAGTGAGATTTTAGAAGAGGTTCAACTTTATGGTACCTATATTGATAAAACGGAAAAAGCACATAAACCCTGACCATAATATCAGCATTCACAATACTGTAGGAATAAGGAATCATTCTTTGAGTATTATGAGGTGATCAAAAAGGTCCGGGTGATCAGATCAAATATAGCCCAACGTGCTTTATGATAGATCTGATCCCATTCAGGGGTATTTGATCACCTCATAATGCTCAAAGATTGAAAGCACAAAGGGCTTTATGAAAGATCTGATCACACTCAACCATATTTAAACACTTCATTGACCACTTCATAATACTCAAAGAATGATTCCTTATTACTTATAATTATATGACTTTCAGCAATTGTAAGATTTAATATTGAAATAGTCAGTGATGAAATATATTGGACTATACATTACAAAATTGTTTCGTAGTGTTATCACAGACAAAGACATTGGAAAATGTAAATATACTGGAATAAATCTATCATCATAACAAGAAAAAAATAACCTTAAAAATCCAACAACTCCTGACTTACAAGTTGACTGTTGAATCAGCTGCTCCAGGGGAGGGCATCTCTGACTTGATGCTGTCCATGGACTGGGGGGACATCTCCTCCACACTGGACAGATTGGGGATCCCCGGAACGTGGGACGTCACCTCAGGAGATATCTGGAGGCTGGTTGGAGGCTGACTGACAGCTGGGGATATCTTGATGGTGGTATATCCAGGTGATATCTGAGTGTGAGGGGCTTGTTTGGAGACAGGAGAGGGAATCGTCTGGGATTGAATTGCTGCTTTTAATCTCTGTTAAGTAATGAAAATACATGTCGGTGAAACAATATTCTGAAGACGTTAGATATTGTATGGTTTGCTAGATATATAAAATGACTGTAAAAAGACATTACTTTTTTCATGATTGCTCATATGATATCATTTCAGAAATTTCAAGTATTATGTAATTCTACTATTTTCAATTCACTTTGCAAACAGAATAGTTCATTTTACAGTTTGTTTGCTGACTACAGAGTGAGTATTTTGTTGAAATTAAATATCAAACAAGGGCACCGCTAAGCAGAGCATCCCCTCACGACATGAGTTATTGTGTGGGGATGCATTATTTAGGACTACATTGTATATGGTTATGTAAATGATGAGACCACTTTCTACTAACCTTCCATTACTAAAAAACTACTTTTTCTCTACCTGTACTAGATCTAAATCCTAAAATATCAAGTTGTTAATTTGAACTGCTTACTTTCACTTGGTTTCACAGAAGTTGAAGCGGAGGTAGTTTTTGACAAGTCGTACATAAAATTTCTGTTTAAAATTGTGTTATTTTAAACAATATTTTAAAAAGTACTCAACTAATTGACTTGAAATTACCAGGCTTTGTCCTTTTACCATGCCAAATAAGTGTACGAAGTTTGATAAATATCTGTGCAAGGGTTTTTCTTTTAAACTTGCTTCCATCCTGAACACACACACACACACACACACACACACACACACACACACACACACACACATGCACACACACACGCACAGCAGCGATGCTATATTCCCTTCACAACAAGTTGTGTGAGGTGATAACAAGTCAAGAGTCCCACTGATGCTGACCTGTTTGGTAATGTTGGTTTGGGACTGAACAGGGGTTGTAGTCTGAGCTGGTAGAATGACAGTTTGTTGCTGAATCGTATTAACCATGGGCTGTTCCACACGGCTGGTCATCACGCTTGGCTGTACCACCTGAAGGTTGCCGGCAGAGTTTGCGGGGATCTGTACGGGGACGGTCTGACCGTTGGGGAGCTGCAGGAAGACCTGCATGGTGTACTGAGATTGGGCCGTGATAGTAGGAGCCTGCACCTCGGAGGAACGTGGACTGAAAAAACAGAGTTAAAGACCTACTGACAAGTAATGTTTAAATACCTGTACTTGTATTTGATTCCAATCAGATTTTACGAAAGTGTCCATTTTTTGTTTTTTAAATTATCCATTGTTTTTTTATAATTCTGTCTGATAAAGAAACAGAACATTAGATCAATATCAAGTCAACTTAAATCAATTGCAATCTCACTTTTTTGTAACTTTGAAAATTTAAAAATTATAGAGGAGTTTGACTTACGGGGATACGGTGGTTGATTGAGCTGCTGTGACCAGAGTGAAGCTGCGACTGGAGGGAGCTGAGCTCTCTGTCTCCATCTGAGTGGGAATGTTCAGGACTCTGGGAACCAATTTACAGAGCTTCTCCTTGTTCGACTCGGAGGAAATAATTACCACCTCTTCTTCAGTGGTAGAGGTGGGGGCAGGGGATGCCTTCCCTCTCTTCAGATGATTCAACACCAGAGAGGACAGATCAGGCTTAGTTGCTGCAGCTGACTTTCCTTTGTCCGAGGCCAAATCTTCCACTGTGCGAGGAATCGGGGGCACTGGGGTATTGAGCTCGTTAGAGTCCGGTCCCGGAAGGGCAGCTGCGCTAGATGTCTACAAAATATTCACTTTTTTATCACAAAGGAAATACTTGACAAAAACTTTTAAGAAAATATATAAATGTGTAGATTCTTATTTACATGTATATCAAACAGAAAATATACAGTATTTTTATGCTAAAATATATGAATAAATGTACGTTATGAAATGGAACTTTTAAATGACAATTACCCAGTATATAGACTACTTTTTCAGCAGTTAAACTTACTTCAGCCTGAGATTCTGTATCCATGGCCTTTTTGAATGCTTCCTCAAATGGGTTTTTCAGCTCATTGAACAAGCCTATCTCCTCACAATTCTTTAGAAATTTGGTGGGTGTAGGGGTCTGATCTGAATTGTAGATGAAAGATGAAAGATTTGCACAAAATATAAATGGGGTGATATGTACATTCAGGAAATATTTTGGAAAAATGTATAATGAAAAAAATTCATCAACTTGCAAAATAGTTAAAAAGATATACTGTACTGCACTGTGCATAGTACACATTTTGTGAAATTTCCCCAAAAGAATCAAATTTGAATGTTTTGTGACATGACGTAAAAATCACAAAAATTGTCTCTTAAAATTTCCACATTACAATAAAAGTGTGAATCAGATATCAGGAAATAATGAAAATATGTACATGTATACATTTTAATTGTATATTTCATAGACTTTCTTTGCTTTATCTACTTCTGCATTCAAGTACTAGTAACTGTAACATTTTCTTAATACAAAAAGAGAATGATTATTTGAATCTTAAACATGTGTGTTCTCCAAAAGCTTAATACACACATATTTGAGGGATTTAAACCTATGACACTAAATATCCATAGTCTAAAACTACTTTTAATTCTACAAATTCTTTATGATGATTTAAATCAATTTATCAAATTTACTTCACTTTACACCAACTGTATTATATGTTATTTTTTCAATTATCAAGTGTAAAATTTACCTAAAAATAGCCCTGGTGGCATGAGGCCAGATAGAGGGGATTTTCCAGACCCTGGGGTGAGGCCTGATCCTATATTCAGAGCGAGAGACATTTCATGTTTCCTCATGTGGACAGCAAGATGGTCTTCATTGGTAAATTTCTGAAAAAAGATATATTTTTTGTTATAACTACATGTATAATAATACTTATTTCATATTATTAATTAATTAACAGAATGAATCCACTGTACATGTTTCCTAATTGCTATAAATAGAATGTGTTATCATTAAAATGAAAGATGTCCTTTAATGGATCTGAGCATAGCCTTGTTCTGGTAAAATTATTCTTCCTGGATGTATGTTCATTCGCCCTAAATAGTGATTGGCCTTGACGCCGTTTGCCCTATGTCCCTTTGCCCTTGATTTTGTTCGCCCAAAGCTTTTTCGCCTTATTTTAATACTTACAAAAATATACAGCTACATTAATCCTGTATTAATAATACAGGATTAATGTAGCTGTATTTTTTTGTATTCTTATCATTTTCAAAATTATGAAGAGATGTATCATTATGCAAAACAGCACCACTATAGCATCTTTACATAATAATAAGAAAACCAATCGACTGACCTGATGACAATACAATGCAGGGCCTGGGAAGGGGCCGCGCCACGCGCCATATGCGCATACCGCTGAATAATGGCGCAATGCACACATGGTGTGCTGTGCCAAGCGGCGCGCCATGCAATCATATCGCAAACGCATTATTTCATAGTTTGTGATTTTATCGTAGTCGATGTTTTCGGTAATCATCAATGGAATGATCGAAATGCCATTTGATCGTAGAGATGCCACTGGCAATGAAATCTAACATAAAATTTCACTTCCCCACGGACATAAAACATTGATATCTATGCAGTTCCCTTCGGTATGTGTTTATTACGCAGCTTGCACAGATGCACTCACTTTGCCCTTCACACTGCAAGTTGTGAACGAGTGTTTTTCCAGCAAAACTGTATTCTTAACCAAGCAGAGAAATTCTTTGGTACCCAAAATATCTGATTGGCTTCTTAGAGTTCGGTTAAACAAAGAAGAAAACCTTGATTATAGTGATGTTTTTCAAAAAAAGAGGAATTCTTTGAAAAAAACATATCTCTGTCCAGTGACAAACATCCAAACACATTTATATTTTGGATTTAATTACATAAATTTTATTGTCAAAGATGCATGTGATGACTGTATTATCGTAATCTGATAATATTTCCAGTTATGTATGACAGTTCATTTAAAAAATGGCCCACCCCATTGTATTTTTTCTCGGCCCCATAAATTTCAAAACGGCCCCATCATTTTATGAAGCATGGGGCCATTGGCCCAACCAGTTGTTTGTCCTTCCCAGGCACTGTACGATGACTTATTGAGAATTAATTATTTACATGTAATTTTGGTTAACAGTTGTTTGATAGTTTCATGATCCATCTACATACATATCTCATTTAGAGATCAAAGGTATTGTGTTGTGCTCAGGTATATAAATTTTTCAAAGATAGAATTATATTGCTCATCTCCTGGCCACCTTCTAAACGAGCCAATTTCTTTAGTTGTTTACAATCATCAAGCGAAAAAATTTTAAAAACCAAAAAAATACGACAGTTATCAATGATTAACAACATTAAAATATAACAATTAAATTAAACCAATTTTGTCCTTTTGAAGAATTAATAAACTGTTATAAAAAGTCATTTGAAGTAAATCAAGTTAAAATAAAAGTAAAATATAATTTATCATATAAAAAGTAAATAGTAAAAAAATAAAGATATCTTAAAATGATGTGGTTTATGAACAGACTCGGAAGAACAGGTATACAGGGTGAACAAACCGGATACCATTCTTCATATATGGATGCAAACAGATAGTGAAATGCGATTGTGTTCTTGGCTTTGCCCTTCAAGCTGTCAAGATTGAAAAAATGATACAAAGTTTCATACCTGCCCACAAGACAATGCTGAACACACAAATGGTTTATCATCCTCATCCTCCATCTTAGTGCTCTGGGTGTCTGTGGTCCACAGCTGGTCCTGTCTATCAAAGAATAAACTCTCAAGCTATAATTGATTCATACACTCTCATTTAAAGTATCTAAAACATATGTTGGGCAAATAAGAAATATAAATAACTCTGACAATCAAATTTGATCAAACTATATCCAAATTTGACAGTTCTGCCAATGTTTACATTATATTTTCGTTAAGAATCGTGCAGTTTCTTCAATAAAACGATAGTTAGATTTTGAGATTATGATATAAGAGGAAAAATAGACATAGAAATTTGGAAGTTAAGTTTACCATTAATTAAAAAACACTGAAAATTATGACTTGCTGAAACACGAAAAATGAATATCTGTTTTTAACTAATGGCGACACTTCCGGTTCACAATATAGCATTCCACGCCCGATGTGTGTTTTTACCCCCCCCCCCCCCCCCTTCCAACTTTCTTAGAGTTTTAAAGTGTTTTTCTCTTTTGAAATATTTTATTGAAAAATCAAACTCGTAGCTGTTAAATATAGATAGTGAATCTTAAAGTTTGTTTACAAATTTTCACTTTAAAATCTAATGAATACTGCCAGGGCTTATTGACCCTTTTTGGTACAGGATCCTGTAGGCCTACCTTTTCATTTTGGAATTTTTCGTCGACGAATTGCTCTTTTTGGTAATAGAGTTGAACTAATTTGACTCAAGGTAAGTAAGTATAAGAAACCTATGCATTTCTTGGTTTTTATCGGGATATCATATGTTTAGTCATTAAATAATGTTTTCATAAAAATCACCACAATTACGGTAACAGAACACTTGATATTTTGATGAGGATATCTCACTTAGCATAGTAATAAAAAGAATAACATGTACATGTATACATCATTCATTTCAGTTTATAGTTTTCATCCCTGCCCACTCCTCTAAATATCCAGCCATGCTTTTTAAGAAAAATACAATATATATAATTATACAAAAATATGGTTCTACATATTAGAACCATTTTAACAAGACCTTGGACTTTCAGTAGGGCGTAGCTATCTATTCCTTGCGTAAAAAAAATTCAAAATGACGCGGTTTCAAGCGAAATATACATCGATTGCGTAGTCACAGCTTAAAAGCCAGACAAATCTTGTTGATTTTAAAGAGCCATAACTGGGTGGCTAGCAATGAAATAGACAGGCCTACGTCACATTACTGTTTGGCAGAACAACCCAAAGTCCAAGCTCTTGTTAAAATGGTTATAAGAATTGTATCATTTTAATGTGTAAAGTTTTCATTTCCGCGCTTGCGCGGGATATTATCTAGATAAGTAGCTTTAAAAATGTATAGATCGAACTTATTTACAGCTTTTTTTCTGATATAAAACCGCCAAACAATACGTAAATTCACGTCCCTGCATATACAAGATTTTCATGTATAATGTTTCAAACAATGATATTTAATAAAAATTCTAATTAAAATTAAAAATGTTATCATACAAATGTTGATGCCTCGTTTTCAGCATGACAATATGAAAAGCGCGACGAATTACGTCGTTTGAAAATCAGTACTGTTTTGAATTTACTAGGTGGGTGTAAATACAAAATTTACAAAATTTACAACATGACAACTTGTAATTTTGTCATGTTGTAAATTTTGTATTTACACCCACCCAGTAAATTAAAAACTTACAACAATACAGTACTTGAACTTTGAAGATTTCCCCAAGTTTGAATTAATATCAATTTGTATGAAGTTTTATCAGATTTATTTAAATCTATAAATAAAAAAAGAATAATATCGGGGGGGGGGGGGGGGTTATAACTAAAATATGTTTGTTTTCTGTTAGCGAAACTAGCTCGTTAATGCGCAGGGTTTCGCGTTATATCGCAAAAGCTTCGCGTTTATTCGCAAAAGTACCACGTTAATTCGCTAAAGCTTCGCGTTTCATTGCGTTTCGCATTATTTCGCGGAAGTTCCGCGTTAATTCGCGAAAGTTTTGCGTGAATTTGCGATGTTAATGCTTTTTTTCGCAAAAAAATTGTGTTTATTCGCAAAAATAACGCGTTAGTTAGCGAAAGTTTCGTGTTTTCCACGGAAGTTACACCATAATTCGCGAATGTTTTGCGTTTATTCAAATATAAAATTACAATTATAAATGTTCTATTTCATGTATTTTTAGACTAACTGATGATGCAACGTTGTGTTATGCGGCTATTGTGACCTTAACTTGCACAATGCATTTCGAAGATTAATATAATTGTTTTTTAATCTAAAGTTTCACTTAAATAAACCTTGAAATAATTTTATAACTCTAAATATTTTTTCTTAGAGTTTACTCATTTAATTATATGGGAATACTGAAGACTTGAATTCTCAAGTTTGTTGACAAAACAAAAAGCTGCTAACAATCGTTAGTTTGAAATGACTCGAACGAGGAACAATTGTTGATGTTTTATAAAGCAATTTTAAAAAGACCTTGGACTTTCGGTAGGACGTAACAATCTATTTCTTGCATCAAAACAAGCTGAATATACAGAGATTGCGTAGTCTTGGCTCGAACGCCAGACAAATCTTGTTGATTTCAAAGAGCCATGGCTGAGTGGCCAGCAATGAAATAGATAAGTCTATCCATATGTCACATTGCTGTTTGACACAACTACCCAAATTCCAAGCTCTTGTTAAAATGGTTCTAAAACAAACTCAAGGGATATTTCAAAGTTGAAAACATTGAATAAGGATGTTTACTGGTGGTGAAATAAAAGTCTCGGGAGACATCATGTTAATCTCTTGCATAGAAATACAACCAAAGCGTGTTCTGTTTTCATCGCGCTTCAAAGCTTCACTGACCTATTTTCGAAGATAACCAAAAAGCAGATTTTGTTGCAGATTTAAATCACACATGAAAGGAAACACATGATAATAGTGTTTAGCAAAAAAAAAAAACGGCAAATCGCGTTAGCTATCAAGGTCTTCATCTTGACGACGCGAGGGGCTGTCAAAAATAGCTTGGACCGGAAGTATTTGATAAAGCATCATCCGTTTGACAAAGCTTTGGTTTATCACACGCGTAATATACACTACACGTATGAGACAGAACCATTTTAACAAGAGCTTGGACTTTGCGTAGTTGTGTAAAACAGCAATGTGACATAGATCTGTCTATTTCATTGCACGCCACTCAGCCATGGCTCTTTGAAATCAGCAAGATTTGTCTAGCTTTTGAGTTTTAAAGACTACGCAATCGGTGTTTATTTTGCTTGAAACCAGCGTCATTTTAAACATGTCTCGACGCAAGAAATAGATAGGTACGCCCAAGGCCTTGTTAAAATGGTTCTAAATGGCCCTATCTGTCTTTTTAACAAAAATTATTGTCTCGGATCACAGAAAAGCGGTGATCAGTCCATTGAAACGTCACAAAGACTAAGTCTTTCTGAATCTTACGACTCTCTGAAAATCTGTTTTACCGTTCAAGCCTATAGTTTGGTTTTTAATTATCTCGGTTGATGGGAATCGCATTTTATGACTTTTATTGTCTATGTGGAATCAAAGTTTCTTAATGCATTTCTGTGTAGGACCTATTGATTCCCTTAAAGTGACTTGTTGGCGCACTTTCCGTTGTTGATGTCGCCATTTCAATTCTATTCCTGTTATTGTGACTCTTTCGCTGACGTACACACGTCTAGATTTATACTACATTACGTAACCATGGATTACTATTACCGTGTGAAAAAATCTCGCCTCCCAACAAAAAAAAAATAACTCTGTAACTTCTGTTAAAAAAATTCTTTAATCAACCAGTTTTCCCAAATACACATAAATCAGTTATTTTCTAATCTTTTTATTTTTTTCCCCATTTTTTACTAGAAATTCGATGAAGCTAGGAGTCTCATGGGTGTCATCAAGGTTCTGTGTACTTGTATTGTCTACTTAAAACCCGCAGTAATTTTGTAATTTGAACTTTGTTGAAAAAATACGAAGTGGTGTTTTTTATGTAGTAATTCAAAGGGGCGGGTGTCAACAAATTACCAACCAGATTTGCCTTAAAATGTTCAAATATTTAATATAAAAAATTGGGATCTTTTTTCTGTATCTTTCTACTCCAAACATAGTAGATGTACTGCTGGGTTTTTTTATTTTGCTACCTTTCGTCGCGACCAATTAAAGGTAAATTAATTGACAGCAAACATCATGCACAAAATTCAAACTAACGAGCATTGAATTCATAGATCTGTAGACAGGGGGAAGTTTGAAAAGTTCTAAATCAGTTTCTCGATCCTAATAACATTTGTGATGAATGATGTTATGGAGCCCGGGGTTAATACTTTGTTATTTTGTATGTTCTTAGGTCATTAGATTATTGGGATGTAAGCAAATTTTTATCGATATTACGAAACATTTGGTCGATGCTGGTGCAAGATGAAACGGATATTGGCAACATTTTACGAGTTGGTTTTGAATGAGCTATTGCTGTCTGCTTGACTTAGTATCAAGATATATGGCTTTTTAACGGAATTTAACAGTATTGAAAAAAAAATCTACCTTCGTAATCATTGTAGGTTGAGTATACATCTGATTTTTCGAACTCTTTGGCTTTGTTGATTACTAAATGGCATATCATATACAAAGTAGTAAGAACTTTAAGGCATCCAAATGAACAAAATACTTGGAACAAGATTTACTGCTCATTTTTCAAAGAGTTGAAATTGAAAACGTTGTAGACTAACTGTTTTAACGAAAACCATATACAGCATTTAATAAGGAAAAAGAGGTAATTCTTTAAGTTTATTACAGCCGGATGCGTGATGAAATCGAATGAAGCCCGAAGAGCTTTATGATAGATTTAGTCAAAGAATGATTCTTGACTAAAAATACATATATTTATATAATTTTTAGGAATTGTAAGATTGCATATTAAATTATTGAAATTTTTATACGCTTTTTTAATTTCATATTATTATTTAAACTCTTATTACGCTACTTACGCTGTGTGTCAATGATGAAATTATAATAATTCGATCCGCATTGTCATTACAGACATGGACAAAGATATTGGAAAATGTGAATATATGCCATATTTTAGATTTACATATGTATTTAAATCAGATTTTACAATCATGTTTATGCTTTTTAATTAAGTATAACATTGACACAACGTAGGAAAACATTGAGTGCATTTTAGTATCTTATAGGGAAACGCATATCTTTCAACAAGGATCAGTACATTCGATTGTTAATCAGCTGTAGAAGTTTTGAACATTATGAACATTCAAAAGTTTTCATTCGTTGAATTCCTTCTCCCTTTTGCCTAACTATTGAATTGTTTGACATATTGGAATTGGGTTAAAAGCAGAAATGAATAATTCTGACAGAAGTTTACAAAATTATTCTACAACGTAGATGTCCAAACTGATTTAGAAACGCCAGTCAACTAGAAATATTTGAATGCACATTCGAAATTTTGATGACTATATGTCTGATTAATAGATGGTCATTAATGCAAAATCTATTGGAGAGGCTTTTGTGTAGAATAAGTTTGCAAATCAAATTCGGGGTTTTGGTCCAATACAAAGGATTAATCATCAAAATTATGCTTTGTTTCTTCAAACGGATATATTGTTCCGAGCATGAAGATTTCTAATGAAGAAGGAAGTCCTAGAAGTTTCAAAATGAATGTTAAGAACAATTAAATAGTAAACTGCTTTCTTTTGTGGTTCGTATAAAAAATTCTCTCTCTCTCTCTCTCTCTCTCTCTCTCTCTCTGTTCAAAATGATAAATAATAAAGTTTGCTTATTTGTTTTCACTTCCTTGCGTAACAACTTATAAGCACTGATGAAAGATTAATAATGGTTTCGTATTTTCAGCAATCATCATGCACAAAATTCAAACTAACGAGCATTGAATTCATAGATCTGTAGACAGGGAAAAGTTTGAAAAGTTCTAAATCAGTTTCTCGATCCTAATAACATTTGTGATGAATGATGTTTTGGAGCCTGGGGTTAATATTTTGTTATTTTGTATGTTCTTAGGTCATTAGATTATTGGGATATAAGCAAATTTTTACCGATATTACGAAACATTTGGTCGATGCTGGTGCAAGATGAAACGGATATTGGCAACATTTTACGAGTTGGTTTTGAATGAGCTATTGCTGTCTGCTTGACTCAGTATCAAGAGTCTTTTTAACGGAATTTAACAGTATTGAAAAAAATCTACATTCGTAATCATTGTAGGTTGAGTATACATCTGATTTTTCAAACTTTTGGCTTTGTGGATTACTAAATGGCATATCATATACAAAGTAGTAAGAACTTTGAGGCATCCAAATGAACAAAATACTTGGAACAAGATTTACTGCTCATTTTTCAAAGAGTTGAAATTGAAAACGTTGATACTTACATGAATACATTGTGCTCATATATTTCCAGTGTTTGATTGAATAGTTAGGTCGCGCTTCTTATGTGTTGAGCATTGTGGATTAACTGTTGCCACGGTGTGTCTTTCACGAAAACCATATACATTTAATAAGGAAAAAGAGGTTATTCTTCAGGTATATTACAGCCGGATGCGTGATGAAATCGAATGAAGCCCGAAGAGCTTTATGATAGATTTAATCAAACAATGATTCCTTACTAAATATACATAATTTATATCTATATAATTTTTAGCAATTGTAATATTGAATATTGAACTTTTGAAATTTTTATACGCTTTTTTATTTCGTATAATTACTAGTATTTAAACTCCAATAATGCTACTTACGCTGTGTGTCAATGATGAAATTATAATAATTCGATCCGCATTGTCATTACAGACATGTACAAAGATATTGGAAAATGTAAATATATGCCATATTTTAGATTTACATATGTATTTAAACCAGATTTTACAATCATGTTTATGCTTTTTAATTAAGTATAACATTGACACAATGTAGGAAAACATTGAGTGCATTTTAGTATCTTATAGGGAAACGCATATCTTTCAACAAGGATCAGTACATTTGATTGTTAATCAGCTGTAGAAGTTTTGAACATTATGAACATTCAAATGTTTTTATTCTTTCCTTCTCCATTTTGCCTAACTATTGAATTGTTCGACATATTGGAATTGGGTTAAAAGCAGGAATAAATAATTCTGACAGAAGTTTACAAAACTAGTCTACAACGTAGATGTCCAAACTGATTTAGAAACGCCAGTTAGCTAGAAATATTTGAATGCAAATTTTGGTGGCTATATGTCTGAATAATAGATGATAATTAATGCAAAATGTATTGGAGAGGCTTTTGTGTAGAATAAGTATGCAAATTCAATTCGGGGTTTTGGTGATTAAGCCTTAATAATAGATGGAAAATGAAAAAAATCTATTGAAAATAATTTTGTGTAAAATGTACATAGAGTCCTGGATTCAATCGATTAAATATTTTCTGTTCGAAATTAGCAGTTATATCATATTCTGGATACTTTTTCATCTAAACAATATTTTATGAGAAGCATAAACAGATGGGACCTATATAAGTCCTCTCCTTGGGTCAAGGTCAGTAATACATAGATGTATATCTTAAATATATATAGTGTAGTTATATAACAATAAATCTAATTAAACACATTCATATTACAGTTATAAAATATATTTATTTAAAATATGATTATGACGAATTAAAACCCCCCAAAATAAATGGTATGGACTATATAAAGAGAAAAAAGAATTCAGAAAAGAAAACATAGATGAAATTTCTTAATTCTACCTCTAATATTTACAAATTCACGATTACGATCAGTCATAAAAATCAATATAAAAGATACGAAGAAGACAACAAACAGATTGCCACGGGTTCATTGAAGGAACATTTTAATGTTTTAGTTTACGTATCCCTTTCAGTTTTTGCAGGGTGGGGTGTCATTAATGAATCTTTTTCACGAGTCTGTGTATTTTAACTCATATGCTGTGAGATAACTATATTTTCTGGATTTATTGTGATGAGTTTTAAAAACACGCCTCTTGTGATCTATTTAGAACCATTTTAACAAGAGCTTGGACTTTAGGTAATTATGTCAAACAGCAATGTGATGTAGGCCTGTCTATTTCGTCGCTAGCCACTCAGCCATGGCTCTTTGAAATCAACAAGATTTGTCTGGCTTTTAAGCTAAGACGACGCAATCGGTGTATATTTTGCTTGTTTTGATGCAAGAAATGGATTGTTACGTCCTAATGAAAAATCCAAGGCCTTGTTAAAATGATTTGTTTTTGCAGGGATCACAGCTTGAACAAATTTAAGTAAATCTAAACATCTAGGGGTGCCCGGGGGTGGATGGGTTTGGCAGGGCAAGGCATCGGGGAAGAGGTAGCATCGATGTTTTCTAGTCCTTTTAATTCATACCGCAAAAACATGTAACATGAAATAGAGACGCTATGTACAGTTACTAGACGCTAAACTAAGGGAATCACAATTCACAGGTTTTTTGTTTGTTTGTTTATTTGTTTTTTGTTTTTTATAAAAGACCGATTATCTAATTTTGCAGTCATTCGAACTCAAGACTTTTTTCACGCCTTGCATCCAACCATGCATTCTCCCATTTTATATTGATATTATTTCACCATTAGAATAATACATGTACTAGTGTGTATTACAAAATATTCTTATTACTGTATATATCAAGTTAGTTTGTGGTTTCTTTTTAAGTGAGCGAGGTAGATATTCGCGTGTTAAATGCAAATTAAAGGAATATATGTGCATGTCATGGGGGATTTACTCATGTTCAGTGATGTAGTTTTACATTGGGGTAGTAGTTATAATTAATAGACGCTGGCTTTAGACTGGGTCGAATCATAACATAACTATTTTGAATGGTTGTGGCATATGAACATATTATTGAGCACGTGAATCTTACCCAGGATATTGTTATTCAGCCCGATAATCGACATCTAGAACAAAACAAATAAACAAACTAGATACTACATGTATATAACAAACAAACAAACGACACATCTGCCATTAGGAATAAAGTAGACAATCAAGGTTTTCATTATCATCAAAAACCTGGGAATAAATTCATCTTTTTTAAAATATTATATATCTATCTATACCGTTCTGCCATTAAAAGTCATATTAAATGCTGTCAATCACGGGATGAAATGCATGATATTGTAAGATGCACTTTACGTGCGTGTATTTGTACCCTGGGACTTTGTGCGGCAGCAGATCTAGACAGAACTTGTCAACGTTTTATTTGATCCCGATGTCATCTTTATGGAAAATAAATAGAAATTATCGTATTTAATATGTCCAAAGAAGACTGAACACTCTTACGACAAGGATAAGTCACTCTTCAAATACGAAAATGTGTTGTCATTTTCCAGATGAACGTAATATCTTTCTTGCATCCCCAAAGACTGCATGATTGGTCATAATTCAAGTCGTCAATACACAGAAGGGAAAAATTGTGCCGAGTTCTCATTTGTTCTCCAAACGTATTGCAGTAATTACAAAAGGGTTAGAAAAAATAAATCTCTGAACATCAAATAAAATCCGTTGAGAAGTTTTCCCTGATTACTTAATTATCCCACAAAAATTCAATTATACGGTTAACCCATTAATACACGTTGTCGCCCGATCAACAATAGCAAGACTAGTTTTCTTTGTACGTGTACACAGCTTCCGCATGATAAATCGTGATAATGAATTGTCATATTTTTCAATCCCTGAGTAGATGGTTTCAATGGTTAACTATGTGACCGTGTTACTGATGCTGCGACTGCAGGCCGAATCGTGTTCGACCAGTGTATGGTTACTTGGCGTTGACGTGACAGACATCTGATATCGGGACGATCTAGTTAGTGTGGTCCTCGTTGTTGTGGTTGTATTAGACGCACAACGCACCATACTGATAAAGTGTTTGCGGAATTTCTTGCCACTGAGAAAATATAAGTAGAAATTGACGGCATGGTTCAGGTCGGTGAGGACAAACACAAGCTGATAGATCAACATATGAAGAGCTATCTGATAGTTACTCTGCTGATAATCCCAGTATCCTCTGGAGATGAAGAAGACAGAGTTGGGCAGGGTCAGAAGTGTGAACACTAAAGAGACGGTGACCAGCATAACTGTGATCTGATTGTGCTGTTTGGTTTGCTTCTGCTGGAGATTCGTCAAGTCTCGCTGTTTCTTCACAGAGTCCCGTATGCCATTAATGATGAAGAAATTCAAGATGATCAAAGCACAGAATGGGGCCACAGAGAACGCCACCCCATCCATCCAATACCAGATTTTCGTCATGAAGAATTCGTGGTCTTTCTTTATTGAACATTGATATTTTGAAAAAGAGTCGTATCCCTCGTCAACCGTGGCAAAATGGTGGACGTTGAGCACTATCATTGCCACCGCTATGACCAGCAGCGCAGTTATGACCTTTGTCTTGGTGCAGATTTTTTGTACTTTCATGGGAAACCTAATGGCAATGAAGCGTTCTGTTGTCATTGCAACGAGAATCCAATTTGCATAGTGTCCTGCAAACTGACCTATAAAGACAAAAAACTGACATCCCAAATCAAACATTTGAATGTCGAAATAGGTCAACTGATAATATAATTCTTTGATAACTAGAGTCAATGTGTCCATGCTTGCCAATGCTATCATAAAAATTGAAGAGGAAGATAATGGTTTCATTTTCCAGACTGTAACAAGAGCGGCAATGTTCCCGGGGATACCTATACCACATATAATGTACAGGTAGTACTTATTGATAATAAGTGCTACTTTAAACTCCTCGAAATCCTCAAAGGAACGACCCGCAACCCCGACGGTGCTTCCACAGTCTGTCGTGGAGTTGGTCGGAAATGTGTTGTTGTCAGTGTCATTCCCCGGAAGTGACGTAGAAACGCACTTTGACAATGAAGTAATGAATAACACTGCTGTTTGCGTTGTGGTATTCATCTTCTTGTTTTAAATCTGAAAAACGAAATAAATCTAAAAAACAAAATAACTCTTAACAACTGAATTTTCACAAGTTTTAGTGTAGTTTCCCCCGTCTTTTTCTCTAATGGGATGAATTGTGAAATAAACAATTTAATTTTCCTCCTAAAATCTGTGATGAAATATAATGAAATATTTACACGAAGCTTGTTCGGTATCGATTTGCAAAGAACATCAGATGCACGTTTTGTTTAAATCATCAACTGATCAATTCAGCATAGACTAAAATCATATTGCTGAGCCAAGATACCTGAATGACGGGCGTCGTTTTGATTCAAAGTCAATTCCCGTAATTTTGCCATTTTGTTTCTGTACATACTTGATTATTTTTGTTTAGATAGCGTAAATATGAATTACTTGTCAAAATGTTTTTGTGGTTTTTACAGTAGACCACAGTACCATCTCTTCGCATACACCGTGTTCTTGCTGTGTTTCACCGCGTGGATTTTCCCGCGGTAAACAAAACTACATTAACATTTTCATCGTAGACTTTAGTACCATCCATATCCTGTTTTGGGTAAGTACTCTTTAGCAGTAATGTATTTTTGCATTTCAAACATTTTTGCAAGCTGAACATGACCACTATAGTAATTATCCATATTTGGTCATTGGTATTTTCATCATAAAACATTACCACAAAAAAACCCAGTCGGACAACACTTTCTTTTAAAACTTCCTTTCTGCGAACTTCCTTTTGGAAAAGGTATTTATGGAAACAATAGACATTGATTAAAAACAACAAAAATCATGACAACTAAAAGAAATCAATCTGATCAAAATTCGAGTTATTTTTATTGGAAGGGAGAAATTTTGATGATTCGTAGCCCTATTATTTGGTCAGGATTAGTCAGATAGTTACCAAAACAAACCTGAAATTGTTTGTCAGCGTACATCTCACGACATTAGAAGGAAAGGATTATCAATAACCAATTAATCAACTGAGTAACCCTGCTGACTAAAAGCACAAACAAAAAATAGTCCAGGGAAAGTTCTGATTTCTTATTGTTTCGGTATTTTGATTTTGTTTGATTTTTCCAATAATTGAAGGGTCTTTGTTGAGAGCACACAGAGTGCTAATTTTCTGACGTCGCTGCCCTACAGATTGCCAGTATTATAGAAGTTAGCAACACAGTTCTTATGATTTTGAACAATCGTTCTTGATAACTTCTTTCAGAAAGAACTCAAGCAAACCAAAGGAGTTTAAAATTTAATCTTAATAATGACTTAACTCAGCTTCCAATAATGCAACCCGCTAGTACGAACAATGATAACGAATCTCAATTGCTAATAATTTTAATTTGTAATGAAAGGTCTTTTCGTGCAAGAAAATAGGTGTCGGAAGACAAAATTTCTAAAGAACCATGTCTATTTTATGTATAGTTAAGTTGTGACTGCGCGACTAGATTGGTGGTGGATTACCCATCCCTCTACATATAGTCCAAAATTCTTGATTGACATTTCTCATGCTTTAGATTGCCTGATAATTAAAACATAAAACGACAACGAACAAAGAGAAATTAAAGCTAAATAAAGCATTTGGATCTAATGGACGTGAAAACGGGGCGTCATTTCCTAATTGGAAGACGAATATACACTAATTTCATGTGCAGTACCAAAAATTCATTGTTGCTGTTGGTTTCAAGTCTTTTGTTTTGTAAGCCATGAAGATTCGCCCGAGGACATAAATCAAGTTAATTTCATTGCCGTTCTCTGGATATCGTCACAGACTAGGGGGTGAAAGTTTTATAAATCTAATATATGGGCCTATAGTATACCGAGAATCTACGCCTCAATATTGGCTAACACAAGGGACACATCGCTCTCCGACTCGGATGCAAAACCCGCGTATTTTATATTCTGTCTACTAATGCGGAGTGAGCGATATGCTACAGAGTGATATCTAGATTGTATATTTCTTTTCTTTTACAAATATTCCAGATGATGAAGATATGCTTTTATTTTTCCCAAGGGGTTGCATATCTTACTCTCACGAGCATTAATATTGATGATTTATCGCGGGAGACAAAGTGCTTAAGTTTAAAAAAATAATTAGCATCGAGATTTGTTTGGTAATTTTCGTCCATAAAAGTATAGGGAAAACTGGTGTAAGTTATGCAAAAATTCTTTTCATCTGTGGCAAAATGAATAATAAACGTACTTTTCACTTTATGAAAAAGGCATCAATGTGCTACACAGCAACAGTAAAATAAAGGAACCAGGACTTATCCCAAAACTTTCCAGGACTCATATAACTAGAGATACCGATCAGAAAATAATAATACATAATGATAATGTAGGGATATTTGAACCTATTTTTTATTCTCTGTAAATAATTAATGGATATAATATAGCAATATAAAAATCGTTCAACTGGTCGATGAATGTACCATTATTGATTGTGATATAATATATTAAAATAATTTATAAAACATACACACAAATAAACTTGTATATGGTGCAAGACAATTATCCACTTGTTAGCAGAGGTTTGAAATGAAATGATTTTTATTAATTGAGCCATTAAAAATGTGTACTTTCGTAAACTCTCAAACATATGTTGTTCAAATTTGAAACTACTCTTTGCATTGACTTCCAGGTATATACATGTATGCTTGCTCCCTTACGTTTTGTTTATTTGTATTTGTTTTTTGTTTCGGTACAATAACCCCCCCCCCCCAAAAAAAAAAAAACAAAAAACAAAAAACAAAAAAAACCCCGGAAAAACCCCCACCAAAAACAAACAAACAAACAAACAAACAAACAAACAAACAAACAAGCAAGCACATTAAGATTTTGGGGGTAGAATACAACATATGTAAATCTGTAGTCTCCTTGGTATTTACAAACAGTTATAAATATACAAAAAGTAGTTATCTATTTTTTGATACTATAGAGTATTAACATTAATAAAGCGCGTGACTATCACATGGTAATCGCAATCAAAGGTGATTTATACTTTTTGAAGAAGCCAAAAAGGTTCAGCAAGTAAAAAACGACAACTTTAAGATATATAGATAAGGCGATAGGTGAAAATGATTATGGAGTGCACCGATAATAAATCCAACTTAATTAAATGACACTTGATTTGTTGCATTTGCTGATGGTTCCTATGCTTAATTTATAATGACGCTTCAGATATTGAAAAAGACCCAAAAAAAGTAAAAAGAAAAAACAAACCCAAAAACACAAGCGTTTTGTCCTTAAAGTCTGTGAAATTGATTGTCTATATTCATGTGTACTTTGTGAAAAAATTAAATTATAGACAAAATTGAGTAAATGTTTGAATGATATTATTTCATTAGGCTACAATGTATAGATATGGTGTATTATTTTCCTTTTTTTTAAATTGATATACTTGTACACGTAAGAATAAAAAAAAATCGTTATATTTATTTGTATATTTTTGCAATGTACCTATTGGGGAAAAATCAAAATACAATAAATAACGATTAAAGTAATTTTGCCAACTTTCAGATCAATTAATTCATATATATAAAAGAAAATTTGATTAAAAGATTAAATATTATCCTATACTCACCGGAGACAAAGAAACAGGAAACTTTGTAGGCAATGCGTCCACTGTGTAGTGAGAGTTGAAATGAATCTGTTCCCATAGAAGCGTTAAAGCCATTTGAAACAAACCTATATCGTCTGCTTCCACCAATCTTCTGCGTCAAGAATCGCTTTGATTGACAGCATAATCAATGCCGAATTTCAAGAGTAAACAAGACTCAGACGACCAAATGTAAGTTGTCCTAAACCTTTATCACCTACGCATATTGTTATGTTATTGTCTGTTCGGAGTTTTTGTTTAGTTTAAGATGTCTTCAGGGATGTGGAGTTTATACAAGCAGTCAAAATGTCAAATCTGAATAAGACAACACGGAAGGTCTTGAGAGTTTAGAATTGCATATCACAAAATGTTTGCAAATTTAAAGATGTTCACCGTTTATTAGTTTTTTGGCCGGATTTTTTTTTTTGGTTTTTCTTCAAGTGCTGTTAACTTTTATTTTGCTGACTTTCTAAATAATTTTTGGCTGCAATAATTATTTTGTTGGAGAGATGCAAAAATGCATACCATAATTATCGTTACAGATTATTTCAAGGTACGTGAAGACAGAAACCTACTTATAAAACTATGGCTTTGGACGAATTTTATCGGTCTTGGCCCCTGCTGTATATTGTTTGATTAGAAGATGTACAACATCATTTCTAACATAATTAGAAATATCAGTTTCTGTTTTGCTTGGAGACATCAGGCGCTTTCTCTTGCATCCCGTTGCGTCGCGGGAGATAAGGTGTTATTCCCATCGTGTTCTTGCTTACTGGCAGGAATTCAAGACTGCCATCGAGTCCAGAATGTTTTACTTTATAGAAAGCTGCTTCCGTCTATTATTTGCTCATTAACACTAATTATTGTAATCACTGCCGTCGTCATCAATTCAATATCATCATCAACAATATCCGCTGTGGGACGTTTCATTGCATGGGGTACTTGTAAAATTAAATTTGGGATTCTGCAGTGGATTCAATAATATTGACCACAAAAATCATTTCATTGTTTCAGTGCATGGTTGAATATCTACCTGTTTTTTAACTGCCAACACATATGCTTTATATCATTAAACTAATTCGGTCTACATCAATTGTACATAAGGATTTTAATTTTCTTCTATGTAATAACGGCTGTTTAAAAAATATATTAAGTGATTAAATTCGTTCAGCTTTATGCCTGTAGAAGTTTTTCATGACTTAAGGGTCTTTAATTCTGTATTATTAAAGATATTTACGACTTTAATAAATATTTGTCATAAATAAAAAAAAGTTTAATGATAATTTCTTGATTTTTTGCATTAAATATTTATTTGATATGGTATTGAGAACTACACATAACTTGACGTTTTGTGTACGTCCAAAATCAAATAAAACAGGTTGTGCATGAAGAAAATGTAAAAACTAACCTCATGTATTTTAATAAATATTCCTACCGGTTGTGTTAATAACGATGTAAATAACTGATAAAATGAAATGTATCAACTATCACAAAAGCCAACAAACTTGGGAAAAGATGTATAAATGCCAGTATGAATGAACATTATAGAATGGGAGGTACTCTGTTCAATTTCATATTGATAAATTGTAATTAATATTTCCGAGAAAAAAAAAGATTTTATTTTAGATATCGTCGAAAACTTCTATACCTCTCTATCTCCTCAATTTTGCTTGTATACACGGATGAGTGCTCAAAATAAAGATGCTGCAGAAAATGTGTCCATGATATGTCTCAGGATACCATGCACTTGTTGTGCAGTGTAACAGTGTTATCAAGATTTAGGCTCGGCATATTTTGTAACCAATCCTTGACTCCCTGAAGAGAAAAAATGTAAATATATACACAGAGCCCCAAAGAGAAATGATGATGTGATAAAAAATTTTTTTAATGAAAATAAGTTTAAATGAATGTGGATATAGATGTTATTTGGCTCCAAGCATGTAAAGTCCATATATACTAGTATAAAGTAATGTTCATACCTAATCCTTGTGTCTTTTATGTTCAGTTAAATTGCAAGATTACAACAATAACAATGTGCCTAGTCTATTCCTGCTCAACAGACATGCAATAAATAGAAGAGGATTCAGCATACAATTTAACTCTCTATGGAAGATGCGGTGTATACAACCAAAAATAAAAGTCAGCTTTTTACCAGTTGATAGAATCAACTCAGTTATGCCAATGCTAAGGGTTTCCTCATGTATCGAGTCGAAGCACATGTTCGATTCGAGTATTTCGTATACATATGGTTATATTTTTTGGGATTCTTCTTGAAACTTGGATAAATCATGAATAAAGACTTGGGGTTTTAATGTCCAGGAGTGCTTATATATTTTTCCAGCATAGTCCTACAATGGAAGTGGAATCTCTGCTCTACCACTTTGATGCTACATTGCGGGGGTGTTGGACTGCTTAAAGTTCACAAAAAGACTGTGCACTGTAGGGGGATATTACAATGAGTCCCTTAGCGACACCTCGGCGATAAAAGGCGAGCAATTCTGACCACGCCAACATTAAAGCATAAAACTTAATTTGGGTTGAATCTGATTATTGCATAGAGTATGAAACAACTAAAAAAAAGGGGCCAATCATATTATTAATATGAAAGTGTCTATCATTAGACAAATGAGCAGTAATTAGCGTCTAAGTATACATTTAATTATCAACCCTGGGAAAAATCGGGCATGTTTTTGTAGAAAAATTAAACCTTGGCTACTTTGTCTTGTGGCCTTGGTATTTTCTCTATCGAGGTTAAGTAATGAAGTTAAAGTTTCACCTTTGTAATTAGCCTCATTGACTGCATCTGTTCAAAGATGAAAGGAAGAGATAAGCCGCGCTGTTAATCGAGAGGCCTGTTATCGATTAAAAATCGATTTCCATTAACCTCCATTATTACACATCATTCACGTATGTATTCTACATCATTTGTTTTCTTCTATGTTCATTGCAATGAAGTGACTGATTAGACAATAAAATTCAATCTCTCTTGAAAATTCCGCCCGTCAATCGGCATCGAACTAAAGGTTCATCAGAAACAGTGGCATTGTCCCTCTGAAGACATTAATGTTTTTTTTTTATATAGAGAACAAGCAATCATAAATTACCAATCGAGATATGCAGATGGAATATTTTACCTAAAAATGAAAATGATATTTGAATTAAATATAATAAATAAAAAAAAATTCTGTCCACTAACTTTCTACATACTTATGATAAACATGTGTTTAAACCGCGGGGAATCAGTCTCAAAACAATCAGTTATTAAAACATTCAAAAGGAAACCTTTTTTCATGTATATCTACGTTAAAACTAAAAAAAAAATGATACAAAGAGCAACTAGAACTGAATTACTGGAATTTATACACCCACAAGGCTTATTTTATTTCAAACAGGGCAAGTTCTAGTTTAATTTCCTCGTTTAAAACAATTAAAATAAGTTTTGTGAAGCTGTACATTAAAAATAAAAACCCGAACATCTAGAAGAATTCTTAAAAAGCTTTTGCTTTTAATAAATCATAAACTCTTCATATTTGTTTTTTTTAAAATGCTGGATTTTTGGGATTAAGATACCCAGGTATAACAGTATAAAAGATGTCATAGTCCATTTCACAGTTTATCATATCTTCCTAAACATACTAAGATAACTGCCCTCTTAATGGAAATGAATTCAGCCGCCGCACATCTTTGGAGACCTATTTAATTCTTAGGATTTGATAACCCAGTTATGATGTATTAATGAGTTGATAGAACACTTATTAAACATATATTTGTTAATAGAACAAGAATAATCCAATAACTACACGTAGCTTGATATTTCTGTGATGTTCACAGTAAATTTTAAAGAATTAACTTCCTTACTTTTCAACATTTTTGGGGAATTAAACTCATAAAACCATCACAAGTAGATAATGTCATCGTCTCTATATAAGCACAATGGTATCCAGTCACTGTGACTTATATATACTTTGTCTGGACGCTCTCCGGAAGTCATAGTTCTTGCATTGCTACATTATGACACAAAACGTGACTGGCGTAACCATAGACGTCTTTGAAGTTACTCTTTGGCAATGTAAAGCAACCATCACAAAAGGAGAATAGATAACATACAATTGTACATACAACGTTTAAATATACAGTGCTATTAATACAAGCGTTGTAGATGAACACTCCAAGACAGCATTTATATAGCACAGCGATAAGAGGAAGGATAAAAGCAAGTCATAAACAGTGAAGTTTAAAGAAACATACAAAATGTATTGTGTTCAGCAGGTAAAAACGTTTAACTAAAGAAAATGGACGGCAAAAATATAAACCAGATAATTAATATATTTCTTTTAATTTCAGAGACAACACAATTGTAATATATGTGAAAATAAATGCAATTTTTGTAACACCACTCTACATAAAAAATAACAACCAAAACGTAATGAACTACATTTTGCATTACGTTTTCTTGCAAATGAAAATTGAATCTGCAACAAGTATTTGTTTTATTTATTCAGAATCAGTTTTTTTTATCATTTCCGCCGCCAATAAAAATGATATATTTTTGAAAACTTACTGTAAATATCTGGTCAGAGAGTGAAAACATAAAAAATAAAGACAATTATTGGAAACATGAGATATTAGAGAGGCAAATGGGTCGTGTTGTTCAGTCATATCTTATCCAATTGGCATAATTGTTAAATCGCACTGAGAAAAGAAAGTATTAGGGTGAATAACAAAATATCAAAACACAAACAACTGTACATGTGAAAATACGGCTCAATTGGCTTCTACTGATGGATATAGATACTATAAGCTCTGTTATAGTAACCCTCCAAGGCTTCAAGAATATTTCTGCGAATATCATTAAGTTTTGCCTATCATGCAATATAGCATGCTAGCATCTGTTCTCGAGAGTTGCACAAAGGCATCAAGTGATTCGGTGTTTTCTTCAACTTATTACTTCTCTGGTATCTCGTATCTGTGCAGATGGTGCAGCAGACTTCATTAACACGATTTCATGAACGGCTTTATCTATTTACCGGTATGTAATTTAAAAATACATGTAATTAGCGCATGTACCTGCAAGGTACTATATATATTCCTGGTACATGTATGCAGATACCCAGTAACAGTTGAACGTACACAATACAATGTTCATAGCTAGATCAGCAGATCATTGGTGTTCATGTGCAACATAAAATTGTAATAATTTAGACAATTTTATTTCTAGTAAGGATGGCTTTGAAGAAAATTACTTATGTTCAGCTGATGATGGAACTCCGAAGGAATTGGGTTTTTTTTCTGGGTGTCTATCGAAATAAAATGCCCATAGTTATGTTGTGAAGGTGTACATTTCTAACATGCAAAGTGCCCAGTTAGCGAATAACGCATCAGGCTGAGTTGTATCAATCACAGGATCGACAAGAACGTCCGTCTGTAATCAGGGTTACTATAAACTGTCGATTTCGCGCACCTGATCAGCTGACTTTTATTAAATCCCGAACCCGATGTAAATAATATACTTATCGATTATCACTACATTCTTCCCCGTTTTATTTAAGTGCTGGTATATAAAAGTTATAAAAGCATATTAAAACAATCTAGGTTGCCAAATGACACAAATTACAATTAGCTGTGAACAATGAGACATGCCGACTGTATAGACAGCAGTATATAAGTGTGTCATAGCAATGTGACGCATAGAATCAAAATGCATATACAGAACTATATAATGAAGTGTTTATCCTAAGCTTAAAATCCTCTATCAAATAATCATTTCCTATGTCAGAAAGATGAACACCGTCATCTCTGAACAAATATATGATTTTCTCGCAATAACTTTTGGATGGTGATGTATGTTCCTTATCTAAGTTTTTTTAACTTCTGAATTAATAATCGTTCTTTCTTTCTCCCCTTCTTCCCATTTTTAAGATCCTCCAAACAAGCCTAGAAAGTATTTCTGAAAATAAAATATGACTCCGAGAAAATTCCCTCATAACAGCATTTAAATCGCTCTGAATTTTTAAAATTAACCTTTTTGAACATGCACATTTAATATCATTGGAACCAAGGTGAATTATAATGAAATCTGGGAATAGAAATTTTGATTTACAAAATTCAATGATATCTATTAAACTCTCCCACTTCATTCCTCTAACACCTTTCCAAAAGATCGCAAGAACATCTTTATCAAACTCTAAGTTTTTGATTCCTAATTCAGTTGCTCGATTTCCACTCCAGTATACAAATGAAGAATCTAATATCCACACATCATTTTTGTTTGTTAGTAATTAAGCACTATTTGACAAATGTAACAGACAAGCTGCATTTGTAACAGGATATGGAACCAGTGGCAATTTTTCACTAAAAAACTTGTGGTGAAGAAATTTTTCTCCAACTACTGAATCTTCATCACTAAACACTGATCCTTGGCAACATTTAAAGCGCTCATCGTTGTTGATAAATTTGTACAAGTTTTCAAAGTTTTCCAATTTCAGAATCTGAATTATGCGTAACAAAAGACCAAACATGAAATTAACCCAAAAAATATCCAAATGTTGAGAAGTGTAATTGTTGCTCTGAATTTTCTGATAGTGTAAATCCAAAAAAATGTGCGTGCCCAAAGTTAATAGGACAAACTGAACAATACGTCGATGGTGAAGCATACCAAGGTAAATGATCTCTAATAATATGCCATTTAACATGAGTAAATTTGCCAAGCACATAGGACATGGTTTGCCTATTTTACTTTTGGTGGCTCCTTGAATTTTAGGCGGACTTTGTGGCTCGATGTCTGATCCAAATTCATAGTTGGGTACGAATTCATCCTCCATCATGAACTACATAATATTATAAGATATACCATATAGTAAATACTGGTAATAAAACTTCATGATACACATTTTTTAAAAAAAAATATATGCTTATAAATACATAAACAAACTATTGTAATCAGGAGACCCAAGAGAAATTAAATCATAAAACCAACACACCGTTGTATATATATACATAAGTGATAATTATTGAGTCATTGATTATTATCTGTCCTCAAAATGAGGAATTTTTTAAATTCATTTTTATTTTTTTCATAACACCAGTATAATTTAGATATCTAAAACATAATCTTTCAAATATTCTGGCTTTCTTCTAACCCTTTTATTTAACATTCCTGAATTGTTGTTACCACTAAGTGGACTAGATGGGACTCTGTTATTACCACTAAGTAGACTAGATGGGACTCTGTTATTACCACTAAGTGGACTAGATGGGACTCCAAGATCTTATATCATTTGTCTTATATCTTTCTCTCTTTTTGCTATTTCTTTCTCTCTCTTTGATCTATTTCTCTCATTCTTTTCCTGAATGAATCTTCTCGTTCTGTTCTCTCTTTCTCTTCTAATGATCTCATTTTCTCTTTCTGATCTTCTAAAGTCTGTAGCTGTTCGTCAAATCTTCCTCTCTTCTTTCAAACATTAACTTAAACTCATCAGCTATTTTATCTTCCTTTTTCTCTGGTTGTTTTCATGTTTTTTTTGCAAAAATGATGACTCTTTCTCTTTTTCATCTAATGAACGATCTTTTTCTTTCAGTTGATCCCCTCTTTCTCTAATAACATTCCCTCTTTCTAATAATTTCTTCTTTCTCTTTTTTTTCAACATATCAATTTTTTAGCAAGTCTTGTTCTTGTGTACTAGACCCTACTGTGTCCCCTGTGTGTACAGATTGTTCCACATTGCTGGTTTTTACTAAAGTTGATGGTACAACAATTAAACCTTCGTCTAACAAGGGATCCCAAATTGAGCTGAGAATGCAGGGAATGATTTTGAGATCTTCTAAAGTAACTTTACCTTTGATGCTTCTAATATCAATAATTTTCTTTCCTCTTTTGTCCCCAATATTTCTAATGTTTTTTAACTCTTCAAATGTTGCTTTATTGATATCAATAGGTGTAGCCATGATCTTGATCTTTTACTCCTGCATATACCTACCTAGTATTGATCTTACTTTATGTATAAACTAAATCATCAGACAATCTGACAAAATAGTCATGTTGTGATCTTAAAACACATGTAGGTGTACACTAGAAAAAACATAGGTAATCACAGATTACAAAGTTCACCGAGACGAGGCATCACCTCTATGAGACCACCATTATCATATTATATGAAAATCATACTTAATGATCCTGGATATTCATGGATATCATCTGTTTAAAATTGTATGATAATCATATGTTCATTTCATACGGTATTATAAGATACAATGTTTATCAATACAATAATATAAAATACAATATTGCATCATATCATACTTACAATATATATCATAAAATACAATAAAATACAGTAATAAATAATGATGAGATATGATATTTTAACACGTGATATGACATTGAATTGTGTTTTACATTATTGTATTTGATCACATAATACAATATCATAATACATAATATATGATACAATATAGAATTATATGATACAATATAATATCACATAATACATCACAATATTGTTCATCATAATATCATTTTGTATAATATAGTATGATATTGTATTATTAGTTACATGGTTTGTAGTTGACCCAATATGGTCAACTACATGGTTACATGGTCAGTAAATCCCAATATAGAATTTACTGAGAGCAGAGCTCGAGCCCCAATATAGAATTTACTGACCATGTATAAACCATATTAGGTCAACTACAAACCATGTAACGATTATATCTTAACGACAGCCTTTATTTTAATGATAAAAAGTAAATAAAACAATTAAAATCAAGTTTTTATAATAATATTACACTTTCAATTTGAGTACGAAACCTGACGTCATAATGCTCTAAAATGACGTCATAATGCTCAAAGGGGGTATTATTTTCTACTGACTATGTATGGAATATACATAGTCTCCACGTAACTGCTGTAAGCCAATGTTTTTCGTACAATTTAGCAGGAGGTAAGATATTGTATGATACTGTATCATTTTTTAAATCTAATGTGATGTTGTATCATATGATACAATAAAATTTGATACAACATTGTATCATATCATATAATACAACATCATATGATTTAGTAAAATATTATATGATACAATATCATTTTATACCATTTCATGTGATATTTTAATATATTATATAAACCAATATCATATTATACAATATCGTAAGATAGGATAGTATATTATATACAATATTGTATCATATGATACAATATTATATATTGCAATATCATATGTAACAGTATCATGTGATAAAATAATATATTAATTATATAATATCACATTATACAACATTGTCTCATAATATACAATAGTTTATATAACAATGTCATGAAACAATATCATGTCATAAAATATAAAAAAAATGATACAATATCATATCGTATCATATAACTTTTTACAATATAACATATGATATAATATTGTATCATAATTAATAATAGTGTAGCATATCATACAATACTTTATCATAGGAATCATGTTATATAATTTAACAACAAATACACTGTACATCTATCAAGCAGGTTTGAGTGAGGTAGGAGATGTTTTAAGCATCATTGATAATGGAGATCAGGCTCTGCATCTGAAGCTACCTCTACAAATCATTTACATTATAGTTAAATTAACTATGCAAGCTATTATCTATAAAACTTGTGACCAGTTCCAAAAAGCTAAACCTCATCCAGCATCTGAAACCTATGACTCAGATTCAGCATCCATGCCTGTTTGGTGCATGGGTATCATAAGACACACCATCCATGCAAGTTTGGTAAAGTTAGGATAATTAATAACGAAGATATATTTTTTAGCATCCTTGATAATGGAGATCATGCTTTGTATCTTAAGCTACCTATGCGATTTATTTATATCAAAGTTTAATAAGCTATTTAAGTTTAAAATAATACTATTATCTATTAAACATGTGACCTGTTTCAAAAAACTTAACCTTATCTAGCATCCAAAACCTATGGCTCAGATTCAGCATTCAAGCCTGTCGGGTGCATCTGACAGTATCACAAGACACACCATCCATGCAAGTTTTGTGAAATTAGGACCAGTAATAACTAAGATTATAAATTTCCTTTAAGATAATAATCTCCGAGCATCATACTTACCTGTTAGAGTTTACGATAGCTACTCACTCCGGAATTTGTTACCACCGCCGAGTCAAATTTTAAACACTCCTCCAACAGCGCCCCCTACTACAGCGCATGCTCATCTTCATTCGAGATGCCTTCTGTCTGATATAAGTGGGGAGGTTGGGAGGGAGTCTAACAGGTAAGTATGATGCTTGGAGATAATTATCTCCAAAGACATTTATAATCTCCTTCGCATCATACTTACCTGTTAGAGTTTACGATAGCTACAGATTTTGAAGCCAAATGGAGGTGGGTGTAATAACTAAGTGCCATACCAAAATGAAAATATCTTATAAATTGAAAGAAAGATAAGAAACAACTTACCTCTGAGGGTATCAGAGTGAGCAGCTGCCATCACAGCTCTTCCAAAGGGAGCTTTTCCTGCACATATCTCTCATATAGAAGGATGTAAAAGTCTTTTCTGATTTCAAAGATGCAGCTTTCATGATGTCTTAGATGGGTGTTCCTTGAAACAGTGGCCAAGATGATGAGAAACTTCTTACATCATGTGCTCCCACTTCCTCCAAACTTTTATCTGAATAAGCTATCTTAATAGTATTCACAATCCATTTAGATACGTGTATTGAATCTTTAGAGGCTGGATTGTGCTGGTTTTTCTTATGACATATAAATGATTTATTTGACCCGGCTCCCAAGTGCTTTGTCATCTTAAAGTATATTTTCAAGGCACGTACTGGACAAAGTAAGTCATTTTCTCTAATTGAAGAAAATGTTGACATTTTTGGCAGTGTAATCGTGTTTGTCATGTAATTTAAGAAATTAGCTAAGAGTTCAGTAGAAGGAATAATAGAAACACTATCTCTGTTCCATCTAATATGTCCTCCATCAACAACAAGAGCATGTAAACAGCTGACTCTTCTACCTGAAGCTGCAGCAACCAAAAATAATGTTTTAAAAGTCAAATACTTCATATCTACCTGACCTTAAGGTTCAAAGGGGTGTTTACACAAAGCGTGTAATACAAATCCAATATCCCACGTAGGAACGAGTCTCCCCTTTGGAGGACGAGCAATGAAATATGCTTTTAAGAGTTTCTCTAAACTTTTTGTCTGACCAACACCTACATCATCCCAACAAGGATGAACAGCAGCTATTGCAGACTTATAACCTGCAATAGTTCTAGCCTTTAAATTTATACTGTAAACAGGAACTCAAGAAAATCAGCTATCTGAGGTTCAGATGCTTGCAAGGGATCAATATGTTGCTCTTTGGCCCAATCAAAATAAAGTCTGAGTCTGTTATTGTACGTTTTGTTTGTACTGTTTCGTCTACAGTACGCTGCTCTTTTTGACACTGATCTAGAAAAACTCTTCTTAAGGTACTGTTTGCGGATAATTTCCATGCTGTCACCTTTAACATTTCTACGTTTGGATGATGAAACCTGCCTCTTTGCTGACTGATCACGTTTTGTAGCATTGGCAGTTTCACTGGTAGTCTATTAATAACTGAGCTACATAATGAAACCATGGATGTCTTGTCTAGAACGGACTATCAGTATTATTATGCAGTTTGATGACTGAATTTTCTGCAATATTTTTGGAATTAGGATTACTGGAGGGTAGGCATATCCCACTATTCCCTGCCAACTGAGACTTAGAGCATTCACTGATAGTGCTAGTTCGACTGGAAATGGAGACACAAAGGTCTGAATCTGATAGTTCCAACGTGTTGCAAACAGGTCTATTTGTGGTCTTTCCCACATATTGACTATTGTCTGTACCACAGGTTGGTTCAGCATCCACTCTGTTGGAAGTATTTTGGATCTTCGAGACAGATCTGCCAATATGTTGGCTTTTCCTGCTATATGTTGCGCAGTTAAGGCTATGTTGTTCTTGATGGTCCGCTGGTACATGTTCCATACCAGAATGCATAGGGATGGAGAATTCCCCATTGTTTGTTGATGTAAGTCAATACAGTGGTGATGTCCGTCTTGACCAACACATTTTGGTCCCTCAGTGTCTTTTGAAACTGTTTAATGGCAAGAAAAACTGCCATCATTTCTAAGTAATTTATGTTCCGCAAGGCTAGATCCCTTGACCAAACATCCGACACCTGCATCTGACCTAGATGCGCTCCCCAACATGTCATGGAAGCATCTGTTACCAAGGTTTAAGAGACTTGTTTTTCTTTTAAAGGTAACCCTTTGAAAAAGTTATTTTTTTATTTTCCACCAGTCTAGGTGTGACTTTACATGATCTGTAACTGGTATTTCTTAGTAAATATTCTTCACCGTTACTTTCCAGTAATACAGGAGATGCATTTGAATGGGCCTCATGTGCAATCTTGCCCAAGGCACTAGATCTATGCAAGAATTCATTATTCCCAATAACCTTAGGAATCTTCTGACTTGGATCTTTTCTGATGTTTGTATATGATAAATCAAGTCTCTCAAGGCTTGGTAACATTCTAAAGTAGGAAAAATCATGCCTTTTTAGGTCATTAAAGGCACCCAGAAAAACGAGTTTCTGGGTTAAATGAAGATTTGACTTCTTCTAATTCACCAAGAACTTCAATTTTAGAGTTTGCTCTATCATATATTGTTGTTCTACCTTCAGTTGTTGATAACTTTGGTTTTTGATTAGCCAGTCGTCTAAATAAGCGTGGGGATGTAATCCCCTTTGACGCAAGTGGCCTTACAATGTTGACACTATTTTTGTGAACAGGCGAGGCGCAACAAAAATTCCGAAGGGAAGTACTCGGTACTGATAAACTTCCTTCTACTGCAAATCTTAAGAATTTTCTGCTTTCTGAATGGAAAGGTACATGCTGATAAGCATCTGAAAGATCTATAGAAAAGACCCAATCCCCTGTATTTAGTGACTAAATTACTGATCTTAAAGTTTCCATTTTGAAATGCTGATTCTATACAAATTTATTCAATTTTCTTAAGTTCAGAACTGCTCGATCCCCCCCCCCCCCCCCCGATTGTTTTGGTACAATGAATTTGGTTGAATAAAACCCCGCATTTGAATTTTTGGGGTCTACAATTTCATTTGCTTTTTTTTGTAGGAGAGACTTTACTTCCTCCAAAATAATGTTTCTTTTTTCTGTGTCTTTTGGAATTTCTGTGTGGTTTACGCCTGAAAACGAAAGAGGCTTTTTTCAGAAATTCTATTTAGTAACCTTCTGATAGAACTCTGAGTATAAAACTGTCGTCTGAAATTTGTTCCCAACTTGTAACAAAATATTGGAGTCTTCTTCCAACTTTTAAACTGGCATTTGGAACCTTCCATGACTGGCTGGGGACATATAATATTTTCCCTTTTTTGGAACTTTGATGGCTGAAAGTTTGATTTTGTTTGTTTATCCCAACCTGAGCGTCTGTATGTATTAGGCTTTTTTATTTTCAGTGTTTCTGTATGAGCTGCTTAAAACGCTCGCTATTCCGCCTGATTCATAGCTGCTTGGTTTGTCTAGGCGTTTGAATTTTCTATCAGAGGCTTTGCCGCCATCAGATTTATCAGGAAATGGTCGTCTCTGGCCACTGGGTTGCATCCCATAAGCCTTGGATGTCTCTCGCACTTCTCTAATCATCTCTGTAGATTTGTGAGTAATTTCCCGAACTTTGCCAGAAAATAATTTGTCCCCCTCTAGAGGCCCTTTAAATAATTCATTTTTGGCAGATGAGTCTGGGATATTCATAGCATCAATGTGTGAATGTTGCGTCTGGCAAGAACACAGTGAGTAGAAGCTCGTTCAGACACCAATGTCACCAATGTCTACTATAGCATTTGCTAGTCACCCCAACAACTGTGACAGAATATCATCAGGAATTTCTGATTCACCTTTTAAGCCCTTCGACAGGGCAGACAATATCAGAGAGGCATGAGACACTGCTCTCTGTTGAAATCTTAAACGTTGATCAATAGCTGCAAAGGCAACGTTTGCCTTACGTTCAGAGGAGAACGAGGACCCCGAAGACCCTTTTCATTTTTTTGTGTTTATGTAAGTGTTGACTGAAGCATCAATATCAGGGCTCTTGCCAATTTTGTCAAAGTCCTCATCTGGTCACCTATATTGATATATATGAAGCGTTTTAAAAGAAGCTATCTTTGGCAGGGGCTTCTCAACCTCTTTCCAAGCATTAACAATAATGCCATCACTCTGCCATTGGCGGCGTTTAATTGGCGATTCAGAACCCAGAAAACTGCATGCATTGTCATCTTCCGCCATTACGTTTAATGGGGGTTCATTGGAAACGGCGGTCGTATATGCCGAGGACTGCTTATTTGAGGTCGATAGGAGATTAATGATTTTATTTTCGAAGGCTAAAAACCTCGAGTCGAACATCGCATCGACTTCTCGTCTGGACATGGCAGTCGAAGAATTAATCTCCGGTAATAGATCGGAGCTTATTGGTTCCGAAAAATCTGTTACGAGGGGGATAAATTGTCAGCTAGATGACGATGTCTTTTCGTAGCGAGATTCCTTACCAGGATTCTTAGAAGTTTGGTTCTTACCAACGAGGTTGATGTTCCTTACCGTGAACTTTATTATCGTTTGCCTCTTTCTGTGGTGAACTCGCCTCCCCGTTTCTCTAGAGCCCTTAGAAGATGTTTATCTTTATCTTTCCCCATCATGAAGGGACGAAATACAGTCGCGTAAAAAATAAAAACTTTCTTGTCGATGTGGTAATGTCTTATCAAAATGTGGCCAAGAATGAAGATGATCGAGCATGCGCTGTAGTAGGGGCGCTGTTAAGGTTGGGGGAGTGTTTAAAATTTGGCGGTGATACAAATTCTGAAATGAGTAGCTATCGTAAACTGTAACAGGTAAGTATGATGCGAAGGAGATATCATCATCAGAGGGCACCTGTTTCAAAAACTTTAACCAGCTCTAAAAACCTTAACCTCCTCCAGCATCCGAAGCCTAAGGCTCAGATTCAACATTCATGCTTGTCTAGTGCATCAGTATCATAAGACACACCATCCATGCAAGTTTGGTGACAATAGGACCAGTTACAAGTAAGATATATTCATCAGAGGGCACCTGCTCCAAAAACTTTAACCCGCTCCAAAAACCTTAACCTCCTCCAGGATCTGAAATTCAGGATTCAGATTCAGCATCCAAGTATTTCAAGTCTCTAAGTAGGTCTGGATGCATTATCCATGCAAGTTTGGTTCAGATAGGACCAGTAATAAGTTAGATACAGGACCTGCAACAAAAACTTTAACCAGGTCCGGACGCCGACGTCAACGCGGCGCCGGGGTATAGCATAAACTCCCACTGACTTCGTCTCGGTGAGCTAAAAATGAGCAGAAAACGCAATAGGGGGAAAAAATCAAAACATAAAAAAAACCATGCAAATCTTTCAAAAATATACTAATACTTTAATTGAAATGGATAAATATCTTCGCGATCGAATTTGGAAGACACGAAAAAAAAATTCAATTATGGCGCCAAAATGCATGAATTATTGTGCGGGGTATTTAATCTGGAAAAAAAATAACAGATCTATACGACGACTTCTGACACCATTGTTGTGAAGGTATATATGTCTAACATACAGAGTGCCCAGTTAGTGAATAACTCACCAGGCTGAGTTGTATCAATCATAGGATCGACAAGAAGGTCCGTCCGTAATTGCTAGCGCTCTCGAGCGCTAGCAACTACGTTAGTCTTTTTCACTGGAATACGCATGTTCGACTCCATAGTAAGGCATTCTGGGAAAACTGTACTACTGTAGATAAACTTTTCCATTTGAATTTCGTTTTATAATCTTCACAAGAAGTTTTGTGTTCTATTGTAAATGCCAAAAAGTAACAGTAGCTGAGGTCTTATAATGCAAAGTTATTTTAAATATTATGATAAATAGCTAGCTTTATTCCTTCAAGCTCGGAAAACAACCTTGGATATAATCCGAGATTCCTCTGACTCTAACCCCCGCTTTTATATTGTGACGTGCGGGGGAGACGCACGCACGTCACAATGTATATAAAGGTATCACACCGGTAATCGAACAATCAAAATGAACTTAGAATTGTAGTTCCATATATACTTCAGAATTGTAGTTTCATATATACTTCAGAATTATTTTTTTTCCATGACTGCATTTTTACATTTTCCTTTACTCAGTTTTAAAGTATTTGTACCACTGAGAAGGACATTTCATGTATATTGTTAGGTGGTGGTCTTTTTTTCACAGGGACGACTTCTTTCAGGGCACATGCAGCAGCTTCCTGGGGAGTGTGCAGTCTGTTTACATACAAATGGAAAACACGCGGTTTTGAGGGTAGACCTGTTTGGAGCTAGATATTTTGAGAAAATGACGTATCGCTTGCCCTTTTTATGGTGTTAGCTGATTAGATAGGTAACAAATAACATTACCTCCGAATATTTTGTCATGAAAAATACAAACTGATTTTTAAGAATTTTTTTCTCCTCTATAGTGCTATATAGTGAAAATAATTACCGGTGTGATACCTAAAAGCGGGGGTTAGAGTCAGAGAAATCTCGAATTACCTCGGATATTGTTTTCCGAGCTTACAGGAAAGGCCCAAGAAGATACGATTGGTACAAAACAGTATCAATTGTTCTTTGAAACAAGTTTAGCTTTTTTAAAAAAGCTTACCGTCTTTAGAACAAACCCTAAACAGCACTTAGTTATCAAAGACAGTTTAATTCTTTTTAATATAAATGTCACCTTCCTCTACATAGCATGGCGAGTGGATTTATTCAAGCCTGTGTGTCTATAATTGAGAACTTCGTACCCGAGCTTGTAAGTTGAGATCGGGTGAAAGAGATCTTAGGTAGGGTCGTAGACTCGTATCATTTTGATAAAATCAAAGTTATACCACTGCATTTATCTATCTAAGGTGCAAATAACTTTACCGATATTAGGCATACCGCATCAATTTCTTTTTACATTTTTGTATAAATATTTGAATAAACAATGCTAAAAGAAAAGCAAATAATTTTAATAGATATTATAGAATGTTTCTTTCAACTAGCTGGACCTGAAAACCAAAGGCTGAATTTCATTCATAGCAATTTGTATTGCTTTTTCGTTTTCTCACTTTTTAAGATTTGAAATCTACGAAATTTGTTAAGTAGTACGTGAAAAAGATCATCAGAAAATTATCTCCCTTGCGCCGAACAGTGTTTCAACCAATGAAATAAATGTAAATTTTCACATCATGTATTTTCAACCAATCACAAAGGAAAGGAAGTGCACAACCCGGAGACTGTAAATTATTTCAACTCTTTATACCGTCTTCCAAGGAAGACGGTAATTACAGTATAAACATAATGATTAAGGCATGGCCATGGAACTATGCCATTGCCCATGTGAAGCCCACTCTAGATTCACAATTCTAAATTGATACTCCACAATTTCAGTACACCACCATGACCACTGTGCCTTCCTATTGTTAATCAATTGATTCAGAAATTTAAACCAATGTTTTATAAATCTGCTTCTGCGTTTTATGATGGCTACAGCGCAAGCTCAACAATCTTTTTAAAAGATAAGCTTGTTAGGGAACCTGATCAGCTGACTTTTATTAAACCCCGAACCCGATGTAAATAATATGCATATCGATTATCAATACAGTTACATCAAAAGTTTAGCTTTTTTAAAAAAGCTTACCGTCTTTAGAACAAACCCTAACCAGCAGTTATTTATCACAGACAGTTTAATTCTTTTAATATATAAATGTCACCTTCCTCTAAATAGCATGGCGAGTGGATTTATCCGAACATTTTTGTGTCATGTGTCGTTTAAGCCTGCGTGTTTAAAATTGAGAACTGTGTACCCGAGCTTGTAAGTTGAGATCGACTATAGGGTGAAAGAATTCTTAGGTAGGGTCGTAGACTCGTATTATTTTGATAAAATCAAAGTTATACCACTGCACTTATCGATCTAAGGTGCAAATAACTTTACCGATATTAGACATACCGCATCAATTTTTTATTATTTTTTTTTACATTTTGGTAAAAATGTTTGAATAAACAATGCTAAAAGAAAAACAAATAATTTCAATAGATATTGTAGAATGTTACTTTCAACTAGTTGGACCTGAAAACCAAAGGCTGAATTTCATTCATAGCAATTTGTATTGCTTTTTCGTTTTCTCACTTTTTAAGATTTGAAATCTACGAAATTTCTTAAGTCGTACGTGAAAAAGATCTTCAGAAAATTATCTCCCTTGCGCCGAACAGTATTTCAACCAATGAAATAAATGTAAATTTTCACATCACGTATTTTCAACCAATCACAAAGGAAAGGAAATGCACAACCCGGAGACTGTAAATTATTTCAACTCTTTATACCGTCTTCCAAGGAAGTTTAGCTTTTACAAAAAAGCTTACCGTCTTAAGAGCAAACCCGAAACAGCAATTAGTTATCAAAGACAATTTAATTCTTTTTTATATAAATGTCACCTTCCTCTACATACCGTGGCGTGTGGAACATTTCATGCCATTATGTGTCTTTAAAGCCTGTGTGTCTTAAATTGAGAAATGCGTACCCGAGCTTCTTAGTTGATATCGACTATAGTAGGGTAAAAGAGGTCTTAAGGAGGGTCGTAGACTCGTATTATTTTGATAAAATCAAAGTTATATCGCTGCATTCAGCATTTTGTTTAACAAATATTACATGTAACTTTACATATCTAAGGTGCAAACCATTCTACCGATACCATACCGCATCAAATCTTTTTTTTTTTTTTTTTTTTTTTTTTTTACATTTTTGTATTTCAATAAAAATAATAAAAGAAAAGCAAACAGTTTAAATAGATATTATAGAATATTGCTTTCAACTAATTGGACCTGAAAACCAAAGGCTGAATTTCATTCATAGTAATTTGTATTGCGTTTTCGTTTTCTCACTTTTTAAGATTTGAAATATACGAAATTTTTTATTAAGTCGTACGTGAAAAAGATCATCAGAAAATTACCTCCCTTGTGCCGAACACTATTTCAACTAATGGAATAAATGTAAATTTTCACATCATTTTTTTCTACCAATCACAAAGGAGAGGAAGTGCACAACCCGAAGACTGTATATTTCAACTCTTTTTACCGTCTTCCAAGGAAGACGGTAATTATCTATCGATATATAGCACTTTACAAGAAAAGTTCCATAGTTACAATATTATCAATCGAAACATAACACTATAAAAGAAAATGTCGATAGTTACATCATACATTGTACACTATGTAGCCGACTTGAAATTTTTAAAATCGGCACGGCGCGTGTCGCGTTACACATTTTATACATCCTTTACGTCACGAAATCGGAAACAACCGAGTAGCGTTACGAATTTATTCCGGTCACGTTTTTTGACTCGAGATAAACAAGCGCAAGCGCAAATTGCGCAACTATCAGACGACAAGAGAGAAAAGATTTATGTAAGTTAATAGCTTTGCTCGTTAATATCTGTTTAATTTGTATTTAAACGGTAAAATTAAATCATTTATAAACAAAATAATGTTCGGTGTTTGGGCATTTTGACTGACCACTAGATCGGCTTTATTTACTCAGTGACGTTGTGTGTTAAACATCAGGCAGTGTTGGAATAATTTTCTTTTATAGTTTTAATTGTTTTATTATTATAGTTAATTTGTTACGTTTTTCTTATTTACACTTTGTGTGTTTGTTTTGTTTATATGGCCTGGGAAGTATGGGGGGGGGGGGGGGGGGGGTTGTTGTAACAGACCATTATCTACATGGTCAGCTATATAGATCAGCAAGTAGGTCTATCTCATAAAGATCAAGTATGCGTTTACATTAATGGCCCTATTGCATGACAGTGATTGTGGTGTGCCCTCGAGAAAATATTTGTATATTCATCTCTGCAAGTGAACAGACTTGCATAGACTAAAATCGTAACAATGATCAAATAATCATGCAAATCTAGCCTTATTAAATGTTGGCTGTACTTAAACAAACAATGTTAACAATAACAAAAGCTGCATATATTGATTCAATAATAATATGCTATGTTTTCATTGTTAAAAAAAAGGTACACACTGACACACCCTGTTTGACCTGTCCCGAGTAGAAAAAAAATGTGAACAGTTAAAACTGTCATGTATGGACACTTTCGCGACCCACACACCACTGTCTTACATTTAAAGAAAACTCACCTGATTGGAATCACATGTATTTATCTATAAGAAAATGAAAACATTTATTTCTTTTGGGATTGGATGGGTGGGTAGGGGGCATGTTGGGAAGGGAGGAGGTTAGTGTTAAATAAACTTAACTGAAGTAAATGCATGAGATGTATGAACTTGATGAACAACAGAGTTCTACTGAAAGAAGAATCTAATAGTGAAGTCCTAAACAAAGGAGAATTACAAAGATGCGAAGATCCAGAAAATTTTTCTGAGGTTGGAGGTTCCAAGTAAACTTCATTTACTTTTAGAAACCTATTTGACATTGCATGTGGTCATACAGTGACCCCAATATAGACAATAACAAGCTATGAAGTCTTCGTCAGCTCCAGCTATTACCTTTATTAATTTCATGAACTGAAACTTTTTTGAATGTAAAGAAATGATGAAACCTCTTGTTGATCTCTGCAGAACCATGAAGGACCACAGAGGGGGATGGATCTTTCTGATTGTACTGACATGCCTGGTTTGGACTGTTATGGTCGCATTCAATGCCCTGGCAGGAGGGGAGGGGCAGAAACTTGGTGAGATTTGATTGTTTATATTGTGATTCATAAATGCAGAAAAAATCTTTGTTTGTCTTTGATGATGATCAGAGGTCTTTGATTTTAATCAAATGAATGTAACTTGTCTTGGTATAAAGGCTTGACTGAATGGATTTTACAAAATGATATAATTTTTACATAAAACTAAGTAACTAAAATATTTATGTGACAATCTAATGAGATAATGCTAATTTTCCCCCTTGAAAACAATCATAAATCATGTAGCAGTATTGATATACATGTAACTGGACTTATTGCTACTATAAATGGGGTATACCTTGGCAGTAACATTCCTCCCTGGTTTATCTTAATTTACAAGGGTGGTCAACAATGAAGATGATTGTAACCTGGCTATCAGTCTGCAGTGTTGTCCAAGCTTTTAAATTGAGAATTTCTTCGGTTGTATCTTGTAAATGAAACAAACCTAGTAAATTTTAGATAACAAGTTTGAGTCAAAATTGGTTACATAATCTCAAAAGTTTTAAAGGTGAATTATTATTTTGATCAAAAGTCATTTTTAATGCAGTATACAGTAGAGGTGTCATGCTTTGGCAAAAAATTTGGAAAGTAGAAACTGTCAATCATTATACACAGCCAAAAAGGTGTCTTTTTGAGGGCATTCAGGAATGATTGATGGAGCCAAATTATGTTCAGTTTTACATATGTCCTGTTCTAGATGATAGTATAATGTAGATGTAAAGGAACATGCATGTAATTAACCAATTGTCATTGCACACAATAATCATAAGATTATGATATAATATATATTATAATATCTTAATTGCTGGCACACAGTGCTTAGAATTAGTAACAAAACAAAGCAGCATAAGAAATGCCACGTTATACATTTAGACAATGATATCTAAAACACTGTGTGCTGAGAAAAAGTTTTCAGAGTTATATGCAACACTGTTATCAAGATCATGAAGTTCTACATTGTAGTTGATTTTGGAATCAAATTTGATGACTATTAGAGAAATAACTTTTTCATGAAGATTGAATTCAATGAACACAAAATGGAACCTTCACTGCATTAACAATAAATGGAAATATTCATTTATACAACATGTAGCCTTAAAGCTGCAGCTTTAAACATGTCATTCTACCTTTATAAACATTTCTGATAATTTCCAGTTTATCATCAGTATTTAATAAGTTTTTTCTTGTTTTTAATTTATACAGGAATATTCAAAAACACTACTGGAGATATTTCAGATGTTTTTAACCTTGAAATAACCCCAGCAGGATGGACATTTAGTATTTGGGGCTTTATCTATGCGTGGCAGGCTCTATGGTTGGTATACGCATTATCCACGATATGTCGCAAGACTCGAGAGGGCCACTACATCTACACCCTTCCCATCATGCCGCCAGTGATTTATGCAGTATACATCATCAACAACCTGGCAAACATCGCTTGGTTGTTTGTCTGGGACAGACAAGAGATCATTGCGTCCTTAGTTGTCATAGCTCTGACTCCACTCACTTTGTATGTCTGTCTGTTCTTCTCCTTTAAACGTCTGTACAATAACTTAGGCCTTCTTGTCAGAGCAAATGCCACCAAGGAAATTTGGTTGATTCGCTTTTTGGTTCAGAATGGTCTGGCCATCTATGCTACGTGGACCACTGTGGCAACCTTGCTAAATGTTGCCATGGTGATGATTTATAAAGGAGGTGTTGAAAATAGCCTGGCCTGCACAATCATCCTTGGAGTTCTGTCTTTTGTTATCGTGTTGTGGTTTGTTCTTGACAACTTTGTTTTAGACAACTATACAAGGTACACTTTCACTCCTAACATTGTCTTCGTTGTTGCCCTGGCAGGTTCAGTTTCCAAAAACTTCAATCTAGACACTAGGGAGACAATCTCCATCTTCCTGGTGGTCATGTTGAGTGTTGCTTCTCTTCTGCTGCTTCTGAAGTTGCTTATCATGGTATACAGGCACATCCGAACTCCCATTAATCCAAACACCGAGTACGAACCAACTCTTTAGCTTGACAAGAGAAACCCTGTCTTAAAGCTTGGCTAAACAATGCCAGTTTCAATCTGTATAGTTAAAGCATGTACATTTTTCAATATGAAGAATCTGATAGGATGAATTGAAGTAATCACGACTAATATCAGTTATTAAGCAGAGAGACAATTATCCATGATTTGGTTGGTTTTGGCACTAAAAAATGAACAACAAATTTTTGTGACGCCTTAGTGGTCTTCCATAAGTTATGTGAACCATTTGTTTTACTTGGTGGTTGTAAATACATGTAACCTATATTTTTCTATGTATTTCATTGTACCAGACTTAAAAGTTGTGAAATCATAACGCCATGTGTAGATAGTGAAACAATGATTTACTTGTACTTTGTTTTATAAAATTCATTTCTACATTTTTTTTCAATTGGTCATCTTTTATAACTCTCTATCAATTTGGAAGAACCCATTGCAGTTCAGATGTTTACCATTTGCATTTTTGAAATTTAATGAATTAAGCAGATACATGTTATTACAAATTAAAAGTTAAACTCAAATGTACATAAATCTTTTATTAAATTCAGGGTAAATAATATTGGTCCCATTCTTTTGCCATTTAATTGTACCTATAGGTATATGTCTACGGAATTTTGTCTTTATTTAACAGCATGTTTTTGCTAAATAAAAAAAATATAATTCAGTGCTTTTGATTCATAAGAAAAAAAATACTTACATGTTTATTTTTTTGGTTGGATTTGAGTTAGTTTTGAATTTTTTTTTTCACTTTTGTTGAGTGTCACACATGTAACAGCATTTTCATTTAAAAGGTTTTTATTTTTCAGTGTTCTATTAGAATGTCTATATTTTATATTTTTCTATCTGAACATAATATTGATTAGATCTAGTCATGTACTTTGGCTGAATAATAAATAAACCAGCAAGCCTTGCAGAGTTGACTTAAATTTTGTTAATAGTAGAAATTACCGAAACTCAATAAGCTATATGAAGTTTGATGATAAGTATCCCATGGAGAAGCTTTGCGCAATACATCAGGGCAATTGAAACCCCTGAATGGATTAGCATTGATGGACAGCGACTTTATGAGTTCTCTGTACTTTTCCTGTGTGAAATAGGTTTCGGATAATATAGGTCATGAGTTTTCCAGTCACAAGGTTCGAAATATCCTTCCGTGTCAAAGTTTAAGTGAAACGCTTATCAGAATATGAATAAACAGATTTTTTTTCTCAGTTAATTTGAACAAACGTTAGCTTGCATACCTTTCACATAACGGACCCTTACAGCTGCCGAGAACAATGTTTAGAATGTTGTATAACATGTTATCGTATTGATTAATTAGACAATCTCCCAATTAACTGCATGTTTGCGAAGAAAATGCAGTGGTCTTAGAGCGAGATGAAGAAATTACAGAAAAGGGGGAAAAAACAAGATATTATGACAAAAAAATTGTGTGAATATCTGAACCCCCCCCCCCAAAAAAAAAAAACACCAAAAAAAAAAAAACAAACAAAAAAAAAAAACAACGCACACACACACACAAAACAACGGAAAAAACTCTTTAATATATTGATTTTAAAATGCATCATTCATGAGACATGGAACATTACGAACAATGGATAACAATTTAATGAAGGTAAAGTATTGATACATAGTAATTATGAGTGGTAAAATACCCGTGCACAAGTATTCCAGAAGCGTAAAGTAAACAAAACAATCACAATGTGGTGTTGATTATATAATTGAAACATTACGAAACAGTTTGCTGCAAGAAATATTTGGTTATAAACATAAATATTATAATCACATGGTAAAGTAATGGGGCATGAAAAGCAATTTCACTCATATATAAAGTGTTTCCCTGAAAACTCGCAATCAAAGATGTAAAAATGATACTTCAATACTTTATACAACTCATACAATGGTACATGACATTTGCTAATTATAGTCAGGTTTAGGAATTAATGGCCCACTAGATTCCCTGGGTGGTGGGAGTTGGGGCGCCGAGGCATGTCGTTCCGGGGATGGATCAAACAGAGAAATTCTGAAACTCCTCCTCTGGTCGAACTCCTCTGGCACGTCTCTCTCTGGGGGGTACCTGTCTTGACTACTTTCAAAACTGGTACTGCTACAAATCAAATGTATATGGTGGAAAAATTATGAAGATTTGACATAAGTTTGATTAACTAATGCTTTTTTATTAACTTAATCATCAACTGAATATGAATTTTTTAGAAAAAAAAACCCAGACAATTAAGAACTCTACTTCAAATCAATATATGGAAACTAAACACCGACGGTCTTGTATATTTCTTGTATATAGAAATATTAGTGTACTTACTCAGATCTAAGGCGTGTTCTTCTTTGTGCCTATATTGGTAATAGAAATGGTTGTTTTATGACTAAAAAGATCATTATATCTTTTCTAATTAATGGTCATAAGAGAGAGAGAGAGAGAGAGAGAGAGAATGACCAAAATTAATAAATCTTTATAAAATTACATATACCACTAAGCAATTTATTATGAATTTTACTCGTTCTGATACTTGTAGTCATGATATTTATACATACATGTATGAATTGAATATAGTGCACGTAAAGCTGACTTACGTTTGTGTCTGTCCGATCTTGCTGAAACATGTGCATCTGTGGCATGTTGAAACCGTAGCTCACGTTATGCTTCAGACCGTTTAAAGTCCTCCGGAAGTCGTCATCTAACTCAGAATCCCTATGGGCCTTTATACGGGACTGGCAAAACCTACTCATATAAAACAGAGTAAAAAATGCATTTTTAAGTTTATTAACAATAACACATAACAAACGGCACACGACAACAGATAACCACAGGTCGACTGAAAATGAAATTCAATGAATCTTTATCGAAATGTGATGTTTGTTGATACAATTCAATTTAGGAAGAATTTAATATAATTTAGTAACAAGTCAATGCAGTATTAACTTAGTTAAAAAATTGGTTTGTAGAATATTTTTGTTTAAGATGGGGTGAAAATTAGCTCACCCGAAAACCGCAGCCGCCGTGACTAGGATGAGGAAGCAGGCAACGCCCACTAGCGACCACGTGTAGGTCATAAACTCTTCTGCAGATTTGACTTTATCAGCGATGTAGCTCTCCTTTTCACCTTCCAAGGTCAAATTGAGCGTTAAAGTGCTGAAAAGGGGTTTTGAAACCATTAAGATGGAAATATCATTCTTTTTGTTTTAGAATCTAAATATTTACATGCAAAGGTATTTTTTAAGGATTATGAATTGAATGGATCCAAATTTGAAAGTAAAGCTTCTTAAAATAATAAAATGATATTTGTAAGTTTAAGGATATGAGATGCATGTAACAAGCAGAACCTTGATTTTGGATGGACACCCTTGTCCGTAGCTTGAACAGTTAAATAGACTGGATGGCTCCCTATCATCGTAATCTTACTGCTGAACGACAGGTCGCCCGTATCTCTGTCTATCGTGAACATGTCCTAAAGAGAAAGCACGCACATCTTATTAGCACATCATGTTCAGGTTTACATTCAAACGTTTTTCAGTATTTGAAATGAATTTCGAACGATATAAATAGCGTTGTTACCAGAACGTTTCCTTCCAGTATGCTGAACTCCACCTCGCCGTCCTTCCCCTCGTCAGGGTCATTTGCACTCAAGGTCGTGACAGGTATATTCGTTTGACGACTCTTCAGACTGATTGGTTCAATATCTGCAAGGTTACATAGAGCAAATAGAGTCAAGCTTCCTTTGCTTAAAGAATCTTCTCTACCAAACCAAAACAACGAAGTACAAGTTAATCTTTGCTGATAAGTAGGATTTGAAAGTACTACTGAATTTTTCAGTTGTAATCAACACAGTTGTATACATAAAACCCATAAAATCAACCCCCTCGCCATCCACTATTATTCCAATATTTTCACACATCTCATTATCTTAAAGATAAAAAAGGTTGCATTCCAAGACCAACAAAACATAAAGTATATACTTGTAACTACATTGTCATGCAGTTCGATGAAGCTGAGATAAAAAAAACTCTATCGTAAAAAGGAGAGGAATGAAGTCAGTTCACATACCGCCTTGTTCGACCTGGATGATGGTAGGGTGGTGCTGGTTTGTGTCCTTGTATTTGATTATCACGGACACAGTCACTCTGTTTCTCCTGTTGCGGTCACCTTTATCAATAGCTTCCACCCTTACCTGAAAGTTACAGGTTATATAGAGGGGAAATGTAAAAAATGTAGTTGAAACCATTTGCAAAGGGCAAAAGTCATCACCAAAATATATAAACCCATACGTATATAAAGAGAATTAATCTTAATTTTGAAATATGTTTCCCCCTTGCATAACTGCATCTAGGGAACTACTTCGTAACGATATATTAACAACAAGAGGCTATTAGGCCTTAACGGTCACCTGAGTAGCATATTACCCATACACAAACTTGTCGAGGAGTCTCATATATGCATTTAATTAGGTTTCATTCTGGAGAAGAAAAATTATAAAATTGTAATGACGACCACCTCCCTGCCTGAAATCTTTCAAAAAGAACTATGAAACCAATAATTTTGGGGAAAAAACGTAAAGATCTGTTATACAAAATCATGAATTCAGTTTTCCTTTCAGGTGTGTGGGAGTAAAGAAGATAATTTTTAAACATTATATGCATCAACACCTAAACATCCATTTTGGCCCTGCCCTAGAGTCAAAACACATACTCCAGGGGGCAGAAACTTTAAAATTTAGTAGAGGACTTCTGGTAAACATAATTATGATGTCAGTTTTTCATACAGATGTGTGAGAGTAGAGAAGAAGATTTTTAAACATTATATGCATTAACACTATATTGCCACACCCCCCCCCATGTCTGGAACCCCTGACCCTGGGGCGATGCATTTCACAACTTTGGTAGAGGAGTTAGTGGACTTCATAACCATGTCTTCAGTTTTTTGCCCACATGTGTGGGAGTAAAGAAGAAGGTTTTTTAAAAGATATAATACATTTTTATTATATGGCCATATTGGCCCCACCCTAGAGCATGAATCCCTGACACAGGGGTCATGAATTTCACAATTTTGGTAGAGGGCTTCATGGACATTATAACCAGACATTTAGTATTTAACAAATATATATGGGAGTAGAGAAGACGATTTTCTAAGATTTAATACATTTTAACTACATGTATATGACCATATTGGCCCCACCCTAGAGCCTGAACCCCTGACACAGGCGTCATAAATTTTACTATTTTGGTAGAGGGCTTCATTGACATCATAATCATGCATTTAGTTTTTAACAAACATATATGGGAATAGAGAAGTAGATTTTCTAAGATTTAATACATTTTTACTATATGGCCATATTGGCACCACCCTAGAGCCTGAACCCCTGACCCAGAGGCCATGAATTTCATAATTTTGAAAGACGGCTTCATGGATATCATAACCATGCAACTAGTTTTTCCTCACATGTGTGGGAGTAAAGAATAGGATTTTTGAAATTTTGGCTTTTTTGCATATTTGGCCCCACCTGTGGCGCCCCAGTGTGGTAGAGCCATGAATCCTCTTACCATAGAGATGCCTCACACCAAAAATGGTAACAATTACCCTTGTAGTTTTTAAGAAGTTAAAAATGTAAAATTGTTAACGCCCGACGGACGACGCACGACGCACGACGACAGACAGCAATAGGTCACCTGAGTTTACTTAGGTGACCTAAAAATAGATGGAGTTTTAAGGTCGTAAAACGCGAAACACCAATAAAATTAATGCTGATTTTTTTTTCAATAAAAGGTACATATATTTCATATATAATGTATGTTCTCTTAAGCATACGTGTTCCGTGAAGTCTCTGACTGCCCCAATGTTCAGGGATTCATTGCTACACAGTTCTCCAGTGGTTTCTTTTATGACGATCACGCTATCGTTGTAGTTACTGGAAGTGTTGGAATCCCTGATGATCTTGTACAGTGTGACGGCATTCATTCCCTCATCCTTGTCCTCTGCTGTCACCATACCAAAGCACGTGCCGACAGGGGCCTCCTAAAACAATACAAAAAACACAACGTATTCAACCTCTGCAGGTATATGTTCTTTTGGCTTTTTTTTACACGGATAGAATTAATTTATTATTTTAAATCAATCCTTTTAAAGCCCTTTTAATCCATTAGCATACATTACTAGTATATGGGACCAGTTTCTTCAAAATAACATTGTCAGTTACTGTAGCCCAACTCTCGATTGATCCTACCTGATAGACTTCAAACTGGAAATCCTCCAGAAACTTTGGGTCATTGTCGTTCTGGTCCAGCACTGTGATATTGACCCTGGCGCTGGTCTCCTTACCTCCCTCGTCCCTCGCCACCACCGTCAGGGTGATAAATGGCTCCTCCTCTCTATCATACCCACTCACATTTACAATCAAATCCCCGGTGACACCGTCTATCGTGTAAAAATCGTTGGAATTATCACTGATATCTGAAATGCAAAAGTATCATTTTAAAAAAAATAAATATAGACAAAGAAAAAACATTTATTTGCTTATAAGTATATGTAATACACACCAATAAGTCGGTAAGTGCAATTGCATGCAGTTATATTTTCCTTCTTCCGGTCCTGCGCAGTCACTGTCATAAGCACGCCTTCTAACTTGGTGTTCTCCTCAACTCCTTTCCGATATTCAGCTTGAGAGAAGAAAGGGCGCTCGTTGTCATCAGTAATAATAATCATGACCTGTCAGAAAAATCAATACAGATGTCTTATGTTTAAAATCATATTCGTCTTCGGAAGAGAAATAACTTTTTATTCAAATGAATAAAAATATATTCGTGTTTTTAAATCTTGAATTTTATAAAATACTTTATCACCAATCATAACACAAAAACACCAAATGTCCTTGATGCTCCTTAAAAAGAAATGAAAAGTAAGGAAAGGAAAAACAAACACACCATGACTGAGGTGGACAGCGGTTGGGGGAGACCATCGTCGCTAACAATGACTGTAAGCTCTACCGAGTCCAACTGAAGAGTCGTCAAATTCTTTGCGATAGATATTTTTCCATTTGTAGCATCTATTTTAAAGTAAGAATATCCATCATCGTTGGTGCTGAAATCTTAAAAAAAAACGTTTCGTAAAATGAAGGTAATGAGCAATTTAATGAAACCTACAGTACATGTACATGATTAGGAATAAATGAAAAAGGAAGAAGCAAGTTTAATTATCATTGTGCAAGAAAGTATTTATTACCAAATGATAATAAAGCATTTCTGCCACTGTCTCTGTCAGTGGCGTTTATTTGGCTAACAATCACGTAGTCGATCTCCGAACTTCGCGGGATTTCTCTCTCAATGACGTCATCTGCCTCTGGCGAGTTGTCATTTATGTCAAGAAGTTCGATTTCCAAAAGTGCAGTTGATGACAAATTACCTACCAAACATATTTTAAATCCAAGTGAAAAAAAAAATGAAAATTGGACAAAACAGTCCGAAATTCTTTTATTACAACCGTATATCTCTGTTGAAAACTCTGGTTAAGAGAGCTCGACAGTCGTTGCCATTTGTAGACAATTTTAATCTCCTTTAGAAGAAGAGTTCAATATAAAATATAAAAAAAATCCAAATTCAAAAGGAAAAATCGATGGACTATTTCTTTACTAAATGATTTTTTAAAGATAAACAAACCATATCTTAAAATTGAGATAGATCTGATGTTTACTTTTGTTGACCACCGAGCCTCCTTAGTAAGCCTTCTGTAATTAATGTGGGCTATTTTTTGTAAAGTAGCCTATATTGTTGTAAATTTTGATACTAAAGCATTTTAAGACATTCGTTATTGATTTAATTACTTTATGCGTTTGGCTAAGAATTGAATATTTTTTTAAAGCTAGATTATCAATTGATATACTAGGTACCCGGTATATGCTAAATGATATTTATACAGTAGTACAGATCTATACATCAGTATAAAAGACCAATAATTGTGACTCCTCTCTCTGTCTCACCTCCATCCGTCGCTCTCAATGTACAGTTAAAGTTGATGGTAGACTCATAGTCTAATGTCATACTCTGGTTAATCATCAGAACAAAATTGTCAACTGCAATTCAAGAAGGTTTATTAACATTCTACCGTGTTTTTCCATTAAATTTTGTCTTTAAATGCCTCTAAATGTAACAACTAATCACTGCGTATGAATTAACATGTACTTTACATAAGTAGTCCACAAACAGGGATTTCTATGTTATCAGTTAAAAAATATATTTCATACATGCTGTCTGATCACCATGTTTTACAATTATTCAACAAAAAGTTAATTTTATTGTTAAAAGCAATATTTCAAGAGTTATTTTTCATGAATTATATTTTCAAGCTCATCGATCTCAACTTAGCAGTCTATGTGATAACCAGTTTAAATAGGTTTTTATAAAACAGCTGTTCCTGCTGTTACTAATTTACTCACTCCGTGATCTGCAATTTGTATCGATTTATTTAAGTAAATAATTGATTTCATCTGTAAAGGAATGTAAATATAAGCTTTAAATGATTTATTTAATTTTTGACGTCGTCTTGTCAATAACTGCCGTCAGGTGAGCAGACAATGTAACGACGACGTCAAAAATAAACCATTCAATGCTATAGTGAATATCATGATCAAGGTATATGATAACTAGAATGTTAATTTAAATAATTACTATGAAATTCAAATTAATGAAAAGGTGGCGAACCTTTGTGTTCTCTAACTAATAGAGGACATTCGGATGGTCTCTCGATGGAAATTCGAACACTCTTCTTTCCAAATTGTCTGGAATCTGGATCAGTTACACTTAATCCATTGATATATACCAACACTTCTTCCTCTGCCTAGTTTTGTAAATAATTTTGAAAACAGAAAAGGACTTCATTAATTTAATTAGTTAAATAAAATTAAATTTGGTGTTCCCGCGAGAACGTTATATATATGGTCAAAATCCACAAACGTATGATGCTAACTTTCTACGGCAATTTTCTTTAATATGATAATCCAAACTTGGTGAAACGATTAATTTTAGAACAATTGAAATGGATTTTAATCTGCACTTTACTCATATATTACAGATAGTCAGCCTTAAATCGTGAAATAAGTGTATTGATGAAAATGTCGGAAACTATAGCTGCAATATTACCAGGTCTTTGACCCTCTCATTGATGGATACATGGTAAACGGACTGATCAAATAACGGCGAGTTATCATTGACGTCCACAATCTCGATATGAACATCGACGGAAGACTGCATGGTTTCATTATTCGGGTTGAATACCTTAAACAAAACGAAGCCATTTTAAAACTATTATATCAATCTAGTTTTAGACAACTAATGCAAAGGTGCTATATACTACACATTTTCAATATTTACCGTAAGAGTCAAATTGCAGTACTCTTTATCTTCATAATCCAGTTTTCCAATTAGAACAATATTTCCGGAATCAGAATTGTTAAGTTGAAAAACATTGTCACAATCTGTAAAATGGGCAATACGTGTATAAACTCACTTAGTAATCTTGTTATTTTTTATTTTGTTTTTTTTAAATAGTATAAAATACTTCCAATTGTATGGTAAGAAAAGCAAGATACACACCAATACGTGTATTAGGGGATCGACTTACTATCGTTTGAAATCTTGTAAGCTATCTGGGCATTTTCACCCTCATCTCTGTCCGTTGCAACAAACGTAAGGTCAAGAGACGTGCCGTTGGTGGCATTCTCTTTGATGACAGCTACTTGTGCTATGTCAGATTGGAATCGAGGCGGATTGTCATTGACATCAATGATAGTAATGGTTAACTAAAATATAAAAAAAGGAACCAAAATACATTATACCGCGCATTAATGAAATTTGTAAACTAATTTGTTTTTAAACAAATAGAAAAAGCCAAAACATTCTCAGGATAAAGTACCGTAATATGTATTTTACCTCAGCAAGCATGCTGTAGAGAGGAAGTTTTGCTTGGATAATGAATCTGTACTGTTGTTGTGTTTCTCGGTCGAAAAACGTTGAATGTTTGGTTCTGTTCACGTAAAGAAATTCTTGCTCAGAACCATTTAGGTAGAAATCCCCAAGGTTGTAGTTGGGCAAAACAAATTTCTCAATGGACATGGCCGGGTTTATTGTGAAATTTTTGGTGAAATTTTTAACAGGAATGAAAGGTGAAGGAAAAGCAACATTCTCAGTCCAATTAAATATTAGTTTGTCCTTGTCAAAAACTCTAGAAATTTGAGTGTTCATCAATACAGCTACGTTAAATGAGAGAGTGACTGTTGTACCACGGGACGGAGTGCCCTTATCGGTAATATTCACGATATACAGGTAAGTTCCGTTAGACAAACTCATATCATTAGTGGGTGCTTCAATTAATCCAGTGCTGCTGTCTATTTCGAGAAAAGTACTGGCATTACCACGAATTTCTTGAAACTCTATTTCTCCATTGCTACCAGAATCCTTGTCTGTTGCAGTAATTAGTGCCACCAGTTTAGAGCAGTTTTCACATCTCCCGCTGAAAAAAAATGTTAATACATAGCATTTTAATGTATAAATTTCCTTATAATAGAGATGATTTGTTTTCTCGACTTTACTTTAAAAATGAGACGTTTAGGAATTAGGGAAACCCATTCCATAAAAAAAAACTTCAGATGAATCAAATATTACCTGTAAAACACAATTTCGAAGTTGGTTTCATCACTAGGTATAGGGGCATTATCGTTAACATCTTCAACAACGATAATTATGGTTCCATTCGTAGACAAGGGAGGGTCTCCTCTGTCAGTAGCCTGGATAGTTAATGCATACACCTTATTCAAGCTATCGTCGTAGTCTAAGTCGGGACAGGAAAGTTTACCTTTGGAATCGATGTGAAATGTATCCGACTCGCTACAGATATAAAACAATCAACAAACACATAAAGACGGGGATTTTATATGCTTTGATTAGCTTGTTATAAAAGTAAAATCGAATTTAAGCCTTAAATTCGAATTTAAAGAAAAAATTTCCGAGTCATGTTTTATTATAGGTTAAGAGTTTTTACATCATGTTAAAAAACTATAGCTGACGTTTTTAAAACTATAAACCTAAATTGTCGTTTTTAATAACCAATAATATAACCTCAAAACGCTGAAGTCAAGTTCTCTGTTGACACCAAGATCCCCGTCTACAAAGAATTCTGTAAGATCCGATATTGAAGAACAGTTGGAATTCTCTGGTATATGATAAACAGGTACTTCTTTATTATATTTAAAAATAGGCGCTTCGTTTACGTCCAGTATATTGACAGTGATCCAGGGCATTATACACAATGATATGTCCCTTCCACTGTCACAGACACTGACAGTGAAAACATCTTTATCTTTTGTCTCTCTATCTAACAATCGGTTTACTTTCAAGAATCCAGTGATATTCACTTCAAAGTATCCAGAGCTTGCGTCTGTGAAGATGAGCTGCGCATTTATTCCTATGTCTGCATCTGTTGCAAAGACCTGTCCAATGTCTGTGTCTTCTGTTGCGTTTTCAAAAACTGAGAATCTGTATCAAGAGAAAACGAAAGGTTTGTTTATAAATTTGACAGAATGCATGTACTAATCAACATCGTATTGAAGTTCTGATATATCATAGTATATCAGACCAATTATCTAGTATATCAATAATCAATCGGTATTTAGATAAATCTCTACTGCATACGTCATGTTAGAAGCCATTGGCGGATTATCGTTCATGTCTTCCACTGAAATCTCCACAATGGAAAAAGTTTCATGTTTTTCATCCGAGACCATCACAGTTAAGCTATAGCTGGAGTGTGTCTCCCTGTCTATAGTCTCGTCCGATGTGAAAATCTCTCCAGTGGAACTGATAGTAAACGCCGTCCCAGAGATATTGAATATGAAAGTAGAATTCAAATCTCTGTCCGTTACTTTTAATGGGGTTTCCAACTGAAAAAATAATTTCATAATTTTTTTTGATGAAGATGCATTGTCAAAATAATGCGCAGAAATTTATTTTAGACTGATATTAAAGTAAACAGAGAATTCGAAAAGTGTCATTACCGTAACTTTGGTACCATTCGCATTTTCTCGAATTTTTCCTCTATATACCGGTTGATCAAACATTGGTGTTTCGTCATTTTCATCCAGAACCGAGATTTTCACTGGAATGGTCTAAAATAAGAGATAAATAAAATAGGGACACTAGTGCTCAGTTTATCATCTGTAAATTAACTTTGAACATAAAGCCTTAATAAGCCTTTGGTTGGAATATCTTACTGCGAATTTACAGGGGTTTTTGCTTTGTATTGCTATTACGGAGTAGTCGTAATGGTCAATATCTTCCCTATCCAGTGGAGCGTTCGTAGTAATATTTCCCTACAAAAAATTGCTTCAAATAAATTATATGTACATTCATAACTTTTATTGTTGTAATATACCAAAAGCGCCGGTAAACTTAACCATTTTTAAGTACAATACGATTCCTACCGTAGTGCTATTCAAATTGAATTTAGTCCGGTCACTCAGAGGGTCAAAAGTATAATCGACATATCCTTCTTTAAAGACGCTGCAGAAAGATGTCCCTTTATCTTTGTTTTCAAATATAGAACAATTAGAGACATTAAAATGTTCGTGAGTATCATTGGTCTCTCCAGACACGACATTAACCTTGACGGAAGCGTTGACGTAGAACACGCCGTCCGTCACAGTAACGATGGCGTTACCTCCCCTCCTTGTGTTCACCATGGACACCTCACCGAAAGAACCTATCAGGAATCTGGAATCTCCGCCCTCATCTGTGATACTGTAGTTCAGTACTCCAACGGTGTCTGGATCAGTCGCCGGGACCACGCCCACAATGGCACGGAGCTGTGAGTTGGTTACAGTGAACATGTAATTATTGTCGAGAACAGGTGGATTGTCGTTTACGTCCAAAATATTTAAAGTTATTTTAATCGTAAAGTTTTTATCGTCAACCTGACCGAACAATTCAAACATGTATTCTTTAATCATTTCATAATCAAACGGTTCTTTCACTACTATTGACCCGTCGGGCAGTAACAGCAAATAGTCCTTAGTCTGTAATAACGCACTGTCAACCCTTTGATCAGTTTTGCAAATAACAGTACCATTTGTGTTCTCGTTAATGCTTATTTGATGAGACAGCTTATATACTACAATGTTAAGGAAGATATTATCATAGACAATTGCTGTAAACATTTGAGAGACGAAATCTGTGTCTAGCAATGTCGTTTGATTCGTCTTCACTAGTCCATTGGAGTCCATGCTCAAGAAGTGGGCGTTTCCTTGTATTGATGGATTGGTGTCATTTACTTTTAGATCTACCGTGGTTATCAGTGTATCTTTTAATGTTCCTTCGGCAATAAGTATAGTCTGATTCTGTTGAGTCGCCTGGACCTCAAATAATATCGAGAGTGTATCTTCAACTTCTGCATTTTCCGACCCAATTTGTAAAGTAACGTGTACTATCACGTGATATAATGCACTGTCAAGGACTTTGTTAACACCGACAATAATTCCTGAACTGTTTAAGGAGCAATTAAATCCGGAATTGAAGGTCCTGATCACACAATTACTACTATTGCTGTTAACATCTTCAACAGCATCTCCGAATTCAAACAAATGTTCTGTAGAAACAATTATGACCATATAACGTAATACTTAGTATCAGGAAACTTAACGATCAGCATAAAATGTTAATATTTAGATGTAATAACTGCTACATACCTGAATTATTTGTATCTTCCTGTGATAGTAAAACAATCCTGTCAGATTTAAGACTGCCCAAAGCCATAACCTTGTGTTCGAAAAGGGAACTTGGAACTAGAATAGAAAATGAACACGTGTTCAATGTCTCAATTTTATAAAGAAACATGCTGTCCTGTTGGAATACTTAAAGTACCTGAATCAAAATTATATTTTACACAAGTCAGTCTAAAAATTTAATACATGAACATGCCAGGACGTCAGTACCTGGAACACACGACGAATTGTGGTTGTAATGGCTATGGATACATCTACAAGTCCAGTCCAAGCCGTCCTCGGAAGGCAGACATGCGCTGTTGCTTTGCGCGCAGTATCCGGTGCTGCTATGGTTTCCACAATCGTCGGATAGATAACGAGCATCTCGATACTCCAGACAAGGATTGGGAGTGGTTGCTGCAATTTTTGTTTTACAAAATTAGTAATTAAGGTGTATGGTCCTAATAAAAATTATCCCTGGAAAAAAAGTAATTACTGAGGCAATGCTGTTCAACTTCCTCTCATTCCTCACTCATACTGCGCACACGGAAAAAGCAGACGACAAAGCCAAAAGAGACGCGGACAACCGCAGACACCACAAACAAAAAACCTACCTTTGTCAGGACCTGAAAATTGAGTTAATTTAAAGACGTGGACATTGCAAGCAGACGCCACAAATGCAGACAACAGCGACGTTTGATACGTTACCTCCGGTCTTCAATACTAAGTACCCAATTACTCTTAAAAATACCCACCATATCGGAATATTTATTTTGTGGTACTAAAAGCGTAAACCTGAAAATAGACGTACAAGTTTAAGTATGTTGTATTGCGAATTGGCGCTATATAAGAAGAGTACAAATGCGTGTATCTTACCATTCAGATATTGCTGGGAAAAGAACGGTATGGCTGTTATGACATTCAGAAGTTGTCAAGTCTGCCAGCAGCGAATAAAAGGCTTGTATTTTCACTTCCTCCTTGCCGTGGCATATCAAATTCCCTTTGTTGCGATTTCCAAGGATAAGAAAAACTAAAGTCAATACGATGAATTCTTAGAGAATTTAAATTGCTTTAATGTCTTATAATATATCATATCAGACATTTAGGAACACGTTTTTTATTTCACTTTTACAGTAAATTAACTCTAACATCAGTAATCACATACGTTATAATATACATATAAGGCATACACATACTCAAAAAAATATATCTATACAATGTATGTAATTTAGCCGAGATCGTTTTAATACCTTTCTCATTTTATTATGTTCCTTGCATGTTATGTTCACTCTTCTTCGTATCTTGTTACCAACTTCTTCTTATGTAATGGATGGGTATTTAAAGCGTCTCATTATTCGTACACTTCGTCAACTTTTTATTCTCTACAAATTGAATAGTATGCATTAGCAACCCCGACGGAAACGCTATAAACATAGCAAGAAAATGGCGTTAATTCTCTTCTTTTCCCTACAGACGTAAATAATAATAGTAAGCAAAATATGCCCCACATAAATGTTAAAATAATATTAAGATTACAAACATTATTTTTGATAACATTAATGATATTGAAATGACAACTTTTAAACAATGTCAAAATTTCACGAAGCGTAAAGAAAATGATATGCGACCATTGTTTGAACAATTCACACAGCAGACAAAGCTATTCCGACTGACAGATACTATTAAATGTAGTTAACCAGTAATACATGTATAATACAATCTAAACAATAGGCGGATGGGAGGCATATAAATGGTGTTTTTTCATACCTAAAATAAAAGCATTTATAAAATAGTCTATGCATTATTTGTGACCAAGAAACTGTAAGACTTTAAAGGCGCTTCATTCACGTCCAGTATACTAGTATTGACGGTGATCCGAGGTTTAACCATACAATGATGAAGACTATGCCTATGATACTGGTGAATATGATTTCGAGGTTACAAAGAATTTCAAATTGTTAATTACCTATGAAATTTAAGATTCATGACCAAAACTGAAGGGGGTGTCATCTACTATTCATGTACATGTATGTTCAATCCGGAGGTTTCCGATGAAGAAAGAATTTGCTTTCCAGTAATGCATTATTTAACATTAATTTTAAGACAAAATATTTTGTCGAAACTTGGAATCGTTTAGAGTTCAATCCTGGAAACCAACCCCAGAATTCCCTCCTTTTCTGCAGGCGTGCTTTTAAACGCAACAGTATCAATTTTAGATCATTTTTATTTTTAGGCAATATTGGTCAAAAGAAAATGGGGCTTAATTCCATGAATTTGCTTATACATGTAATTTTGCTTGGATGCACACAAGTTGCGTTAAACTTTAAACTTTGAATTACATGAACACATCAGCCTTGTTCTTTCATACAGCTAATAACATGAATATCTTAAACTAGTCCATGTCTTTTTGAAACAATTACTGGACAACAGCATGCATGCAAATCATATGGTATGGAGAAAAAAATCCCAAACATCCCTTATGGAAAATTGCATGAAAAAAGGTGGGGAAAAACCCCCCCAAAACCACAACCAAACAAACAAACGGTTTCTATTTGAATCGTTGTTGTGTCTAGTATGTTAATAAGGAGCGCGTACATCAAGCTTTATGCATGTAATTATGCATATCAATTATTTATATTAATCGTACCGTTGATTTCAGTCTGTAAATAATATACTATAGATCTCTTTTATCACCTTACTATGTCTTACCAGAAGCAGCGATAACATTTTCCGTTTTCACCAGAAAAAAATATACAAGCAAATCATTGCATAGTTATTTTGTAAATGAAATAGTATACTAGTTCATAAATACGTTCAAAGCAAATTAAGGACATTCGTCGACTTTGATATTTGGCAAAGAATGCATAACTCCAAAAAACAAAAAGAAACAAAAACAAAACAAAAATCATAAAAACCTTAAATGCGTCCCAGCGCTGATTGGTGACCATTGATACCAGGAGACGAAGTGTGGCTTTAAACTTGGCACAGTTCTTAAAATGCATCGGAATTGCGGAAGTTTTATTTGCTTCGGTGGTTTCTGCGTTCTTGGTAAACCACATTGCATCTTCATTTCAGAAATTTCTTGAGCGGGTTGATCATCATGGAACAGCATTGGAAAGTTCCAATATGTACAAATCTATCTGTATAATTATACTTCATTTCATACGAACTACATGAAGAGTTTTTTTTTCGAAAATAAATTGAGGATTCAAATAAAAGTTATCATATATCCTTTTGTCAACACGGTATTTTTTACCAACTCTTTACCTTTTCTATTAGTTTTTTCTTTCCATTCAAAATCTTTACACAAATATAGATCATGGATGTAAATTTAAAACCGCTTTGCAATTAGCCCCACAAAACATGATTCTTGTGCCAAACTCCATTGTGCAGACTTTGAAAAGCGCCAAATTAGATATGGGTTTATGTATAAAACTTATCTAGTGGCATTATATCAACTCGAGCAAATTATGTAATTACGTATTACAAAGCTAAAGCTCATGGACGTGAACAAGACAGATTATTGATTGAAGTTGTCTTGTTAATCTAACATGAAAGAAATCAAATCTAACGTACAGATTCCAACAATATGAAAATTTAAGATAGATAAAATACTAATATTGTATTTTGAACAAAAATTGAATAACCATAAATAGAATAAATGAAGATACCGGTATTGCATCACCGGATAGTACATTTTCAAACGAATATTTGGAAATGCAAGTCCACTAGCTGCTGCAGTTACAAACTTTTTTTCTCCGATTTGGCTGAAACTGCACAAATTCCACCGGTATTAATTGAAAGCTATTTACTTCCACATCTTTATATCTATTTCTACATTAAAGCATTCTGTACGGGATATGGACATTGTAAACTGCTTCGTATCGAGTTTCCAGTTTTCCGTAATTATATTGGATAATTTTTTGCAATTCCAAACGTACAATAAAACATGCCCGCTCAGTGTTGTATATATTGTATAGTTGTATATATCTAATTTACAGAATGTGGCAAAATAAAAACAACAAAAAACAACTCGAGTTGACAAAAGCTTTGGTTGTGTCTTTAATGACTAGGTCACACCTTGAGATTCAATTATGTAACTACCAATATAAAGTTCACATGGACAGTCAATGCTCGTTTGTACCAGAGAAAGTACATTGTATTATCTTGAGTTCCAATTTCAGCATATAATTTGAGGCACCAGCATCATGTTCATACATCTTTTAAACAATGGATTTGATAAATACGTAATATTTGATAAATTCAAAATAAAAAATATGAAATTCATACTCAGTGCAATTATGCTACATGTACAAATGTGCCAGTACACAAGTACCCGGTATAAGCGTGTTTCAAACACTCATCATTTAAGATTACGATGAATGACAACGTATATCTCATTTTTAAAAATCCATAGATAATAATATAATACATGTGCCGGTAAAACCTGTTTGTTTACTTGTATCATCATGTGACAGGATCGAGCATTACATATCATGGTTATTATAAATTCCTCGTACATATAAATGATATACACGCAGGTGTATGAATGTACCAAGTTTTTTATTAGTCAATACCAACTTTTAAAAATATCCAGTTCTAAAACTTTCATCACGCGATATCTGTCTTTAATCTGTATCACCTTATCAAGGTCATAAATTAAATATTACTGCATTTCTTAACCACTAATATGAACATGGAGATATCTAGTTTATTCTAGTTTTTCTACGACTTGAATTTTCTATGGTTCTTCGTGTGTAAACACCTTAAACACCCTATCCCTTTATAAGGGTCAACAATGACAGCCTAAACTATTATTAAATGAATATTCATTTATGTTTAATAGACCACTGCTTTGCGGTTAATATTCAACTAATTTAGAACTGTAAGTTCTGAATTGTTACAAGATTATTTTTCTATACATAATACTGAATGTTTTTGTTCTACTTTGGTTGCAGACTCTCTGTAAAAAGTTCGATCCATGCGATAAAATTAGGATCTATATGATATGAGTACCCAAGGGATTCCTATCACCGATATCTACCAGATGTTTGAAGTTGTCGTTTTTACTTCGAGATATCCGATTCGGCTTGGCTGTCTAACGAAGTAAGTCATTTTGCTGTAGACTCCCTAAACCTATGCAGATAGCAAGGCAGACAACAATATACAGGAATTTTCTAGACTTCCTACATTCGGACATGTTTCTAGTCCTCTTTATTGTAGTGGTTGGCCTCGGCATACAGCGTGTCATAAATGTCATGATGCAGTGTTCCACGGACCCAGTCCAGAAGTATTGAGTTCACGCCGAAGTTGACGTCTTTGTACCTACAAGTCAATAGTATCAGCATTATACCATTGATGTAGGGGATAGTTTAGTATGTTTATTACGAATGGGATGAGTATAATTGACTGCCTTACTTTCTATGGTTCTGTTGAAATGAACTATCACTCGAGTGAAACATTAGGTCATTATACATGGTGACCATAGTCAGGAACAAGTAAACCCCTTGAAATAAAAATGTTAGAAGTTCAATATATAACGGATGGACTGTTAGTTTGATAACAAACTTACTGTTGCAGAGACGGTACGAAAGAGCAAAACGGTGATTTATGATATCAATAATCTGTTATGAAAAATGAAAGACAATTTATTGGTAAAACTCGTTTGTTTTGTTATAAGAACTTGATATTGAATTTAGTTTTTATTACTATATAAAACCAAAACGTTTATCCGATTTTTCTCCATGACAATTGCTGAAAAATTGTTGTTACCTATGTGTGTAGGAAACATGTACATAGGTAGTAGACTCTGCAACAACATCGCCACACACTCCACTGGGTGCATCACCATTAAACTCCACGTGGTCTCCTTGGGCCGATGGCGCCAGAAGTGGATATTTTTATACAGCATTGGCGAATGAAAAGTGCGATGGCGATAGTATGAGGAGACTTCGTGATACAAAAATAGCGCGGGAACTGACACGGCAAAATACAACCAACCCCAATCTGACACATCATTATAGAGGCGGGAATAACCTGGAATACAGGGAAATGAAGAATACTTAACTTAGGCTTTAGATTTTTTACATGTTCATCGATGTCCTTTATCACTTTAAAATTTTTATTAGAGCCACTAAGTACATAGTGCAATTCTGTTTCATCTTTCCATACCAATTTCTTTTTAGGGAGGAGCTTAAGTTTATACTTAGCTCAGACATGGTCAATATTTTCAATAATAATACAAATCTGTGATTTCTGTCGAAAGTTTGTGTATAATAGTTACAATGTAGCATGAATAAACCGTGGGCCTGTGGTTCATAACAACTTAATCGCAAATGTGACAACGAAATTTTTCACAAAAAATGGTATTTTACACAAACAAGAAATGTTTATAAGATAAAATTAAGCAAAAACATTTCAAACATTTTTCTTTAGGAAAAAGGATCAAATAAGCTCGAGGAAGCTCAGATAAGAAGGATATTTCGTAACGTGTGTAAAGGTGTATAATCACATAAGTTCAAACACAAACCATTGCAAATTTTAGTTGACATTTAGTAAATGTATCTCAATACCTTTATTTGATGTGAACCAGGCCAATAGAGCAGAAACAATGGACATCACTGCGACATTAAAGGAGCTGAACATTGCGTCATTGAAGAGTGAAGAATCTTCCTCGATGTCACCATATCCCTTCAACAAATACAAAGTATTGTACATGTAACTTACTAGTATACAGTGAAATTAATATATGAAATGTTTAATGTCATCTCATATCATACAAGTATTTGTGGTAGATGAATATGAAACACAAACCAAACGTGGACTACCTTTTTCCGCTTTGCACTCCCGAAGAGCCAGTACCAGATTCCAGCTATGACATTGTATGATGTTACAGAAAGTATGACCGAATAAAATAGAAACTTTGGCAAGCTCTGGACTCTCTTAAACTCCGGCCATTGTATGGAGGGTAACCAGTCATCGAGGACCGGTATCTGTGAGGTGATTTTGTTTTTGTTTTGGAAATACCTGATGACGTCAAGGATCCATTCTCCTACATTGAAAGTATATTAATATTATAGCATCATACTATAATCGTTACAGTGTTTTAGACTATATGAAATAGAGAATGATAATTAAAAAGCTTGATACAATGAAAACATCATAACGCTTGTCTTCTAAAAGACTTCAAACAGAAACCATTAATTGGTCTGCTACATGTATGTTGGGTTTTTCCTGCTTATAGATTTTTGCCAGCTTGCTTCACTTTTGGATAGTCCCATAGCTCCTTCCCATTCTTTTCATCATTTAAACTAAAACACAGAATAAAAAGAAACCCAGAGCAAATTCTCAGCATGTGTCTAGGCTATCTGTTCGGTTTTTATTCAGCGTTGTGTTCATTCCAGTCTCGATCGATTTGCATGTTCCGTCAATTATTTATTCACTCTCGGGCCGCAACGACCCATATTGACGATCTGTTTATTACCCCAATCCATGAATACATGCAAATACAATTCGCACAAACTTACTAAAGATCACTGAATTAGTGTAATATTGTATAAGCATATAGTATACTACAATATCACCGGAATTTTATTTTTTATCTCTTGAGCAAGTTTAGTATGTAGTTCTACTTCTAACTCACGTTATTTAAATTTTTTTTTCCAATGTTTGTTCTCTCCTTTACCAAACAAACGTCTTTTAAAAGAATCATTGAATTTTGTCACCGTAAACAGCATCACGTATATATATAGATGCCTACAGACTAGATCATGTAATTGAACTTTCAACTTGGCTAAAGCATATAGGACTTCGTCCGACAAATATCAGTGGATTGTGTTTCTACCCGCCAATTTTAACATAAATTGATAAAAACCATATTACCCTCCGCATTTCAACAGAAACTGTTATAGGTTCCCGTGTGTGTAAGTACACTGTACCCGAAAACAACACTGTACAACTCAGAAGGCATTGATCTCACATACCTTTGGTCGATGCAATTATAAAAACAAGAACAATGAAGCCCATGTTAAGTGAGGTCTGGAATATTCCCATACAAAGGCCTTCATCATTCTCTGAAGGCGGGGATCGCTTAATCCTTTTCCGCCGGACTTTTCGTTCAGGTGGTTGAAAGAAAATCATGTCGGTTCTGCTACCAATGTAAACAACTGTAAAGGGAGGTCACTCGCAATCTTTTTTCTGGTTGAGCGCACTTTGTGTGTTGTATCCGAACAAAAAAAATCTTTTATTATCAAAAATTTGATCGGGTCAGGGTTTTCAGAAAATTTAAAGTCCGAATATAATTTATAGAAGAATCCCAGATTCTCGTCTTTACATGGGATATGGATTTTATTTATCAATTACCAAAATCAATATCGATACTGAAATTGTATTCTCTTTTGAGAAGTGGACAGGCATAGCCTACTATGCCTGTCCATTTCTCAAAAGAGAATACAGGAATTGATGAATGTTCTTGATATACTTACAGTGTATTTTATTAGGAACGTAGACAAAGAACAAATACTTAAAATTCTGAAATTTATCTTTTTATTGACAACAAATGTTTGAAAAACAAAATTTAACAAAATTCCATATAATGTAAACCATTGATTTGGCGCTGACTAGTGTTAAGACTACATAAATCTCTACTTAATCAAAATTAAAATTGAAGCTCAGAATAACTCAGAAAGAAAGTACTTTAAAATTATCTATTAAAATAGACATAAGCATAAAAGCGACTACACATCAAGCGCTAGGTATCAGGTTCCTTAGCACCGTCATATGCGTAGAGGGGAAAAAATATTTGTCAATTAAATAGCGACACATAACAATTCTATTTAAACTTATGTTTACATACAAATACCCCATATCCACATACACTCTACTCGGGGGAATTAATTTTGAATGGTCGTGCTGTGGGAAAAAAATCCTATTATGATTTTGAACTTTAAATTTAAATTCCACAAATAGAGCTAAACTTTTTCAAACTACAAATTCAATGTACATGTATTGAATTTAACAATCTATCTTGTGTTTTAAAAAAAATAGATATCTTTGTTGGAGTTTTAACAATATAATATCGGTCGGTCAAAATACTCTGACCTCTGATTGGGGGTGGGGGTGGGGTGTCCTTCATAACCATAACTCTCATCAAGCAATACATCTGAGATAGTACTGTATTAGCTGTCATTTGATGTTTTGGTGACTATGATTGGGGTAGGGAATAAGAGGGGTGGGTTGATGCTAGAATCCCTTAACCTCATCCTTGGCACCCGTCAAGCAATACAAATGGGATGTCGTTGTATTCGCTGTCATTTGGGCGCGGGAGAGGACTGGGATGTTTCCATGTAAATATATTGTGTAAATACTGCCAATACGGACCACTCCAAATACCCATCAAGTAATGCGATCGTATAACTGTCATATGGGTACGTGGACAGAGATCTTAGCGTAAAATAAAAAAAAAAACCATAACAACAATGAAAATAAGTTACTATAGCACAGTTAACAAAATACAACTACAGTCAGTGAAAACAAATAAATATCAGCACTCTCCTGTGGCTAGTCACGACTGAGTATCAGTGAAATCTGTGTCACAGATTACACGTCATAGTGGATTATCAATACCTGACCAGCCCAGATCGGGCCCTCACACAGACTCTGTTCTTTGGTGTGTACCTGGTTACCTGTTACGTGTTACATCACAATCACACACAGTTACACGCACACAGTACGTGCCAATCTTATATACAAACAGAAAATATTTATCTCTTTTAAAATAACAGTTTGATGTCCTTGCATTTCAATCAAGTTGAAATAGACTTAAATAATATTTCTGACCATCCCCCCCAAAAAAAAAATATCCCCATTTATCTCTAAATTCCTATATATAAACATTCTCTTACGTTCTTGCAGTACCCTTGAAAAGTTACATTGATAAAAAGTATTCATTAATATTTCAACAGAACATTATCTTCACAATTAACCATTTTCACAAACAACAGAATCTTATGGTCATACAGTGGCACCAACAGGAAGACTGCTTTGTTCTAAATGACTATTCCGATTTCTGGCTTTGTTTTCCTCGTCCCCCAAAAACCTCTTCCCCATAAACTCTGCTCTCTTTCCTCAGAGTATCATGGAACCAGTCGAAAAAGTACGTGTTGAATCCAAAATTGACGTGAAAATGTCTGGTAAACAAAGGAAAAATAAATATAATTCAAATGCCTGTTTTGTAAGTCATATAAAATCATGACTGTTTACTAGTATTATTGATTTTATTCATTATGGTTCTTACTTGTGGTGGTTGTCATGGAAATAGGAATGCGGTTGCCATGGCCAGATGGCGCCCATCTTGATTCCGGAATGGTCGCAGAGTCCGTAGTAGTAGGAATAAAGCAACACAAACAGGAAGGGGACTGGAAAAAGGACAAGGTCACCGATATAGCCCATTGAAACCCCATCCTTTTATATAATTTTACAGATGTGATATAAGCAATTTCCAAAAAAAATAATTAAACATGACAACGTTACTCGTATTATTTTTTCTCTTCCTTCTATATTCAAGATGATAAAACATCATTGTGACTTCGCCATGACTAATGCTGAAATATGGTTTGGAAACTTTTCTTCGAGACGTATACTGCTCTTTTCATTTTAACTTACAAGCATGGATTGGGACAAGGAAGGGCGTGGCCGCCAGATACCCCTGGTACATGATAAATTCCAGAGGATGCATTGCCACTGCACTCCAGGCCGTGGGCTGGTGGTACCGGTGGTGCATTTTGTGGATCTTTTTATACAGCCAAGGGTTGTGGAACAGACGGTGAAGGTAGTAGGCCATTGTCTCGTTATAGACAAAGAACGCCACTAGAGAGAAAAGGAAGTATGCCCAGCCTCGCTCTGGTACACTGTAGTACATTTTAGAATGCCCTGAAGTTCAAAGAAGAAACCATGGTGAAACCAATCGAGACCCTACCTACTGAGAGATTTAAAAATGCATTCAAATTAAAAAACAATAATTGCATAATTTAAATGAAAAATTTGCAGTTCTATAAAACACTGTTGATGATGTTGAATGCATGTAAACTATTTTACCGCCGTTCATGATGTAACAGGCAATGACCCCAGAAGCCGTTGACCCTATTAACATGTTCAAAGAGCCCAGGAGAATCTCGTGTCTTTCGTTCTCGGGGGTCAAGAACTTGTCCGGCTGACACTTCCACTCCTTGGCCTGTACAGGAAAACAATAAGTCGACAATGTTACAACACAGCACACCATTCGAACATATGTAACAGAAATTCTTTATATTCGAGTACTCTACCTTTTCATTGTATATAAATATAATAATTACTGTATTTTCAAAGAAAATGAATTTTATGGGTTTTTCAGTTTTTGTTTGTTGTTTTTTGTTTCACTAGTTTCACATTGTTATGCGTGAAGGAAATGTAATTCATGCTAATGTTTTACTCATGGACAGCTTCAATGTCTAGAATCTCACAATGTTTACCTCAATGCCAAATTTAGTTTGAGATACCAAAAGCTAACCATTACATATAAAACTATGTAAATAATGTTCCTACATTTAAGTAGCGCAATAAGTCCTCACGTCCACTTGAAAAGAACCCCAATATAACAATATAGCATTTCGCTTTGATGGGTACATCCTTAGGTATCGTAAGTGTAAATTTAGTACAGATGCATGCTAGATATTGTCTTGTATGGAGTTTTAGGAACGATTACATATCGACTGATAATATGGAGAGATCTGTATATTTTGCTACAGATAAAAGTAACCAAGGAATCGATAGTTACCCAAAGGTGCTATTAGACCTTAGATATTAGAACATACAATTCCTAGACATAAATCGATTTCCTACCTGCCCGACTGCTAGAAAAAGAAGGATTTCTTGTAAAACTGCAAAACATGTTAACAAAAACAATTTCTCTAATATAACAAAAAAGAATGATGATTTATACAGCCATGTGAGTATCTGCTAACAGAAATCTAGTGCAGACGTTAGGATCATAACCAAGGGTGTGTTGGTAGCACGATTCTGAATATTGTGTAACTACATTTATTTAAATAAATGCTTAATTACCAAGTGCCTGCGGTTGACATAGTAGTAATAGTGCCACCCATACGCCATGCCATAGTACATAATGAAAGACGTGGACACGGCCATCAGAACGAACCAGTGCACGTTCTGGAGGTGGTGGGATTCCAGCAGGGATTGGGGAGGGTGGGTGGTGCCGGTGGTGACATTGTCAGCGCTCACAGTAGGCACCTGCTCATCCAGTCCTAAGCCCGTTATTTGTTGAAGCTGGTCCCTGAACATGTATACTATCACCAGGAGCCATTCTCCTACAATAGTGTTACAGATGATTAATGTGTCCGTTTCATTCTATAAATAGATGATATTCAAAGTAAAATCTTGATAATAAGCTGCTTTGATAACACAACCCACAGCTCTGGAAAATTAAAAAAAAAGCTCCTTAGGTTTTACAAAGGCGCTATAGTTTCTAAGTGAACATATTTAGGAAAGAACCTGTATTCAAGGCGTTTCTAAAATTATAACAAAATAGAGCGTAAAAAAAGATTTTCAATTCTATTTCCATATTAAACGAACAACCATAGTATCTATTCTGTCAGGTAATCCATCTATTCGTGCAATTTATTGCATCTATGAATCATCTATAAATTGTTCTATTGTTGAAAAAGCCGGTCTACTCAATATTTAGTAATAAAACGGAATATGAATGTTCTATATGGTTTGTAATATTACAAAACATCATCTTGCATGAAATAAAGAATATGCCATTGTCAAAAACTACCAGTTAAATGATTTGAAGCAATGTTTAAGCCTGGAAAAGGGCTCTCCATTTGGGAGGCAGGATGGGTTCTAAGTTATATTACATCGATTTAAATATATGAGAAAAAACAATCTTCAAGTCAGGGAGACATGCTAAAGAAAGCGCATTGAATTCGAATCTTTATTAATTTCATTGTCTCCCTCTTGCTCAACAAATATCAGCAGGTCAGAAACATTCAGTGGCATGTAATTAAATTAAATACTGGGCGTCTAAATTCAATATTGTATTGTAAGACCACAAACAATAACTATTAGTTGATGAAATTTTTTGAATAAATATTTTGTTATCCTATTAGAAACTAGAGCACGTATCGATAATCCTACCGGGTCTTTCACTCAATATATATGTCAAATCGATAAAATTTAAATACCCTAACTCTCCGTCGATGCAGTCTTAGTGAGAGATAAAAGAATTTATGTTTATCTAAGTACAAAATCAGGAAAAATCAAGAATTTTGTAGAATTTTCCCTGAATCATTCTAACAATAACATGTAAATTTAACGTTGTAGTTTTATAAACATTCCATAATTTTGAAAATGAACACTTATGCTCATTAGTTATGAATGAAAATATATTATTTATAAAATTATTAGCATGGAAAATAAACACAAACCTCTTGTAGCAGTCGCCAAAAAGAAAACAATGACCATGAATGCAAACTTGGAGAACGATTCCGACATGTTTTCTCCTATTAGCCCCATCTTTTTTTATTAATGAGTCCACCTTTTCTATGTATAGTATTTAGCCGGATGAGGTTTTCTTCCTGTATTCACCAGTAAATTCCACTTGTATCACATCCTCGAAATATTGCTTGTCTTTAGCGTCCGTCAAGTCAAAAACTGGGCCCACTGTTGATGATACCGGTGTTTATCGTCAATGCTCTGGGGGCAAGAAGCGATCAAAACTAAATGGGGCGAACGAAGGGGAAATTTTCTCTGTATAGTAATATCATCACTATTATGTTGTATCGCCACTTACGTCCTCAGCAAAATATGTCTCATTTAAAAAAATATATATAACATACTCGGTACATTAAATACAAACATTAACATTTTAAACAAATGTTGATATATATATATATATATATATATATATATATATATATATATATATATATATATATATATATATATATATATATATATATATATATATATATATATATATGGTTCACTGTAAGGTAAAGTTGGTACTATTGATCGAAACTATTTATGAAAGAGGATTACAAGGAATTTTCCTTAGCGATAACGTACGTACGCGTACGGTGGTTACTTGCAATACCGATGCTTAGTGTAAGATTGTTTATAAATAGATTTTCCCCATCGTAATAAAATGCATATTTTTTTTTCTCAAAATTAATAAATACATGTACATAGGGTATCTGCCAGAAAACTTGATACGGGTCAATAAATACTTAAAAAAGATCTGCCACTAGTACACAATTAAATCTCTCGATCTAGACTAGACGTAAAATTTGAAACTCAATAAAACGTTCCAAAAATATTTTTATAAGTTTAAACAGTATGGAATTTTTAAAGTTAAAGAACATGAAATATTTCAATTTCAGTAGATTCGGCGGATGAGAAGTTTGGGGGGGGGGGGGGGTGGGGGGGTGCTGGACCAGGACGTACAGTGAAATCTGTTTATAATTTCACCAAACCTCACTTAAATTGCACTATTATTATCTTTTCACAATAGTTACATAATCTTAACTTAAAAGAAAAAATACCAACATAATTACTTTTCATCATCAAATCATAATTGTGTTCTGGTTCAAAATAATAAAAATGTCACCCAACAATTATTGTGATCGAAATCCACATTATAATTATTGTGCGAATACAAGTCAATGGAATATACAAATATCTATGATATTCATATCTCTACTTTGAAATCCTCGGTAGCCATTGGTAACGCAGAGATTAATAGTATATAATACAAAATCATGCTATTTTTTAATTTGACCTGCGAAAAACAATAATATTGAAATGTTTCGATACTATTATTCGGAACTGTCAGTCGCTTTAATCGCATATTTTTCCGAGTCTTTCCGGCTTGGGTTTCCCGAATATGAGAAAGACCCAGGAAGTTGAGATTGTCGGTTGTTTATCATCAGAAAATTTGTTTGTACAGTCTCTACATCTCGCTTATAACACGATGACTTACACTTAAAATATGGTTACTAAAAATAGTTCAATAAGACATTCTTAAAATCATAAATGAGGAAGCAATTAGAATTTGAAATTTTTCAGCTCAAATCATGACTATGTCCCTTAACAGGGTTTGGGCGCAATACATCCATTGGGTTAATATGGTTTTAAACAAACGACAATATATGGTATGGGCCTATTATGGCCCCGTAAAATGAACATCATCCATTCTCTGTAATTCTTTGCTTTTTTATACGGATAATTATGTGCAGTTTTTTGTTAATTTTCATTTTGATCCAAATGCCCACAATTTTGAAATATGACATCATAAAGTAAACCTTCTCCCGCCATTTTTGCATTTTTAGCATAAAAGGTTTGTTTTCAAATATTTTTTTTAGAAAACCTTAAGAGAATGTTTGAACAAACAAAATTTTTCATCAAAGATGTATTTACCCAAGACTTATGTGACAAAAAAATGTTCCTTTTCAAAGCGTCGCTATTTATTTCCATTAAAAAAAAAGATAAGATGTATGTCAATTTGGGACTGATTATGATTGAAATTCAAAAATAGCGTCATATATGACGTTATATGCTGCAAGCGAGTGCAAATAAACTAAATAAACGGGTAACAATTTAATATATCTGAAACACGTTTAAAAGTTGCGAATGACGGGGGCCATATTAGGTTTATATCATATAAAATCCTTTGACTATTTTCTTTAATTGTCTTTCTTCCTTTAACTGAACCATCTTTTTAAATACTTTTAAAAAACTAAAAAAACTTCAGCGGTTATCTTCCCTTGTCTCAGGTAAGCAGGTAAATACTTTAAAAACTTTGCATATCTGTGCACCGTAACTCAGGTGTGTCAGTGATACAAGTTTCACCTGTGAACGCCATTTTTGTCTTATCTCCTCCCTACAGGTAGGTTGTTGTGTTTTCGTTTTATCTTTTGTTTATTGTATGTGAACATATTTGTACATGTGGGATTTGTAATGATTATGTACACAAATCTAACATTTTCTAAAATTTAGAAGTAAAAGGTCAGGTTGTGATTTAGAGAAAAAATAAAGGTAGCTAATTAAGAAAACCCGGGTACAGCGGTTTCGTAAAGTAGGACAAACGTGACCCTGCATAACTTCTTACTATTCAGATGATACCGGTATAACGCATACACTATATAGATTTTTCTTTTACGTATCTATCTTCAGTGTGTGTTGCAACTTATATTACCATGTCTTTAATTTATTCAGTTTGTAGATATGAGCAAGTCATACAATATAGAACCTCTAGCATACAAGCCCTCGTCAAATGATAAGTTTGATGAAATAGATATAAGGTAATCTCTCTCTCTCTCTCTCTCTCTCTCTCTCTCTCTCTCTCTCTCTCTCTCTCTCTGTTTAGTAAAAAGCACAGGGACCAAGCCCGTTTTAACATTAATTTCAATGTAACCATAAATAAAGATGGTTACATTGAAATTAATGTTAAAACGGGCTTGGCCCCTGTGGTAAAAAGTAGAAAATACAATGCCTGCGTATGATTTACCACAGACGTCGGATGTTCAGTTAAGTGTTTAAAATAAGCTATACAACAGACCCGAAACCAATTGACCGCCCTTTTATTGCTCTGGCAGCCTACCTGGGTAAACCTTACATCTCTTTGTTACTTGCGATAAAATCTAAAATACCATGTAAGTAAATGCAAGGTGAAGGAATCGAAGTTATAAATACACACTGTTCATTTACATTTAATGACTAACACAAATCAGAATTGGCAATTACAAAAAGGAGCAAAACCAGACGAAATGGATAGTTTAAATTAGAGTGGAAGTGCATAGGAAAAAGACATCTACATCCAACCATTACACATTATTCGATCAATGCATGGCATTCTGGGATCTACCGCCTCCTAGCGGTACGTTTCGCCTCCTGAGGTTGGACAGAGAAGCATCTTTCTTCCTTTGAGAACACTGTCGTTTTCTCTCTATGGTATTTGTTAAGCTTTTGACCCGCTTGTCTGAAATTAAAAAAAAACGGAGCACTTATATACCCGGTATATGATATTAACATTCACAGACATGCATTTCTTCACATACTACATTTCAGTAAATGAGTTTACTGAAAAGTCTTTACTTACATTCATTGGTCAAATGGCTTGCTTTTGTTCCTCTTTGACCACAGAGGCCAGCTGGTTCCTGGGCATAGCTTGGTACTGGTCGCTGTCTAGCCTTGTCTATGGACGGAAGACTCGGTGTACTGCGAGAGTCCCTGGCCCAGAGGGAAGGCTGCCTCTGACCTCGGGGATTCTGTGAGTCATGGACCCTGAGGACTTGGGCTCCCCTCCGGTGTATATCTGGTAGTGTGGCACAGCCGCCGAGCTCTGTGGGATTCTGCGTGGCCAATCGTGGTTTCAGGGACAGATTTAGCCTCATGATCTCTTTCAACAACTTATTACGTTCATTCAGATCGGTGAATTCTGCTTTCAATTTGGTGATGTTTGATTGAACAATTGCACATTCCTTACGCTTCATCTGTAAAAAGAAAGTTGTATGTGCAATTGTATCGAACGAGGTTCATTTCCATTAACGCCAATTTATATTTCGAGTTTCAAAATTTCATACCAAGATGCCCCTGGTCGCCTGCGGGATTTCTGCTTCTAGTCGTCTTCTGTCTCTTTTCATGTCGGCAATCTCAGCAGAAGTCCGCGTGTAGAATTCGTACAGGAGATCTTCGGGGCTGCAATAATAATATAGCACATAGAAGGTTTAATACATTCAAAAAATGATACATACAGACAATGAATAAATGATAAATATTCTGTATAAATATCAAAATATTTAAAGAACTACTGAATATAGACTTATTAACATCATAATCATACGTATAGAAACTAAACCGTTTATAGCTTTTTTTTGTATATTAAAACCAGATCAAAACTTTTACAAAGAATTTATAACAGGGACTTACGTGAAGTCCCCCAGATCAGCAGCCATTAACGCCCTCACGTTAATTTCTCCGTTGTTCTTTATAAACATTTCCAATCGGAATGGAAATTCATCGGAACCAATCTCAGCCATCTTTAAAAAGTCTCCCCAAAACAATCTAATCAAGTAATTGGACCAATTATTAAGCTGAAAACGACATCTTATTCAATCAAATTACATTCACTTCACAAAATATTATGCATCTTTTCTATCATTTACACTAAAAATGTCAATTATTGTTTAAACAGATGAGAGAATTTCATCAACATACCTCTGTGTACAGCTAACAATGCAGCAATGCCTTCGTTACGGCGTGTTTATGACGTAACAATCCAGACCTGTTTAATTGTGACGTTACTTTTACGTTTATCGAGGGTCCTTTGCCAAATAACGTCACAATTATATGTTTTAGAACTAGCTTCGGGATCATGAAGCAATTTCAGACTTAAATCAAAATTTCAGGTAGTTATAAAATGATTGTTTATCATAAAATGACGTTTATTATTATTAATTAACAACGTTATATCAGCCCTCTTTTAATGGCATTTCAGTTTTGTTAGTGTTTTTCAATCAGGAAATATTAAGATAGTGTACAATTTTTCACTTAAAACTAAAATTGCTTCATGATCCTGGAGCCTGATGTATCCCATTTCGTTGTTTTCCCTTAATTTTTATTGTTTGTGTATTCCCCATGAAACGATTGGGTTTTTTCATACACTTTGAACCATTTTGTTGCACTTATATGAACCAACTATAAAGAGCAAATCGTTCATTTGAATGAAAAAATTAAAGGTTAATTGGGTATCACATTCTAACCAATTCTACTTCTATACAAATCTTCATGTCTTTTAAGTAAGGCCATTCCAAGTTTTTTTTCTATGTTTAGCGTCCGCGGACGGATTGGTTTTGAGATGTAAAAAACACAATTGTTGTTCATAAAATTAGATCGCTTTTTCATATGTCGGGCTCAGAATCGCATTTTTAAATCTGGATCAGAAATCAAATATAAAAACATTTAAAATGGAAATCATATAGTAGGTATTTGTTATTTTTGTTACAAAATGAAGAAAATACTTCAAAATATATATCAAATTTTATTTTGTTGAACCTTTAGTTGGGTTTGTGGGTTTTTTTCCTGATAGAAAGACAGGTTTTTGAGTTTTGGGTGGACGCTAAACAAAGAAAAAACTTGCAATGGCCTAACATACTTTGTACACCCTTAAACTGTTCTTAGCAGTGCATTAACCAAAATTCCCAAAGTCGCATTTTTTACATGTACATGATTGTGTAAACTAAGATGACATGGTTTAAATGCCGAACAAGTCTGAATTATCTTGTCATTTCTTAATCAGATTTCTGACGCAAATGTTTCACTGATAAATACCGATAAACAAATAGTTAATACATCATACAATAAACACATGTGTATCTTATTCACGTGATAGTACCCCAATTTTGTACGCGGCCGGTAAACGGGACTAACTTTTAAACAGTCTGCATGGTCTAGACTACATAGCTGGGTTTCCTAGGACTTGTTTGCCTTCTGTGATTTGGAGAACTCTTCTATCTTAAGGTTAACCTTTAAGATAAGCACTTGCTTTGTAAGTTGGGTGGAAATCATGCCTGAAATATCTACTATTTCATATGCACCAGAAAAACCTTCGTAAGTATTATCTCTACATGTACTGTACTCTCATGACGTTTATAGTACTGATCATTGAGTAATTGGCTCGCAAAACTAACTTACTAAATCCAAAGTCTGACTATGTACAAGTTATGTTGCAAATAAATCCGTACAAGATGTTCTTTATGGATGACATAGAAACTTTAAGTCAAGACTTGTACATATGCATATGGTTTTAAAGGGACTTTCGCACGATTTGTAATGAAAAAATGTCTTTTATTGTTTGGTATAAAATGGTTTACTTATGTAGTAGTATTTAGAATGATTTACCAAAACTTGAATGTTCGAAGTCAAGTTACAAGCGAGATACGGAGGAAAAAGGTTTTATCCAAAGCTCAGGTCTTAAATTTGTTTATAAATAATGCAAAGAAATTGTTTTTGACCATATATATAACTTGTGGTCAAAAGGATAAACTTATTGAATGTGTTCATAAATGATTTCATCAACAACAAAAACCAATTAACATTGGATTAGAACTTATACATGTACAATCCAACACATATATAAACAATAACAGGACTCGATATTTATTTACAAAACAAAGACATAACCTCTGTTACTCGCTTTGACTTTCATATATATATTTTGGCAAATAATATAAAACAAACACCATAATAACTATTCTAGTTAAAATGAAAAAAATAAATATGGAAATATTTGAGCTAAAATCGTGTCGAAGTCCCTTTAAATTAGCAATACACAGTTTACCAATTTTTAGATGTACATGTGTATATCAATTATTTGCCCGTGTACTAATTCGCTCTTCATTCTCTCTTTAAGATCATCAGAGAGCATTGATGTCAAGCTCTCAGATAACAATGGCAGCCCATTCCGCGGCATGGGAAAGGATGAGTTATTGGTACACTCCTCCAAACCGTTCTGGAGGCGTCTGCGCATGATATGCATCTCCATCATCCTCTTGGGCTGGCTGGCGCTGATCATAACCGTGGTGGCGCTGGTGTTGGTTTACCCGAAATGCAAATCCCCGGATTCCAGATCCTGGTGGCAAAACGAGGTCATCTACCGAATCTACGTACGGAGCTACAAGGACAGCGATGGAAACGGCGTAGGAGACTTAGATGGTAATGACTGTTAATCTGGATATATTTCATTGCTTGACCATTATATGAGGAAAAAGTGTGCGAAAGTCTCATTGTTGGACCATCTTGTAATTCATGAAAGAGCCCTTCCAAAAACATTGGGTAACTGTACCTATGCCATTCATATGGTGCATTATGTTCTGTATCGATATCATTGTCAAACATACCTTTCAAATTGTTCTTTCCAGGAGTGGCATCTAAATTGGACTACATCAAGGACCTTGGGGTCGGTGTAATATCACTGAGTCCCGACTACGAAGATGACGGAACTGATGGCGACTTCCACATCAAGAACCACATGAAGATTGCCGGATCCGTTGGCGGGGACGACGCATTGCAAAGACTTATCACGCATGCGCACGGGAAAGGTTCAATAAATTCCTGTTCTCAAAACTCCATATTGTGATATGAAAGATCTTGAATTGTGGTTCATTTCTACATTCTGGAATAACATATTGTTTGTTGTAATTATTAGGTCTTAAAGTGATACTGGATTTCGTCCCTTCACAAACCAGCGACCAGAGTGATTGGTTTAAATGGAGTCAAGAGGCCAGATTCAGGAACGATACATACCGAAACTTCTATGTATGGACAAACACACCAACAAACTGGGTATGTTCAGTTGTACAAGAGACATGACCAAACCTGAAGACAAAATCGGAATGGCCAATTATTTCAAATACCATGGATTCTTTTGCAGAAATCCATGTATGGGGGTGGCGCATGGAACACGTCTTCTGAGAGGTCAGGAGAATACTACCTACATCAATTTCTACACAACCAGCCTGACCTTAACCTTCGTAGTCCGCAGGTCAAGGAGAAACTCAATGTAAGATCAAAAAATTTCCATCAGGGTGTTGTGAGTAGTTTGATCCTTTATATCGTAGGATTAAGATTAAAGTTACACCGCGTCTATGTGTATTTTGCAGGAAATTTTGACGCATTGGTTGAACAAGTCGGTGGACGGGTTCTACATAAGGAACAGCGCCTATCTCTTTACGGACTATGACCTACGGGATGAATCGAAAGTCCCAAGTGCTGTAGGAGATGTAAGTTTCACCGTTTTGTTTTAGAAGTGAGTAATTATTATATACAATAGTTACAATATTTCTATATAGTCCTTGTACTTTTTATATTTAACTTTTTCAGGAATACGGTGACTACAACCATATTTACACAAAGAATCTCCCAGAAATTTATGACATGTTTGCAAGATGGCGCACAACAACTGACGCGTATACGGATAAGTACAGGCAGGATATTTAGAATTTACATAAAACATTTAAAAACTGTGTAAATGAAAAGACAAGCAAAACAAATTGTTTAGCAGACAACGTAGAATGCCAAAATTTAAATCAGGAGTTTTCCCCTTCACAGAGTTCTAATGGCTGACCCAGACCCTATGTCCAACAACGTAGAGATGATGAAGTACTACGGCCACTTTCAGAGAGACGGGGTTCATCTCCCCGTCAAGAGGAGACAGTTTCCTACAGACTGTGGCGGTCAGTGCATTAGGGAATATGTCAATGGCTGGATGGACAACCTACCCTCAGGTCGCTGGCCGACGTGGTCCGTAAGTATCCAATCATATTTACGCAACGCAAGTGGAATATACGTCTGTTTTGATCTTGATTTGAAGAAACTATTGATGGAACCATGATATCGCCATCTTTTTCATTGTCTTTTAAAGGTATATCGGTATACAAGTAAATTGCACTTTTTTAACTTTTAATAACTTTAGCTTGGTGATGAGATGACAAAACGTTTTGCAACCAATCACAGCGAGAGTTTTATTCGCTGTTTTGCAATGCTGTCAATGACGCTACCCGGCACCCCAATCCTGTATTATGGGGACGAAATCAACATGGTCGACCTAAGTATTCAACCCAGCAGCAGCACATCGCGGAATCAACCGATGAGGGGACTCATGCAGTGGGATAACACACCCAATGGGGGTTTCACCAACGGAACAAGTCCGTGGATCAGTGTTGGTGCTGACTATCAAACCAATAATGTGAAGGTAATTATTCCTGAAGACTCTAATATCCCTCAGCCTTTGTCTGTTCTCTGTTAGATTGGGTTCAAACAAGTATCCTATGTTTTTGATTATTTTACTTTTCAGAATCAGAGTGCTAAAGGGGACTCTCTGATGTCTTTCTTCAAAAACCTTACCACCCTGAGATCAGACGACACCTTCCATATAGGAGACTACTATCCAACCGTGGTTGATGATGCTGTGTTTTCTTTTGTTCGAGAATTTGATGGAAAGAAAGGGTATGATTCCCCTACATTATATATATATATATATATATATATATATATATATATATATATATATATATATATATATATATATATATATATATATATATTATATATCAAAAATACATTAAAATCACGCTTACATTTTAAAGCAATATGAGCTGTATTTTTTAGAATTTTATTTTGGTTCAAAAACCTGTTAGAATGATAAGTCTGCATGTAACTTAAAATTTTTATGATAAATAAGATTTAAAAAATCCGTAATTTTTTCGGAAGAAAGATTTCTCTTCTAAGGAATATATAGCAAATCAATTTTTGTACAGGATGACAATAATTCAATTTTGCTTCAATTAAGTCTTCTTAACGGCTTTTCCCACAAAAATAAAGCTAACAGAAATTTAAAAGCAATGATATTTTTGTCATTTTAGCAGGAAATGACATTTTCGTAAAAAAAAAAAAAAATTCAACATGAAAATTGCAGCTCATATTGCTTTAAGCAAGTAATTATACCTAACCTATATAGTAAGTTGTTTTTCTTTAATCATTTAAGGTATTTAGTGGCCATCAATTTTGCGAGCACGGCACAGTCACGTGATTTTGCGAAAGCCCACAGCACCATACAGAGCAAAGCCTCGTTTGAGCTGACGACGGGCGGATCCGAGAGTTTTGACGCGGACACTGACGTGGACACAAGCAGTCTTACGCTAGGTCCCCAGCAAGGAGTGGTAGTCTCGTGGGACTACGTGGCCAAGGAACTCTGATTCTCTTTAAACTTTTACTGCAAATATGATAATCAAGAGTGACTTTTTTATGTATGACCTCATTAATCCAGACAAATTGGATACGTTGAAACAAATTCTACAGCTCTTCTCTTGATACCTTTCTTCATTAAAAAAATCAAATTGCAAATATGTTTTATTGTATGAATATTTTTTATTTGGTTTGTTACAATAATGAATAATATAAATCTATAAAAAACAACAAAATAAAACACAAATTATAATATCAAACAGCAAAATCAATGAAATTGTGAATTAGTTATTTGTCAGTATCTTTTTTCAAAAATTGGTTTAAGACTATAAAATATATCATTTAATGTCAATGCCCTGAATGACGGTACGATACAGACGTCCATTGGTCGTACCAATCCACAGTGTGTCCCTGTCCATATAGAGAGCCCAAGGGGAGAAAAACCGGTCCATGTCGTTCTCGATGAAGCGAACAAATTTCCCCGAGCCATCCACTACATGAATCACATTGTTTCTAGCATCTGAAATATAGACGTTGTTATGTCCGTCACAGGCGAGACCCTGGGCTGCCATCAGTCGTGGGTACTTGGGAGAAACGTGTCCCTTGTAGGAACAGATCTCCTCTCCATCTTTCTTCATCCAGATCACCCTGTCGTCCAGGTCTATGAAGTCCGCCACTACTATCTCTCCCCTGCTGTTCTCCACGGCCCGGTGTGGTCTGTTCAGTGTTCGCTTTCCTTGGAAATACTCGATCTTTTTCAGGATTCGTCCTTTGGGGGATAAAATGTAAACTGCGCGAGTACTGCCCTCATTGGTCTCTAGCTCCTCGCTTTCTACAACGGACACAAGAATCGATCCGTCTGCTGTCTTCCACAAACTGACCGGAAACAGGGGAGCTAAATCCGTAAAAGACGCGATTTTGCCATTTACTTGATTGACGACCTTTATGGCACTTGTGCCTACAAAAGTAACCAAAGTGATTTTGAGGTCATAGCAACAAACATCTGTGACCAACTTATCGAACTCTAACGGTTCCTTGATGTCCACTTTCGTTCCGTGTCTGATAAACACCTTCTGAATACCTCTTGCAGTCTGCGTATCTCGCACTGTTATGGAGTGATCCACACCAACAGACAAACAGCTAATGCCGACCTTACACAGGATAAACCTATCAAACTCCTCCTTTGGAATCTTTGGTTTGCTGCTTTCGGGTCTGACGGGTTCCTCTATTACTTCCTCCTCTTCTTCTTCCTCCTCCTCCTCTTCTTCTTTCACTATACTCGTGCATATCATTTTACTTAAAAGAGACCTATTGATTTGACCCTTTTCTAAATCAACTGGATGAACTGTAGGTTCTTTCGGAAATACCATTCCTTCATTGAGGTGTGACATTTTCTCTTTAGCTTGATACACATTATAAATAGATGCATCCAAACTGTTCTCGCATATTGATATCGCCTCATTGACAACGCCAATTGCTTCCTTAATTTCGGTTTCGGTTTTGCTAATTTCGGACTCGTTTCCAACGTGGACGGTTTTAAAATCATCGGTAACTTCATCTGCCACACTCCTTACCTCTGCAATAAGTTTTTCAATGTGTTCATTCAGTTCATCGTACGCTTTGTTCAATCCATTTTCTGATTCTTTCCTTTTCGCGGCACAGTTTTCAAGCATTGCATTCAATTCAACAAGATGAGTTTTCTTGACATCCGACGCTTCTTGTAGTAACTTATGTTTCTCGGTTTTTATAAATTGCTGTATCTTGATCAAGTCGTGCGTTTTATGTTCGTTTCGAACACACTCGTCGCAAAGGGGCTTTGTGCAGGTATTACAATGATGTAGAAGCGGGCCATCGTGGTCTTTGCAGGTTTCTCGTATCCTTAGATCTGTTACGGACTTTGTGGCTGACTGAGGCCGATCGGTAGGGCTGGAACAGTCTTGAGACTTATTTGATGTTGAATCCTCGTCGCCATTTTTTAGATTTTGCGCTTCCACAACTTTATGGGTCCGTGTTGACTCGTTTTTCGCGTGTAAAAACTTACAGTTGTAGCACAGAATTTTCCTGCAGTTTGTACAGTTCCACGCAATGTTAATCTTGCGCTGACAATTTCCACATAGCTGACGTACCTTGGCATCTTTGATTTTATGTGAACTACCATCTGAATCCATGGCTGCAGATGGTTTTTTAATCCCCCTTCACAGATTATCACTGGTCATTCGCAGGTCATATTTGAACTGATATCACCAAATTGCATTTGTTTAGAGTTTAAATACGCGTTGCTCGTTGGAAACCATTGTAATGACTTTTTGTGACCCAAAAGGCAATGCTTCACTTGCGTTGTTTTTCTTCGTTTGTAGTTGTTTAAAACCGTAAACAGAATCAGTGGTTTCAAATAACAGTCAGAGTTATTTGATAGTCTTGACTTGGGTTAGCATGATGTGCAAGGGAAGACTAATTCCGAAATAGTCCAGGAGCTCTTGCTTAAAGGACATTTAGTCTGAAGTATGTTTGTTGCTCTAAAAAAAATCTTTTCAAGTTCCATCAATTCATATATATATTAAATGAATATTAAAACAATCTGGAATATAAGGAACTAATTTAATTATTTTTAAGCAGTTTAAGTATAAGATATGTATTGTTGCGTTGTAATGCGAAAAAGTAAATACATATACCGATATTCGACTAGCTACGAATAAAAAAGAGATTAATTCACAAATATATGCAACAGAATGCCAGGTTTAATAAAAAGATTTTAAGACAATGGTGTCTAAAGAACTTCCCGGTGTATGAGAAAACAGCGCGTATGCACATTTCCTGGAGCATTCTGCAGACTTATGGGCGTTGTTTTGATGCTTCATGTTTATCTTATACTCGATCATGCACGTAGCATCGTTCTGTCAAGTGGGGGGGGGGTGTAATTATAACACCCCCTCCCCGTTAAAATAAAAAAAATTACAACGACCATAAACACAAACAAACAGAATCACAAAAAAACCCACAGCTTTGTTCACGTTTAAACCTCAAAAATCATAATCCTTACCACAGGAGGGGGTTGAATTTGAATGCTCTCTCTGTCTCTCTCTCTCTCTCTCTCTGAGAATCGCATTTTTAGTTCATTGTACATAGTTAATTCTGTAAATAAAAAAAATGAATATTCCTAATTTCCTGTCATACAATTACAATTTCTCGTTTTACTTTAAACTCCTATAGGTAATTTTATCGGATGTCATTGCCTTTAAAGAAAGTCGAATATTGTAGCAGGTACTGGATTCCGTAATTTAGTCTTTGCTGGTTCCCGACTTTATTACGAATCTGCGGACTACCAGTTTACAATGGCTCGTGTCGGGATAATATCCTTCAGCATCAGAGATGTAAGTATGAATAAGTTCAATAACATGAAGTAGACTCTAGGGAGAAAATGACGATTGGCTTGAAGATTAGCTGTTTTCTAAATAAAATATTTTTTAAACCCGCATGATTGATAATATCAGTGCACATATTGAATCAAGACATAGGTTGTAGAAGTTTACGTAAATCATATTTCAGAAAAGAATGTTACAAAGGAATTCGATTCAAAGTCGGACATATTCAGGATCTGTTTGCTTTTATTATCTTTCTTTCATGAACGTCACTGTGACATTTTGACTGAAAACTTAAAAGTTTGTCTGCTGCACAATGGTAACTAAAAATCATTGACTGGTCTGTACTAGACCTATCTGGCATTGCAGGCTGTAGGTTTTTTTTAAAGATACAATGACCTCAATTGAAAATTAACCAGTTATTTCAAGGAAAGATTTGGCAAGTCAATATTAAAAGACATTACTTGATTTAAGTATTTCTATCATCGGTATATTGTTTTACATAATAGGCCTAATGTGTGACATTACCAAGTTGTGAACACTATATTGCCTCAATATTGCAACTATATACTAGTTATTAAAGCATTTATAAAATAAAAATGTATAAATGTGTTTTAATGGTCATTCTAGGAAAAATGTAAGAATTCATTAAAAAAAAAAAAAAGGCCCCAGGTTTCCAAAGCAGTTAAGCAGGCACATTATTTGTTTGGCACAAAATACATCATTCAGAATGTTGAACAGTTACTGGTATTTTGTCCTTGATATTTTGATGTTAGAAGTTGAGTCTTACATAAAAAAATGTTAATGTCATTCTTAAACTTGATTTAATACTGTACACAAATACAACATACAGCATAAAGGTAAAGTTTTATTTCTTAAAGTATTAATTTAAAAAAAAAAATTCTGACCGTTGAAAAGATTCAGAGTTTTGACTTAATGTTGTGTGGTTATAAATTGAATTTTAGAAAATCAATGACTGCCTTTTGCCAGCTTTTTTGCTGGTCTTTGATAATCATCCAGGTCTAACATCTAAGAATAACAATGAACATGATTAATGTCTAATTTACATATCAATTGGCATTCAATTTCCTTGTAATTGAGTGTATCAGTTTAAAGTATCTGAAAAGAATAAGATAGGAGACTTAAAGGTTATTAAAATTTTTTGTTCATATTAAGTTGGTTATCACCTGTTATGTACCATTACTAAACATGCGAAAATGAATATTTAATGTTAATAAAAAAGGTATATTTGATGAGATAGAAGGAAGCTTCAATTTTTTAGTGTATGTGTTGCAAAAATGCAGGTGTGTTCATTCAGAAAAAGATTTTTTAAAGCCGCTAGGTCCGATTTTTTTGTTATTACAGTATCAAATTTGTTTCCATACAAATCATTTATCTTAGAAAGTTATGGACTTTCTCCTATTTACTCCAGCAGAATCAGTCTCCTTTTAAAGTTAGAAATATTCAAAGTAAATAAAAATAATTTCTGTTTGGGCAAACGAAAAAACAAACCAAAACGCATCACGGGAATGTTTAGAAAAGGAAACGGCTTGGTTTCGTCCCCCAAATGATTGGGGTTATTCAACCCGCATGCTATGCATCGATTGTAAAGAAAGCAGACTTCAGAAATATTAGCGAACAAAACGTACACATGTTTATTTATAATTTGTCTGATCATTTCGACCTTTTTTTAAAGCGAGGTCAAAGTCGTAATACAATCATAGCCGTCTCGTCGTCAGGGGTGAAATTTAACATGAGGCGAAATAACGCGGTACCTTTTAATGTCGTTTGTTTTGTTAGCAAATTTTGTACGTATTTTTCTTTATTGAAATTTGGTATAATTGACTGGAAAAACTACTGCAATGTCTATTATTATACATATACTAAGCATAGCCATCGTTAAAAAGCGTGCATAAAATTTGATATAAAATCGGACCAAGCAGCTTTAAAGACACCTGGTGATTAAACAATATTTTATTTTTGTTTTCAGGAAAAATACTGGTTTAAGAACTATAATTTCAGTAAATATTCATTAGCTTTTGGAACATTTACTTGGAAATCTGTACATCACTTCTCTATGGCAGTATGTTTGCATGAGCTACATGTAAATCTATGAAGAAAATCATTGTATTTCAATTAAAAATAAATGACATGCTGGAATACCATGAATAAGCACAAAGTGATGAGATAAATGTAACTTGTTATAAAAATCACCTTGTTGATTTCTTCAATGGAGATGTCGGTTACCAACTTACCATAGGAGCCAAACTTAGTAGCAGTTATCAGTGACAAAATATCAATAAAAAATATGCCTTTAGTTAGCAATCTGTGTGTTATAGTGGAAATATTTTGCATCCAGATATAAAGAAACGGAAACATGCTCTTCTTGTGAGGGAATGCACTGGTTTGCTGATTCTTGAATAGTTATGTTGGTTTATACAATTTAGATGCTGTCCCGGAGGCTTTTGACCAGGCAAGCTATACGGACCTTATGGACTGGGAGAGAGAGTTTGGAGGAGGATGATCCGGAACTGATGTCCATCATCAAACAGGAGAAAAAGAGGCAGGTCAATGGTCTGGAACTCATAGCATCTGAGGTAATCCCTGAAGTTGTCAATGGTCTAGGTAGTAAATGGAGCTTGTCATGTGCCTCACTGTCTATAAATAACTCCTGTAAACTGAAATGTTGACAATGGTCTTGAACTCTACTGCTTTGTAAGGTGTGTGATAGGTCATGTGAGCTCATGTGAATAGAGAGAGCATATGATGTAAATCAGAACAGTGTATTATGTATAATTGGGCTCATTATGAATTCTGTTATTTATATTCACCTTGAGATAATGAATTGAAAAGAATTTTAAGTACAAAGGTCAGTGTTCTCCTTAAGATAGATGTTACTTATGAAATGTAATGACATCAAATTAAAAAACCCAAACAACATCAAATTGATTTTTATTAAGAAATGTGTAAACAACATAAAAGTATGTAACAACATCAAATCAATTTCAAGAAATGCTGTCAACAAACATGAAAATTATGTTAAGTAACCATGATAACCCAGAAGTATAGAACCATGATAAACCAGAAGTATAGAACCATGATAACCCAGAAGTATAGAACCATGATAACCCAGAAGTATAGAACCATGTTAAACCAGAAGTATAGAACCATGATAAACTAGAAGTATAGAACCATGATAAACCAGAAGTATAGAACCATGATAACCCAGAAGTATAGAACCATGATAAACTAGAAGTATAGAACCATGATAAACTAGAAGTATAGAACCATGATAAACTAGAAGTATAGAACCATGATAAACCAGAAGTATAGAACCATGATAAATTAGAAGTATAGAACCATGATAAACCAGAAGTATTGAACCATGATAAACCAGAAGTATAGAACCATGATAAACCAGAAGTATAGAACCATGATAAACTAGAAGTATAGAACCATGTTAAACCAGAAGTATAGAACCATGATAAACCAGAAGTATAGAACCATGATAAACTAGAAGTATAGAACCATGATAAACTAGAAGTATAGAACCATGTTAAACCAGAAGTATAGAACCATGATAAACCAGAAGTATAGAACCATGATAAATTAGAAGTATAGAACCATGATAAACTAGAAGTATTGAACCATGATAACCCAGAAGTATTGAATCATGATAACCCAGAAGTATTGAATCATGATAACCCAGAAGTATTGAATCATGATAAACCAGAAGTATAGAACCATGATTAACCAGAAGTATAGAACTGCTCAACTGTTAATATAAGACTATTCATTTTCACATCTCAGAACTTTGCGAGTCGATCGGTCCAGGAAGCATTGGGATCCTGTCTTACTAACAAGTACTCCGAGGGTTACCCTGGTGCAAGGTCAGTCACCAATTCTGTAAACTCACTGTATTAACCATCCTACAATCACAATTTATTTAAAACACTGTACATGTATCATCTCATAATTGTATATAAATTTGTTAGTGACCTAAAGAAATGAGGCACTTTACAGGTACTATGGAGGAAATGTATTCATCGACAAAGTCGAAAGTCTGTGTCAGACGAGAGCTTTGGAGGCTTTCCGCCTGGACCCTCACCAGTGGGGGGTGAATGTACAGCCTTACTCTGGTAGTCCTGCTAACTTTGAGGCCTTCACTGCCTTACTGAAGCCACATGACAGAATTATGGGCCTGGATCTACCGGATGGTGGACAGTGAGTATTGCTGATCATAATGAATTCACTTTTACATGGTATATGTAATGCTGAAAAGTTAGCTTTCACATTGATACACATGTATTTAGTATTTGAACTTGATTTAAAGGGGCATGGTCACGATTTTGGTCAAAAATTATATCCCCAATATTAATGTTTACAATGCTTCACTAAGGCATTTTTAATTGTCATTTCAAATTTGAGTGTCCATCGTTGAGTTATAAGCAAGTTACAGATCTTACAATTCTTTGATATGTAAACAAAGCTTTTGTTTATGTTTTGAATGTTGAAGTAAAAATTCCAGTTGTAGACCTAAAATGAATGCGTTAAACGTTAGGAACTGTTTATTCATGCTTAAAATGAATAAGCAGACAGACAAATCAACTTGAAAATGATTTTTGACTGGTATATTGAACATATGTAAACAAAAACAGGGCACGAGCCTTGTTTACATGACAAAAATTTATGAGCCCTGTATCTAGCTCATAACTCTACAACTGGCCGTCAGATTTGACTTGATCACTAGAAATGCATTCCTAAAGCATTATAAATACGTTAATAAAAACAGAAAAATAGAATTTGACCAAAACCGTGACCATGCCCCTTTAAGATTCTGTTAAAACAAGGTTATACATGTATTTGCAGTGTTCATGTTATTGATGGTCATTTGAAGCTGAACTATATATTCCATTCTTGCCTGGTGTTACATATAGAAAAATTCATGTACATACAATGAAATAATAAAAATGCATTGTTTTTGCTTTGGTTTTCAGTTTAACTCATGGATTTATGACTGATACCAGGAGGATCTCAGCTACTTCAGTGTTTTTTGAATCCATGCCATACAGAATAGATGTATGAAAATGCTAAGAGTAAAATTAGATAGAAAAATAGAATTCTACATAATTACATCTGCAGTTTTAAATTCTTGTCGATGAGAAGTGGTATGAAATTGGATCTTTGATTAGATACTGAATGTTAACATATATTAAACATTTATTTGAGTAAACAGTATTCTTAGATAGCTTATTCATGAAGCATTTTTATTCCTTTAGCCCAAGACAGGGTACATTGATTACGACAAACTCAGGGAATCTGCTCGTCTTTTCCGTCCAAAGCTGATCATTGCAGGAACCACAGCCTACTCTCGCCTACTGGACTACAAAGCTTATAGAGAGGTACTGATGTCTAAGGGAAATTCTTTGTCGTAAAATGTTGTGTACTCTGTACCATTTAGCCAACATATTCCCCATTGCTATCCTACTGTGATTCAATGAATGCCCTCTATATTAAGTCTCGTGCCAGAAGATCTTGGTTAACATTGATGGCGTGTGTTCTTTCTGTTTGTGACAGATCTGTGATGAGGTGAATGCCTACATGCTGGCTGACATGGCCCATATATCAGGACTGGTGGCAGCTGATGTTATTCCTGGTCCTTTTGAACATGCTGATGTTGTTACCTCCACCACCCACAAGACACTGAGGGGACCCAGGTAAAGCATTCAGTCCAAGCATCAGAAGAGAGAGCACTATATTTTATCTGGTTATCTTAAATGTCCCCAAGTTTCAAGATCCAGGAACCAAGGATTATGTAACAAAAATCCTAAGTTCAAAGGTTGCAGCTGGAGAGTTGGACATACATAATATGTTTATCCAACTCTCCATCTGCAACCTTCATCATATTTTATAGTGTGCTTCTGAAAGGAAACTTTATTTAGGAGAAATTTTATATAAATTGGTTTAATTGTATGTTACTTTAGATCTGGGATGATATTCTACCGTAAAGGCAAAAAAGGAGTGGACAAAAAAGGAAATGACATCATGTATGACCTGGAAAAGAAGATAAACAACGCTGTGTTTCCGGCCCTACAGGGGGGACCTCATCAGCACCAGATTGGGGCCCTAGCAGTCGCCCTCAAACAGGTGATGATTTCTGTTGGGAAACGTTAGTCAGTCTCACAAAACAGAATTCTGTTAAGAATTGATAGTAAATGATTTGATAAGCTGGGACAGATTACGGTATATGATTGCTCTTCAAAGTTATTTAATTGTGAAAAAAGTGCAATGTTGTAGACACTGTTCTTTACTGTAATGCACAGCTTAAATTATGTACTTAATATTTCTTTATCAAATAAAAGGTGGTAACCAATATTAAGCTTATAAAACTTATGCAGGAAATGTGTACTTGGTATGTTTGTGTTTATTTTATGGTTTTCTCTTAGGCTAAATCTCCGGAGTTCAAAGAGTATCAGCTGCAGGTGATCAAAAATGCCAAAGTCATGGCCAAAGTCTTATTGGATAAAGGATATAATGTAGTTTCTGGTAAGTCATATCAAGTAGTGTTTAATATTGCTTAATGGAACATACAAACAGCCTGATGTTTTAAAGTACTGGTACTTTCTCACAACAAAGCTGACTGATTTTTCAGGGGGTACCGATAATCATCTTGTGTTGGTGGATCTGAAATCCAAGGGAACAGATGGTGCTAGAGTGGAGCGGATTCTTGAGCTGTGCGAGATTTCTGTCAACAAGAACACCTGTGCTGGAGACAAAAGTCCCATGACTCCCGGAGGACTCAGAATAGGTACAAATGTACTGTACAATCACCTGGGAAGATAAAGTCATATACTGCCATAACTGTATAATTTCAATTTATTTTATACATGTTCTTTTTTTAAAATGAAGTACATGTAAAGCAGTGTCACAGTATTGATGGGGATGTTAATTCCTAGGGAATCTTAAATGAAGTCTGGCGATTCCAATGCTTTGTTGCTCATAGATAGAAATTATCTGATCATTTGTTTGAGATATGAATATGATAACCATTTTCTGTACATACATGTACATATGGCTCTTGCATTTTGAACATTTGAATCTCAGGTGCCCCTGCAATGACTTCCCGTGGAATGAAGGAGAAGGATTTTGAGAAAATCTGTGAATTTCTAGATCGAGGAGTGCAGATAGGAATAAATGCCAAAAAGTATTCAAGTAAGCATTCAGTTTGTGAAGTATTTTGTTATTGAATGAAACTAATGAAAAAGTCTCTCTTTTGTGATTTTAGATATGACACTTGTCCTGTTGAACATAGAAATATTAGTTCTTGATCATGTTTGGATTATATTTTTCCACAGAAACTTTGAAAGAGTTCCGCCATGCAGTGATAGAGAATGAGGATATTCAGGGCCAGATCAACAAGCTGCGGGGAGAGGTGGAGAGCTTTGCCAGCCAGTTCCCCATGCCAGGACTAGAGGAACGATAACTTCTTGTGTAGATCTGATCTGTCAAATGAATTGAAAAACAACCCAAAATCTAAACATTCTTCAAAATTTTACCAAAGATGTTGATTTTGTTATAATGATGTTTTTAAACAATAAGAGAAATGATTCATCATTTTCTTAAAATTCAATTTTAAAATCCTATTTTGACATTTGAATGCAAAGAATCTCACAACTGGAATTCTCTTATCAAAAGATCTGTTTGGATTTCCTTTTAAAAACTTTTGTTTTTGTAAATTTTTTTTTTCTTTTATTGACTTAAGTTTGACAACGCAACTGGTATTTTTTTCCCAAATTTTCATCATATAGATCAGAAATTGAGTTGTTGAACAATTCCAAGAGTTAAGATGTGTTTTATTTCAGTGAGATGATTTGTTTTTGGTGAATGTTTTTATTTTTTGTGTGAATATTTACACCCATACCTGCAATTTTGTGATTCTTAAGGTTAGTTAAAAAGATAATGTTCTTTATTAATAAAATGCATATAGAATATGTAATTTTGAAGTGCTATGTTATTCATTGTATTATATTGCAGTGCCAAAATGATGTTAAGATTCACAAGAGGTTAAACATTTTAGACATTGTTGGAAATCTGTGTTAATGAACTGATTTTGAGCATTTGATGAAAACTTTTCTCTCTTTGATACACACTTAGTATTGTTTATACCGGTAATTAATTTTTAATAATTCATGTATCCTGTACCATCTTTTAAAAGACAATAATTAATAAGCAATCTCGGTAAAGTACAAGACCGGGTAACTAATGACTTTACATTGTGTGTATTGGACTTTCAGCAAAACATTGGTGCTTTAGATCTGTTCTCAAAGAGGTACTGATTGTACCTTTCAGAGACTGCTCTTAAATTGAAGGAAAATAAAGTTATTATGTACTAGTTTGTATGTGATTTTATGTGGAAAATATTGGGGTTAAAATGTTATACATGAAAATATGGGCTGGAGTACTTTAAGACATGAACATCACAACTTTTCCATATTTAACTTTTCCACAATAAATCGTATGAAAAAGTATTACGTTTCACAGTGTGTTGTGATATACACACATGTATAGTGCAAGTGCATATGTTTCATATGAATGTATGGTTTCATAAAAAAAAAAAACATGTCTAAAACTTCCATTTAATCCACCACCTCTTTATTAACTATTCCTTGTGCTCAGGTTGAATTCCTTTTGTCTGTTTGCCAGAATTGCCAAATTCGTAACAATGATGATTTGATTACCCATTTTGTTCACATATGTTTAAGGTGGTATGGGACACCTACATATTGTGACATACACTGTACTTCCAATTGAATCAAGCATAATTTTATATACCTGTACTTTTTCTTGCCGGAAATTGTTACTTAAAAGCATAGTGCAATGGGTTTAAAGTCTTGATTTCCATTTTTTGGGGTCAAATATTTTAACATTTCATAACTGTTAAAGTATTTTAATTATATAAGGAATAAGGAATCATTCTTTGAGTATTATGAGGTGATAATTTTGGTCGAGGCGTGATCAAATCCAATAAAGCCGGGAGGGCTTTATGATAGATTTGATCATTCCCCGGCCGAAATTATCACCTCATAATATTCAAAGAATGATTCCTTATTACTTATATTTATATAATTTCAGGCCATCGTACGATTAAATTTTTAAATATAATTAAGCAAACCCCGCCAATTGTCATTTGTATTATGGGTTATATAGTACAAAATCGATACAAGTAGTACATGTTATAACAGACAGAGACACTGGATAATGTAAAAATAATGTATTAATATCAACAGATGTCCCATACCACCTTAATATACATGTATATGTGTATTGATTAATTTTGGATTCAACTAAAATTCTTTGCTGCTTTGCTTAGGTGTCATTATCATTAGCAAGTTCTTTGTTTACTTTTGTCATAATTGTTAGAGATTGTTATCGATAGTGAAATACTTGTAATTTAATGAGGAAAGCTGTATTACAGTATGACAAGATAAGAGTATAATTCATTTTGTAGAACATATAGTCTGACAAAATTTAAATCATCCCCTTCTTTTACTCTGGCCAGACTACTGATGAGAGAAATGAAGAGAGTCAGAAGAATGGGGGTGGTTAAATCAAACTTTAGTAAATATGCATTTAAATTGCTGGTCACTTATTGATCACTGTAACATCTAGACCAAGCACAGAAAAATAACCTGTTCTCTATGTACTCGCTAACCATCCCATTTAAAGAGAACAAGGAATTTCCAAATCTGTTTTTTTTTTTTTTAAATTCTGCAGCATTTTTATTCATGAGTTTACAAATAGATTAGTTCTCTTCATGTACACTCTACGAGTAATGTACTTTTTTCTTGGAGTGGTATGACATGCTTGTATGTATGGGGTCATTGGGGTGTGGTTTGAGGGCATCTTTATGTGCAGTTTATTGCCTAAATTTTTCTATTAAAAAGCTTTCCAACTGATTTTATTGCAAGGTTTTGAATTATTCTGTATATAGCTTACATTGTTTTCAATGATGTGTTTATGTAGATGGATAATTTAATTTGGTGTTAGACTGTATTTACCAATCCATGTAATTTAAAAGTACATGTACATATCTATAGCTTAAATTAACATTTTCAATGAAAGTCGGACAACTGATCAGAATTCATGTTAGAAATACATGTACAAGTAAAGCAAATTCTTATTGCCAAGGGAGAGTCCTTAAAAATTTGTTTATAAATTATTATTTGATGGAGTGGTTGGTATTTTGTTACAATTGGATGGAATTTTATTTCAATTAGTCAGTGAAATCAAAACCATTTACTTGTATAATTGATTTTTTGGAATAAAATTTTGAATGCCCCAAATATTGTTTGGTTTTTTTCTTTAGTAGTTCAAATGCAGCACAAATATTCAAGTAAGTTTTTTCTGATAAGCACTTTCCCTTCATTCATTGTCTTTTAGTTTCTGACCCTGTCCAGAAATTGAAGGCTATTTCACTTGGAATTCTTGGGTGAAGGACTAATTTCACACCGCTTTCCTATGAGAGATCGCCTTTTGTCAAGAAACTTTTTTTTTTTCATTTTAGACTTCTCCAGAACCACTGAGCCAATTTAAGAAAACTTGCACAAATCATGTTTGGGTAAAGGGTTTTTAAGTTTCTTAAAAAAAAAGAAAACGGGCTTCTATTCATAGGGGAGATAATAAGGGAATGCTGAAAGGTATGGTGTTATAAAAATCCTATGACGAAAAATCAAATAACAAAAAACATCTAATAAATATGCATAAGCCATTGTATATAATTTCAAATAATGGTCTCTAGGGGTCTGTAATTGGCTCCTTTGGGGTTTAAATTTTGTGACTGAAATGCATTAATATTCTTTCACAATCTACTGATGAACATACAGGTTTGAGTTTTGTCAAATCATTATAAGAATATTCTAGATTCCCCCCTCCCCACTACCCCGTGACGGTCATAGAATCTAGTCAAGTCATAGTTTGACTTAGCTTAATTAGGAACACTGGTGTAAACATTTTGTATAATTGTATATCAAGTACACCTTTATGGTGTAGTGTAGGGAAGATAGGCATAAAAATGGTGGACAAGGATGCAGATATTACAAATGACCGTGATGCTTAGCGACGATCTAAGGCTTTTTCCCAATATACCAGTAGATGCAATATAATAAAAACACTTCAAATGTAATGGCTCTCATAAAAAGGAGAATATATATGGGACTTCTAATCCATTACATTACTTATAATCCCCTGTCAAGTTTCTAATCATTACGTTCACCTAACATACTGGTTTCAGTGTTACACACAATAACAAATGCCTCTGACTGGTGTAGAAAACTGTACACTCGGTGTACTCCAGAATTGCTACACCACTTCACTTGATTTACACAGCTGTGCATAGGAGGCTACAATGGGGCATGCCAAACAAGATATCTGTGAGCCAATGCTCACTAGTAATACCCCTGCTCTGATGTACATATACAAAATAAGCAAAGGTGACATTTAATAGGAAGTTGACATCCGATTGGTACAAAAATAGATCCAAACATATGGCGTGTCTTAAAAAATAGTGTTTAAAAATTCAAGCATCTGCAATGAATCTTTGCTTTGACGAAAACTTGAATGAAAATATATGCAAAAAATAAACATTGTCCACATTAATTAGGAAATTGACATCTGATTCCTACAAAATGAGATCCCACCATATGGCATGCCTAAACAAAGACTGCGTTAAAATTTCAAGCATCTGCTGAATAGTTGCTGAGAAAAATGCGGCAGATATTTTTGTTACGGACAGACAAATGGACAAACAGAGAAGGACATCAAGAGGTAAAACAGAACACCCCCCTTTTCCTTCGGAGCAGGGGTATAAATGTATAGTGGTGATGTACATTAATACTGATCATCAGCACATTTAACAGAAATGTCCATGATCAGTGGTTTTATTTCTTTAAAAACAAGAACTCTTAAGCTAAAAGAGATGCACTACAAAGTGATATTCTATTCTCTTTTTAATTCAGACCTTTACTTTCTACTCTAAATAACATGTTTAAGTATTTATTGGTAACAAAGTATGTGAATTAGGTTTAAACATTCAAGAGTCATCAACGATAATTTCTTTTTTAACCTCCACTGGAAAGTTTTTTTCTTTGTCTTGTTTCTTCTGACCTTTCTTGTCCTCTTTACTAAACTTCATACTTGGTGCCTTTGAACCTATGGTATCTTTCATTCCAAACATTTCATCGGAATTAGGAACGGGGGTAATTTTCTCTCCCATGGTTGTCCATATATAACACAGCTCTGGCTCACGGGAAATAGTTAAGTACGGACCTGTGCGGCATTTGTAATAATCTGATGGAGCATGGCACACAAACTCTATGTACTCCATTCTTCTGGGGAGGTCCTCTTCAGGACCTGTGGGCATGAAACATGACAAATAAAAAGAAAATATAAAACCAGGAAAATCTTGACAATTCATACCAGTATTTAGGCAGCATAACTGTAATAAAATACATGTGGGTCGAGTGTTATATGTGTAAACTTAAGTAGTCTGGCTTTGAAGCAATCATGAAGACAACTTACCCAAAATGTATGTTGAGGGGTCGAAACCAACTTTTGGACTATTTTGTGTGGGTAGTAACCATGACAACACTGCACTTTTTTCATTGTATTGATCTTGCATGAATCCTCTGATTTGAGCATAATATACCGATCCATCGTGGTCAACTAATGATACAATATCACCTGCCTGATAGTACATTCCCTGGAAAAGAAATGAAATTAAAAGATATAATAAATCTAGTATAGGATTATGATTTAAGACTAAGAGGTTAAATACCACCAAAATAATTTATACATTAATCTTTTAAACTTACATCATAATAAATGCTCTCTCCAGTTACAACTGTGGACACAGCAGTAGGGGCCTTAATTGGTTGCTGGAAAGAAAACAATGTACATATTTTAATCTCATCAAATGTTATTAAGTTTGTTTAAATACATGTGGCATACAGTCTACTAAAAAAAATTTGATAAATAGGCAGCTGCCTAGGTAAAAATAAAATAAATTGGGGTCTGGTATATTTTAAGTGGGTCAATCTGCAACCACATGCAAACAATTAATGACCAACAATATTTTATTTGGGCCTTACTTTAAAAGTGAATCAAATGAAATGAATATCAAACATACACATCATCTCATTCACTTATTCACAAAAGATTTACTGAACAGGTTGGAGCCAATTGCCCAGATGGGATGAAATAGTCTGTTTGGGAATATCCCAAATAAGGATATAAATTTCAACTGCAAACAAAAGGAAATTTTTCTTTTGCTCAAAATATGATATGATAGATTAAATGTAACAACTTTTAATAAACAACTATACTATTATGGAGATTGATCCCTCAGTATATTCAAAACCTCTTGGGGTCTATAGGACATCTTGTTAATCCAATGTGTTGCATTTGATATACATTAATGTTACCATAAAAGTTACCAAATCAAAGAATTTTATTTTTTGCACTTTAAAATTTATATCCCATTTGGGCTATTATATCCTGAACAGGCTACTGCAGATTCCTTATAAAACGTGAGGAATTAATATCTGCATAAAATTGCCAGAAGCACCTCTTGCAGATTTTAAAATCTCACGCAGAATAAAGTACTCACGTAAATATGGAATCTAAAGTAATGCATCCCTTTTCAGCGATTGGTTCCAACCCTTAATCAGGTTGGGACCAATCTCCCAAATGGGGTATAATAGCCCGTTTGGGATATAAAAGCCCAAATGGGATATAAATTTAAAGTGCAAAAAAATTCATTTGAAAATTTTTGATATAAATCTGCATTAATGTGAATCAAATGCAACAACCTTGGTTAAGATGTTTTTTTATATGTCTATAGTTTATAAGATTGATCCCCAAGAAGTTTTGGAAATACTGATGGATCAATCTCCGTAATAGTACAGCTACAGAAAAAGTTGTTTACCAAAAGTTGTTGTATTTCATCTATTCTAATGCGGATTTATATCAAAAATTTCAGAATCAAAATTTTTTATTTTCAGCACTGTAAATTTATACCCCATTTTGGCTATTATATCCCAAAACGGGCTATTTTATCCCATTTCGGAGGTGTCAGGAGAAAACGTACCCAGGAGAAAACGTACCCAATCTCTAGGGTACGTTTTCTCCAGGAGAAAACGTACCCGGGTACGTTTTCTCCTGGAGAAAACGTACCCTATGAAAATCATAATTATACTACTTAATAGTTTTTAATACTTTTAAATAATATTTTGCATTATAAATATACAGAAATGTAAGAATTTCATAGATAAAGGAATTTAATATTTTATAATTTGGACATTTTAAATAATTTTCAAATGCTACTTTAATGCATATTTCAATGCATAGATGTATAGAAATATATTCATTTTATGAATGATATCTTTATAATAATTGTAGCAACTTTTATTTTAGTACAAAATAATGACCTGTCATAAAGTGTTTATATTAGTCTACCTCTTCTAATTATCCATTTATCAGTAGCTTTACCGATTTGAGTTTCTCTATGCAAGATCCCGATTTTAATTATAGTGATAATCAATTAAATACCTGAGGAGTTATTATGTAATATTATGTATTGCCTCCCCGCGCAGGAGGTAGAAATATTCACTCTCCACACATTATACATGTCAGTGGCGTCGGAAGCAAATTGACTGTTTAATGTTACATCTCGTAGTAGTTTCCATATATATGAATCAAACAAATATTTAAAAGACTTGGACTTGGTTTTATTAAGCAACTTTGTTTTATAGATAATTTTCAAAAATAGTTTTAAAAAACGCGATATCAACTTCTTGAGATACTCATTATGAAAACCCCTCATTATTAAGTTCTCCAAATGAAATTGCAATAAAAACTAATTATTTAACGGTTTCGTTTATGTTACAAATTATTGTCTTAATAATTTAAGTACCTGACCATTATGACTATGCATTTAAAAACTACAGCAACAAATGATACAAATGTTCATTGTATATTTTATTTCATTTAAGAATATCTATGAAAACCATTATTCATTATTTCCATAGGGTACGTTTTCTCTTGGAGAAAACGTACCCGGGTACGTTTTCTCCTGGAGAAAACGTACCCTATAAATTGGGTACGTTTTCTCCTGGGTACGTTTTCTCCAGCATTCATTTCGGAGATTGGTCCCAACCTGTTCATTAGAAGAACCATGCAGTTGCTATCATTTTATTTTTCCTTCAAATAACGGTATGTCTATTGAATTTTGAAGTTGCCACTTTTTAAGGACACATTCCAAAAAACAAACTGTTGTTTAAAAAAAAAAATAAGGAAAAATATAAAGGATATTTACACTCTTCTTAAAAACCATCCGTCTGCTTTTTCCCTTGGTTGCCAATGCCTTGGCTGCTGTTATGTACTTGTGTTTCGCTGGCTTAATCCTTGCACTTTTTCTAAGCACTGGGCCCGCTAGGCTATTGCTGCCGTTACTTTTCGTTCGCTCGGGGATGCTTCCATTGCTATCATTACCGTCCTTTTCGCCACCGGGGCAACTTTGTTTCAGAAAACAAGTATTGCAGATAACATCTCCATTGTTACCTTTCCTCCACATCGTGGAATTTGTGGATTTGCATAATTCACACGTTGGTTTATTGCCGAGTGGCATTTTTACTTTGAATTTGATCCAACTATATCAAAATCAACGATAAAATATTTTCTACTTGAGAGGTTCAGTGTTTTGCCTCCATTTTTAATTTCTTGGTCTTCTTGGTGTTTTTTTGTACGATCTTCAATAAAATCATTAAGCGTGCACACGAGAGAGACTATTAAGCTAGGACTAATATTTACCCGAAAAGGTGCAAAAATTACAATATTATCCCAAAAGATCAAAAGCATTGCAAGTATTCAAACGAAGTATATTGCAAATGAATAGTTGGAACATTACATTGAAAAAACACCCGACCTCTTATTTTATGCGGCATATTGTTACTGTGTACATTTACACCAGATGCCCAAGGGCTTTTATGTTCACCCGAATCACGTCTCTAAATTTCTATCAATAAATTGTTTCATGTAAGGGGTGATATATGAATTATATACCCTCTATATAATATTACTGTATACTATCTATAAATAAATACATAGAGGGTAACCGTATATCATTTAAATGTTTATTGGGGACATAATTCATTTACCTATTTTTTTTAACTCCCCTAATTTGAATTTGACATCAGTCATTAGGTTCTCCAGATATTAATGAACAATGTCATTTTGTCTGAGGTGATTGAATCTTGACAATGTGACTTTAAAATTAATAACTAGGATTTGTACTTTAATTATGTGGTTACATGTCTATAGAAACCAGTTAATATATATAGTTACCAATACAGCAAAACTTGTTTATAACGAATTTCAAGAGACCATAGGAAAAACTTCGTTATAGGCGTAATTCGCTATATGTTTATAACGAATTCGTAAAAAATATTACAGTGAATTCGTTATAAAATAATTAAGGGTTTTTCCGGCTAACAGTTTTCTAAACTAATTCTTAAGTTATAAAATTTGTTTTACCGTCATTTACAAAAAATGTCAATATAACCATTTCATTTCAATTTTTAAAAAAATTCTGTATACTATTTGAAATTGAGTATTTTATACATGCATCTTAAAATTGCATGTTTTTTCAATGAAATTTGAAATGAAAAAAATCGTTATAAAAATGATAAAATAAGTTAAAATTTTGACAGCGGGGGTCTTAAAATTACTTCGGTAAAGCCATTAAGTCGTTGTAGCCCTGTTTGTTATATACATCAATTTTCTATAAGTTTATATAAGAAATTTGCCGGGAAATAATAATAATTCATTAAAGCCGTAAATTCGCGTTATCCGTGTTCGTTATATTCAAGTTTTGCTGTAGTATATTTGATAACTATAATGCAACAGGTTCTCAAAAAGATATTGAATGGTCAGTATTTAGATTAACGTGCGATATCTAAAGTGATTTGACCTTTGACCACATGACCTGGACATCAGTAAGTGCCCCTTTACTTTTGGGGCACAAGTATAAGTGTTTTCAAGCAAAGTAATTTCAAGATATTGAGTGGTTAATAATTAGTAATCTACCAGTGAATTTCTAGACCATTTTTACCTTTTGAACTTCAAATTAACTGGAGCTATCTACACTTTATAGGGTGCATGCGAACCAAGTGATGATTCTTTAGAATATATTGATTGGAACAATATACAAGTATTAAGCAGGAATAACTTTTGCCCCAAAGCAAGATTCACCAGGTGTCCAAAGATAAACAAAAAAGTTCTCAATTTTTGTGTACCCCAACAAACATTTTCTTATATGCTTCAATTCTTCCAAAGAATGCTGATTCTGTGATTGCAATTTTTTAGAGTTTGTAACTCTCTAAAAGATTTAGTTTGTATGAAAATAATTTTATCCTTTAACTACTAAAAAATCAGACTAAGCAGCTTTAAAAAATATCAAGCAACGTACAAATATATCAATATTTTACCTTAAGGTTGACAATAATAATCAAATGGAAAATTGCAGTATCAAAGAAAATTTGACACCAATATTCTGGTGATAAAAAACCCTGATTAAATCAAAATTCTTTATTCATTGAAAATAATAACAGCATGGCAATAAATTTGCTATAAAAATTGGAAAATATAATATAGATTGGTTATCTGAAACTTGAAATTACTTGTAAATATTCTATGGAGATTTTTCTCTTTTTTATCATTAACTCTGTTCAAATATCCATTTCGAGTTCTAGACAGTCCATATAGCAAGCAAAATAAATAAGGCAACGTCATTAAATGGTGTTGTTAGATAGCTAGACACATTGTTCATAGCTGCCTCTGATTTTTACTTTCAATGGTCAACAGTCGGTACTTTTAGTCCAACAAGATTTGCACTCTGTTCAACAGATCTCTCTGTGGTTTTGTACATCTGAGCAAGTTCCTGAAATTAAATGAAAACAAATGGAATAAACCTCATAGATATCATTATAATTGTGTGTGTACCTCTTTAAAAATGTAAAAAAAAAAATATACAGTGTATTTATGTGGAATTAATAATAATAAGTGATCTGGTAAAATAGTAAATCTACAGTCAATGTACATGTATGCATGTGTATTCACAATTTTTTTGTTTGGTTTGTGTTTTGATTGTTCTTCAAATCTGTTACCTGGTTTTTAAGTTTACAATTTTTCAAACTGGCATCAAGATATCTGATTCATTAAACCATTGCATTAACAGGAAAGAAATTGATATCTTGATGTCAATAATTACCTAGTAAGTCTAGGAGGAAGAATGTGACATACCTCAGATTTTCGCAGACTCTCCAGCATACAAAGATAGGTCTGACCTACCATCATCACTTCATTCTGTCCTTTGCATAATTTCTGGGTGGTAACTTGATGCTCTCTGAACTGATTTGCAATGTATTGAAATGCTGGAGTGTCATACAATTTTTCCTATTGAAGAAAATGAAGATTTTGGTCATACACGCATTACATGTATACTATTTTTAGTATAACTAATAACTAAATATTATTTATATCCATATCATTTGCTTTCTACCCCTTATGAAATTAAAAACAATAATATTATTTAGATTTGTAAATCAAATATAGCTGTATATAGGTATATGTGATATAGCCTTGGATATCTTTAAAGTGGCGAGTTGTTAATCATTGAAACACCCCCCCCCCCCCCCCAAAAAAAAACAACAACAAAAAACAAAAAACTATCGAGATATAAGGAACTTAACTTCATTTTTAATTTTGACATTGAAACTTTGTTCAAAATCAAGGTCACTTTACTATGGTACTCTTTGGTTGAAGTATGAATCAAATAAAACAAACAAAGTATGCTAAAAAATGATTTTGCACAGAAATTTGCATTGACTTTAACATGTTTACTAACAGATAGTTTAAGGTTAAGCCCAAGTATGAAGGGAGAGAAAATTGTTTCAAAGGATAAGGATTTTACTTTGAGATCTGCTTTGACCTTGACCTCTAATAAAAAAACTGACATGTAACCAAAAAAATTTATACAAGTCCTCATAAAGAAATGATAACCAGGTACAAATTATACCCCTATAATAGTGAATGAGTTTACCTGGATAAGTTTTTAAGCATTATACAATGTGCGTATGGGTCAATGTCAAGGCCAGAAATTAGTCCTGCATGACTTTTACCCCTTTCTATTTGTAACCAGTAACATTGGTTACTGGATGATTTACAAACCTTGGTGTCCTTATGACAGGTTACAGTGGTTTCTAGTAACATTGGTTACAAATTTGTTTAGGTTAGGATTAGGGTTAGGTTTGGTGTTATGGTAAGTTAGGGTCTGATTAGAGTTAGTTTAGGGTTCATATAGGGCTAGGGTAACCATTGTAATCAATGTAACCAAGTAAAATAAGCCCCGGGGTGTAAATCAAGAAAATGACTGTCACTACTGTTACCCTAATGTCACCAAGAGAATATAGCTGTAGCCATTGTAACCAAATAAAATAAGACCTCCTGCTTAACAGAAAAAGGCTTGTCACCTATGTTACCTTTTGTCACCAAGAGAATACAGTTGTAACCACTGTACCACTGTAACCAAATAAAATAAAACTCCCTGCTAAACCGAGTGAAAAAAAGACTAAAACTTATAGCTTGTAAATCAAGCAATGTATTTTGATTTCATCGTGTATTCGTCCTCCTATTGCATATATGTCATGCTATAGCTAAAAGTCAACATGCAACTTATTTATGTTAACATGAAACTTCTTTATGTCGACATGCAACTTATTTATGTCGACATGCAACTTAGTTATGCTAACATGCAATATAAATATGTTGACATGCAACATATTTATGTCAACATACAACTTAGTTATGTTGACATACAACTTATAAGTTGCATGTCAACTTATTTATCTCGCATGTAAACATACGTAAGTTGCATGTCAACATATTTATCTTGCATGTAAACATAAATAAGTTGCATGTTGACATCAATAAGCATCTTGGATGTCACATGTTGGCGAAATTTGAGATTTTTTATAACTCTTATTTGATTGCAGTTTTCTTGCATGTCAACAGTTGGCTTGGGGTAAAATGTTGACGATGGACCCTCCACTTTGGAGGGTCCATAGTGGAAGGGGTGGAGCTTGGTGTGTCAGTCTTAATTCAGAGTCCGTTTGATCTGTCATTCCAATTATGTTATCAGAAACAAAATGGGGCACATTGTTTTTAAACACAAGCACATAAAACTTCTCTCCCCTAATTGACGATGACGAATGATGGCACTTTCATTTAGGTGCTGGGTTTTTTAAAAGTACATATTGTTCATTAGTTCTACACAAGATGTATATATAGTAAAAATATTACAGTTGCATTATTGCTGAAATGGACAAAATTTTTTAAATTTATAACAGCTTATGAAAATATTCAATATGATAATGTCAAATTTTCTACAAAAGTGTAAGTCTTGTAAAAATAATTAATTTATTTTATATTACATTTCCTTTAAATGTCCCTATGTCCTGAAGATAATTGTGCTGAAATTTCTAAATGCACTATGACAAGGATGAGACATTTCAAACACCGGACATTGTCTCCAACAACAATCCGCATTATTAATACATATTTTGCAACGAAGCTGACACTCTTGGTGACTTGGAATTCAGACTTAGATTTTTCCGATAATCATACTGTTCGAGAACAGGATCATTGGGTGGTTTTCTAAATTTTTCTGTAAGTAATTGTCCACATCCGTAGCATTTTTTATACAATTAATGTTACTCGGGGAAAAAAAGATAAATCTCTCCCAACGTTGAGGTGAGTTAACTTCCTGTTCAGTCTCACTGGACTCAGAATAATTGTTACACAAACATAGAGTAATTTATGTATCCTGATAACGTTCATTAGAAGTTGCTAAATTCATTAAATGTTAGGACCTCCGTCTCCTTTTTTTTCAATTTCTAATAAACAACCCTTATGTTTTTGCTATAAGGTGCATGATGAAATTGGAATGACAGATCAAACAAACTCTAAATTAAGATTGACACACCAAGCTCCACCCCCTCCACTATGGACCCTCCAAAGTGGAGGGTCCATCGTCAGCATTTTACCCCAAGCCGTCAACAGTTATATGTTGCATGTTGACATAACTATCGTGCATGTCAACATCTTTATCTTGCATGTCGTCATAATTAATGGAAAAATAACTTTCACACAAGGGGCAGAGATATGCCACCATAGAATCTATTGTTGTCCTTCAAGATATATCAGTATAGAGAAAACCTAACAACCTATACGTATCTTCAGACCAAGTTCACTTGTTTATTACAAAGGAACAAGCAGTCAGTGAACAATAGCACGAGGCCTACATATTGTAATTGAAAATATGGGTTGCAATACGTTATTAATAGGAAAAATGCTTTAAAAAGCCATGAAACTGAGTAATACAAATGAGAAAATTCGGATTAAAGTTTTATACCTATTTTAAAAAAATTGTATCCAATAATATATAATTACAAGTAAACGACTTATAATAAAAATCTGTGAAATCTTATTTCGTACCTTTGGGTTTGCTGTAATTTTCATCTCACGACTTAATCGTTTATATAGCAGACGCCCCAGGTTAACTTTCTGTTGATTAGCCATTTTCTTATGGGACGGTGTAAACGAGTGCGGGACGGTTCGCCCCTAAAGACCTTTCGCGCTGAGACGTTTCGCCCCGAGATGTTTCGCGCCTATTAATTATGTGGTAACAGTAAATTGATATCAGCATGGAGAGCCTCCAAATAATGAGTTATAACACCTTAGGGTAATTAAAAATTTGATGAGACACATTTATGTGGTAACAGTAAATTGATATTAACCTACCATTGAGAGCCTCCAAATAAGTTTTAACACCTTTGGCTAATCAAATTATTCTAATATATGATTATAATTATATATATATATATATATATATATATATATATTAACATCGGATTATATAAATAGTTATAAATTTTTATATGATGAATTACGATATATTTCATATTAATATTTACTCAAATTATAATATTTTGTATAAATGAAATAATATTTCCTTCACAATGATTTAGAGATAACACCTGGATAAAACAACAAAACTAGGCAAAATAAATATTCTTTTTTATTTTCAATGTTTTCAACTGCAAACATGAATACATAACACATACATAAACAATATCATATACAAACATGAATAAGTAAGTTATCTCAACACAAACACAATGTTTCACAGAATCACAGTACATCACAGTACATCACATCGCACCTCAAACGTCAAACACACCAGCGTAGATAGATCCGCAGACCTTCAGGAAATGGGACGCGGTGATGATGTCCTCCATGTATCTGGCTGCCGCATCTTCTATCTTCTTCTGCGTGGTTGTCACTATCTGCCTCACGTTCCTCTCCAGGTCACATGCGGCGATCCTTGTCTTCACCAACTCTGCTTCCCTCAGCAGCAGGGGGATCAGGTGATATAAAGGAAGAGAGAGTCCTTGGGCCTTCACGTTCATCCTGCGATGCCAACCTGAAAAATAAATAGTGAATAAATATACAAATTCTTACTCGTAGAACAAATGAATATAAATTATAACTACAATTTTCACCTTTAGTAAAGTGACTTAGTCTAGCCATATAGAGAAATTTTTTTAAATCAATAGTACACACCTGCTTCAAAATCTGCTGTCATCATCTCCACAGCAACACTGTCCAGTTGAATTTATCACAATATTAATTTAAAGCAATATGAGCTGCAATTTTCACGGTGAAATTTTCCCCCCGAAAATGTTTTTTTCTAATAAAATGACAAAAATATCTTCGGTTTTAAATTTCTGTTAGCCATACTTTTGTGGAAATGCCGAGCAAAATTGAATTATTGTCGCCCTGTACAAAAATTTATCTGCTGTATATTCCTTAGAAGAGAAATCATTCTACTGACAAAAATTAATGATTTATTCAAATCTTATTTATCATAAAAATTTAAGTTACACACAGACTTATCAACCTAGCAGGTTTTTGCAGCAAAATTAAATTATAAAAAAAATACAGCTCATATTGCTTTAACAATAACTTATAACAAATTTGTATTACTTACCAGACATTCTCAGATGAATCTTTCAACTTCAACACCGAATTGATGATGATGAAAATGGAGAAGGGATCTTCGCATATGTAGCCGCTAGTTCTCATAATTAACACCCGTCTCATAATTAATTTCTCCTCCTTAGTTTGACATGGAGAGCCTCCAAATTAGTTATAATATCTTAATTAGAAAACCGATTCAGACACTTAATAATGATTGCTAAACAAACATAATTATATTGGAACGTGGATAGGATAATCGCTTTTTACATTATTAAAATTATCAGTGAATGTACCACATTAAACATGATCATTTGTAGATATGTTTTCAATAAAGTCAATTTTAATTACATGCATATATATAATATTTGCCTGAAAACATCGCAATATACATAATAAATAATATAGGTGCGAAACGTCTCAGTGCGAAAGGTCTTTAGGAGCGAAACGTCTCAGCGCGAAACGTCAATAGGGGCGAAACGTCCCGTTCCCGGTGTAAACATGGTACAGATGAAAACTTCCTGCATGAAAAAATAAAATAATCAAATAGTAAGATTATCATCTTCACTTACACTTAGGTAAATGTTCATCTTATAATGAAATCAATCTAGGTTTAACCTTTCTGTTCGATGTTTTGTAAGCAAATAAATCTCTTGATTTCACTATTATTACCCATATCCCATCCCGAAAAACCTCAGCCTTGCAGTGATTATGACGGTGTGTTTAACTATAGAATTATTGGTCTGATGAGCCCACTTTGACGTGAGATAATGGCAGAAGGTGGAGAAGAGAGACTACCTGACCTCTATGAGAAAATCTGGTCTTGTTGGGAAACGCTGGACAGCACAGAAGAACCGTCATCCTCATACAATGTGCAGGTACAAAAAACAAAACGAATAAACATTGTCTGAAAATGATCGAACACGCACGTGAAATACAAATAGAAGACATACATATTTAATTGCGAAGCAAATCTTATTTAAGACGTTAAGCCTTTGTAACAATTACAATTTTTGTGTAACGGATTTGGAGAAACTCGAAACTAACCGGCCCCTGAATCTCTGGTTAGGTGCTCTATGACATTAGCTATTTGGCGACTGTGAATGTAGTAGTCTAACCATCTTATTACTCCCCCTTAATATAATCTTGGACTTTGAAGATCTATGGAAGGGAATTGCCTTTGTGACGGTCAGACTGGTTCGTATACCGGCGTGAGACAGCTCAGTTGGTAGAGCACCTGACTAGAGATTCAGGGGGCCCGGGTTCGAAACCGGGTCTGGGCCATCATTATTTCTCCCATCCCATTACATTTGGTGCCGTGACCAACCCCTGGAACTGACAGGTGAACTCCAGCTAAGGGAAGAGCCTGGGGTGATCTTCGGGGACGAAGATCATTTAAGGGGGGGGGGGGAATGTGACTGTCAGACCGGTTCGAATACCGTTGCCAGATAGCTCAGCTGGTATACGAACCGGTCTAGAGATTCAGGGGGCCCGGGTTCGAAACCCGGTCTGGTCCGTCATTATTTCTCCCAATCCGTTACACCTTCAAAAGTCTATGTATCTTGCTTTTATTCATATTATGCTTTATTCTTTATTCTTCAGTACAGTTACACTTGCAAGTCACTTTATTGTTTTCACATTCATACTCATCCAATTTCACTTTGATTCTCTTTAATTCTTTATGGCTTTCTTAATTCTATGTTGCAATATTCTCTTATTATTTGTGTTAATTCTTACTTCTATCTCTATTCCAAACATGAATTCAATCATGCAAACCATAGAGCACTTTCAATTGAGACAAATACAAGTTGTATGAATGCTGCATCATGATGCCAGGTGGCAGTGGGTGTGCTAAAATTGCTGACACCAAAGATTCATGAATAATAATGATTAATTTGCAAGATGTGCATCTCATGATTTTATGTTGATATTAATTCCTTGCACTTAAATAGGAATCTACAGTAATGAAAGTACTAAGTAATGAATGTGATATTCCATATAATGACTTCTTTGACAGAAAACAATAATCACAGGAATAACAGCTGGAATAAAGGCAATCAGAATGGTCAATGATCTCTGTCTCTTCAGCACAAATGAAGATTTAGATGAAGTGGCAGCAAATGAAATAAAGTAAGGAAATATCATAAACATGTACTGGGTATTTCAAAAAATGTATACATTGTGTTACTGCACATGGGTAAATGCTTTTGCAGGCTGACCAATGCCTAATATCAACAAAGAATCAACCTCCTACTGGTACTTACATATAATGTACCACTATATACATGTAAATAGTGCCTGTTTGGAAGGGTAACAGTATACAGTTGATGACTGGGGTCAATGGCAACAGTTGATCTGTCGGACCGACTCGCAAACTGTTGCCCAAGGCCGAAGGCCGCAGGCAACAGTTTGCGAGCCGGTCCGACAAATCAATTGTTGCCCAAGACACAGTCAACAACTGTTTTGTTATACCCCTTCTAATCAATAACACGTTTTCGCATAATGTGACGTCATCAGTCAACAGTCTTTTTTAACAGTCAATTTTAACAGTTCCAATCCAACAGCTCCGGTCCAATAGTCAAAATGCGGGACTTTTTTTTCGTATAGAGTTATATTGTAACTGTTTGACAGGGGTATAACAATTGAAATTGTCACCCCGAGAAAACATTATCAACGTCCGCTTGGCATCGGTTGACTATGGTTTTCATGGGTGTCAATTTCAACTGTTGCCCTTCCAAACAGGCACTATTTATTCTATTATACTAAATGTCTTAGTTTAAAAAAAATGTTACTGCTTGACATGAATTCTACGGCGAACCGTATGTGTATAATTTGCGTGCATGTAGCAATTCATTGTGTTACCCATTAATTGCCAAGTGTGTTGCTAATGCTGAGGATGATAGAAAGGATTATAATCTGCATCTAAACCAATCAGATTTCAGTATCTGTCATCAAAGTATAATATAATAAAAGTATTTTGATCATTGTCTGCATGTGGTTTTGTAATTTTTTGCTCACCACTCTTTTTTTGAAGTGTTGTATGAAATATAATGTACAAATCTATGTAAATCTAATTTTCAATTTACATTTATTCCAGATACCTTCTCCTGCCTGCTTTCATGGGTTATTTTACAGAGAGAAAGACTGTAAAGAAAATGGAGGAACGAGGAAGTTTGGTCAAAGAGGCAAAAGTAAAATTACATTCCTAGATGCGTTTATAAATTAATTCAAGAAACCAATGCTCATCGAAGAAGAAATATGTCAGTTAATTTTAATGCTAAATTCACTGTCTATGACTTTACATTCTTCAAAACTACTGTATGTGTTTGAAAAAAACCCTTCAGAATTGATGCTCATATGCATGTATATCAATGACACCAAAATAGGAAAGAAATTCCTGCACACAAAATATCCTCAATTCATTCATATGGTACTTGTTTTGGTTTCCAGGCATATTACATAGATTTTCTCAGGAACTGTGACAATTATGGAATAGCTAAGCTTGATAAGAGATTGTTGAACCTGACCCCAGAGGCTGACCAAAAGGCAAAACTCTCAGGGGGGTAAGCATGAGCGGATGTTTCTAAAGTGAACTATAAACAAGAATACTTTAAATCATATTTTGGAAATTTATGTTCATGAAGTATTTGTTTTGTACCATTTTCTGTGGGGAAAAAAGCAGTCTTTGAATCCTTTTTCTACCAGTATCAACTTTCTAGAATTTACTGGTTTTGTAACAATTGCTCTCATTTTCAGTTTACAGTATTTGAGATTTAAAGAAATACATGTATTTAAAGTTGTATACATGTATATCAAATAAGCTTGTTTGTTTGGAGAATCAATCAGTTAATTTTATTGTATTTATCAAGACCACAAGGTATGGCAGGTATGATGCAGACAAGGGAAGAAAAAATAAAAAGCTTCAAGGAGAAAAAGGAACTTGATGCCAGAGTCAAAGAACTCCATGATAAAATGAAGCAGGACCATGTAGATGAGGATGTGAAGGTCTCATGCCTTTTAAAATTGGACAAATTCTGTTCTAAAATTTACAAAAATTATTGACTTTCAATTGCTTATGGTAATGTTATTCGATTCAACTTAATATTGAATTACTATTACAGAGGGAATACTATATTGGTTTACTAAAAAAATGGATTGGAAATGCAAAAGAGAGTTTAGATTCTTTACAAGGTAGGTCTTATTATGTCATTTGTTTATTTCCTTAACAAAGGGGATTTTACATTATAAAGTGTGTACATAACATACATATTAATAAATACGGGTTTTTAGCTCATCGAGACGAAGTCAGGGGGAGCTTATGCTATACCGTCGGCGTCGGCGTCCGGACCTGGTTAAAGTTTTTGTTGCAGGTCCTGTATCTAAGCTATTACTTGTCCTATCTTCACCAAACTTGCATGGATGATGCATCTAGACCTACTTATGGACTTGAAAGACTTGACTGCTGAATCTGAGTCCTAAATTTCAGATGCTGGAGGAGGTTAAGGTTGTTGGACCAGGTTAAAGTTTTTGTTGCAGGTGCCCTTTGATAGCAATATCTAAGTTACTGCTGGTCCGTTCTTCACCAAACTTGCATGGATGGTGTGTCTTATGATACTGATGCACCAGACAGGCTTGAGTGCTGAATCTGAGCTATAGGATTCGGATGCTGGAGGAGGTTAAGGTTTTTGGAGCTGGTTAAAGTTTTTGTTACAGGTGCCCTTTGATAGCAATATCTAAGTTACTGTAGGTCCGTACTTCACCAAACTTGCATGGATGGTGTGTCTTATGATACTGATGCACCAGACAGGCTTTAGTGCTGAATCTGAGCTATAGGTTTCAGATTCTGAAGGAGGTTAAGGTTTTCGGAGCTGGTTAAAGTTTTTGTTGCAGGTGCCCTCTGATGATTATATCTTAGTTACTACTTGTCCTAACTTCACCAGACTTCCATGGATGGTGCGATTTATGATACTGATGCACCAGACAGGCTTTAATGCTGAATCTGAGCCATAGGTTTCGGATGCTGGAGGAGGTTTAGGTTTTTATAGCTGGTTAAAGTTTTTGAAACGGGTACCCTCTGAAGATTATATCTTAGTTATTACTTGTCCTAACTTCACCAGACTTCCATGGATGTCTTATGGTACTGATGCACCTGACAGGTTTGAATGCTGAGTCTGAGCCATAGGTTTCAGATGCTGGATATGGTTAAGTTTTTTGGAACAGGTCACATGTTTGATAGATAATAGTACTATTTCAAACTTGCATAGTTGATTAAACTGTAGTATGAATGAATCACAGAGGAAGCTTGAGATGCAGAGCTTGATCTCAATTATCAAGGATGCTAAAAATATACCTTAGTTATTAAAGGTCCTAACTTCACCAAACTTGAATGGATGGTGTGTCTTATGATACAGATGCACCTGACAGGCATGGATGTTGAATCTGAGCCATAGGTTGCGGATGCTGGAGCAGGTTAAGGCTTTTAATTGCTAGTGTCCTCTGATGATGATATCTTAGTTATTACTGGTCTGAACTTCACCAAACTTGCATGGAGATGCGTCTTATGTATACTGATGCACCTGACAGGCCTGAATGCTGAATCTGAGCCATAGGTTTCGGATGCTGGATGAGGTTTAGTTTTTTCGGAACACGTCACATGTTTTATAGATTTTAACCTGCATAGTTGATTTCACTATATTATAAATGAAACGCAGAGGTTGCTTCAGATGCAGAGCCTGATCTCCATTATCAAGGATGCTAAAGAAATCTCCTACCTCACTCAAACCTGCTCGATAGATAGATGTGTTTGTTGATAAATGATATAACATGATTCCTATGATATATTATTGTTTGGTAAGAAACAATATTGTTTAATATGACACAATATAATATCATATGTAATATTATAAAAAGTTATATGATACGATATGATATTGTATCAATTTTTTTGTAGATTTTATGTTATGATATTGTATCATGATATTGTTATGTATAGTATTGTATATTATGATACAGTATTGTATAATATTATATTGTATTATTAATTTATTATTTTATCACATGATACTATTGCATAAGATATTGCAAAATATAATATTGTATCCTATGATACAATATTGTATATTCTATAATATTGTATCATACGATATTGTATAATATGATATTAGTTTCTGTAATGTAGAATTATATCACATGAAATTGTATAATATGATACTGTAATATTATATAATATTGTATCATACAATATTGTATGATATGATATTGGTTCATAATATGATATATTATCACATCACATGAAATTTTATTGTATGATATTGTAAACATATTATTGTATCATATGATACAATATGTATAATATAATATTGTATTATATAATATTTTACTTTATCACATAATATTGTATCATTTGATATGATACAATGTTGTATCAAATTATATTGTATCATATGATACAATATCATATTATATATTAAAAATGATACAGTATCATACAATATCATACTATATTATACAATATAATATCATATGTTTCAATGTTATGATGTATTATGTATTATGATATTGTTATATAATACTATATTGTTTTATATATAATGATATTGTATTTTATTTGATCAAATACAATAACATATAACACAATACAATGTTATTTCATATGTTACAATATCATATCTCATCATTGTTTATTATGGTATTTTATTGTACTATATGATATATGTTGTAAATATGATAGGATGCAATGTTTAATGTTATATTTATATTGTATTGATTAACAAATGAACATATAATTATCATACAATTTTTTAACAGATGATATACGATATTGTGTCAAAACAGAATCCATGAATATCCAAGATCATAAAGTATGATTTTCATTTAATATGATAAAGGTGGTCTCTTAAAGGTGAAGTCTCATAAGGGTGATGTCTCGTCTCGGTGAGCTTTGTAATCTGTGATTACCTATGTTTTGCATATGTGATACAGATAACATCACAAAACTTGTATCGGCCTCTGGGGCTGATACAGGTTTTCAGCCCTTGGGCTGATACGGATACGTATCACACCCCTTGTGGAACTCCTGCCTTCTTTTGTTTTGGCATTTAGGCATGTTTACAAACGAAAATTAATACATTTGTTACAGTCGACATTTTAAGTGCAGTTTGAAACAACAAATGCTTGCGAATGTTTTGGAGCAGTAAATTTGAAAAGGGAAATTCTTGTTCTGTTTGGTACCGTAAAACAATAAGATCTCATATTTTTATTTAATACATGTATAGACTACTTTCAAAGGATATTTAAAATCAATTTGTTCAAGTTGATGGGTTTTTTTTTATTTTATTACTAAGTATGTAATAGATATAATAATACATACCCCTTTTCCAGACCACAGCATATATCAGCCCTTAACCAATATCACTCCTCGGGCCTTTGGCCCTCAGGCTGATATTGGAGTCTTTGGCTGATACTGGCAGTGATATGGAAAAGGTACTATTAGTTGCATATTCACTGTATGTTAGGCTGTTAGCAATGCTATAAACTAAGGAAATGTATTTTGGGGTGTATATTGCAATGCATACATTTTTATTTACCTGGCAGAACTACAGTACAGGATTTGTTGAAAAATTTAAAGACAAATGTTTTTTCTATTTTAGTGGAAGTCACCATGTTGGATCTTCGTAGTCAAACACTAAATGATGTTGAGGCAGAAAACAAACCCAAGGAGAAGAAAAAGGTAAAATAAAATAATGTTTGAGTATTTGTAGAAATGCCCCCTTTTGATACATTTTCACTGTACTACATATCTCTATTTCCTGAACTGTATGTGGTGGTTTAAAAAAAAAGTCAGTTGTAAATAAGAAATTTTACTTGATGGTTCATTTCAACAAAGTTTCACATAAAAGAAGATCTGATTTCCCGTACTTCACAAGTCAACTCTTTGTTTAAATGCTTATCTCTTTAGGCACTGCGCCCCTTCATTATAACCAAGGACATGATTCAGAAGGCTGTGTTTGGTGCAGGATATCCCAGTATTCCGTCATTGACTATCGAAGAGTTCTATGAGCAGAAAGTAAAAGATGGAACCTTCCAACCGCCTACCTCAAAGTAAGTTAAAGCATTGAGATGGGAGACAAGTGTTGAGGTGGAGGACATATCTTATCCCCAGGACTTTGTAATATCTTTCTGTATCAATGCATGGAAACAATCTTTTAGGCATTTTTTTCTCAATTTCAAAACATAAAGGTTATGATCTGCATATGCACATACATGAACATGGTATATTTTAAAACTATAAATGATTTAGTTTTCATATTGGAAAAAAGTTCTAGTATATATTTCTGAAATTCCTTTTTAATGAGTGATATTTTGGAATGGTTTAGAGGACACAGTATGCAGAACTGGGCGCAGGACCCTGAAAAAGACAAAGAGGCCCAGGAGAGGGAAGCAGAGGAAAAGGAGAGGAAAGAAGAGCAGGATGACCCTGAAGAGATTCAGAAAACCAGAGCATTTGATGATTGGAAAGATGGTGGGACATCATTAAGTTATCAATATTTATAGATTGTAAAAATTGTCAATCAGATAATGCAAAATATGTTTATAGTGAAGTGACAGTTCTGATGACCACTTTTAATTTGTTATGAACTTTATTTATAATTTTTAAGTTAATAACGGGGTTATTTTGTATAAGGAAGTATCCAACCTTTAATAGTAATCTGGCTAATAGACGGCATAAGTTTTAATAAGAATTGAAATTTTGATTTAGATCATCGAAGAGGATGGGGAAACCGGAAAAATATGGGATGAAAAAATTGGAATTCCGAACAAGGAAAAGTCACAGACTTTGCTGCTGCAGTCTCTATGCTACATCTGTGTCAGTTTTCCGGATTCCTGAATGTGCTCTCCAGTAATCAAGAACATCGCAACAATCGGAGTCAAGAGGATGAAAAAATGATGTTTTATACAAGTGTGGACATTAACATGAACTTATGAGGAAGTTTAGTTTAAGACCTTTCGCCTGTGATAAAAAATATACACTGATTCAATAAATCACTTTGCTTAGATTTGTGAATTATTTCTTTGCAGTAATATTTATAGAATCTATATATAATTGTAATACATAAATGAATGTTTACTGGGTTCTAAAAGAATAATTATTGAATAATCTTAATGAACTTCCTTGTAATGCTATAAAGATACTTTTTTCATATTGATAGCTTTCAACAAAAAATGAAAACTTATTATTCTCACCTTATGAGTTCAAGTTTACGAAAGCCGAATAGGGCCACATAAAAAAATATTTTTATCTCGTAATTACGAGAAAAGATCTCGTTATTACGAGTTAATTATCTCGTTATTACGAGAAAAGATCTCGTTATTACGAGAAAAGATCTCGTTATTACGAGTTAGATATCTCGTAATTACGAGAAAAGATCTCGTTATTACGAGAAAAGATCTCGTTATTACGAGATAATTTTCTCGTTATTACGAGTTAATTTTCTCGTTATTACCAGAAAAGATCTCGTTATTACGAGTTAATTATCTCGTTATTACGAGAAAAGATCTCGTTATTACAAGAAAAGATCTCGTTATTACGAATTAGTTATCTCGTTATTACGAGAAAAGATCTCGTAATTACGAGAAAAGATCTCGTTATTACGAGAAAAGATCTCGTTATTACGAGAAAAGATCTCGTTTTTACATGATAATTTTCTCGTTATTACGCGTTAATTTTCTCGTTATTACGAGAAAAGATCTCGTTATTACGAGAAAAGATCTATATAAAATGGTGCGTTTCTGAAAAAGAATTCGACTGGATCACACTTTAAGTCTATCTTTTTCATTCCAGAAACGTTGATTCAATTTTGATCAATATTTAAAAATAACAACGATCATTATTCATTAATTTCTACATATCAAAATGATTGGTTTCGACATTTTATCTGGTATTAATAAAAGGAAAGAACTTTATGTAATTTTTCTATTCAACTCATATATATTATAATCCCATCCGAAGTAAATACCAGGTAGTCCTATAGTCGTAAAAACACAGTTTTATTAGTTACAGATAACTTTAATGACTATATAGTTTCAGTCATGAATATGGATACACAGGATTTACCCGAATTTGTGATTTATATGTATAATTGATTTTATATAAACATTTTGGAGTCTGAAAAAAAATAACAGTCACGTATCCTTCTTAATAATTGACATACAGTTCAATGAATTTTTTAATCGGTTTGCTTTGCTAATTCTTCTGAATTTCTTTAAAACTGCTTGGTCCGATTTTATATCAAATTATGCTTTTTAAACGATGATCATGCTAAGTAAGTGTATATTAATAGACATTGCAGTAGTTCATACACTTTATATAAAAAGAATAGAATAATGGAACGCGCCATTTCAAAACTAGATCTTTTCTCGTAATAACGAGATAATTAACTCGTAATAACGAGATCTTTTCTCGTAATAACGAGATCTTTTCTCGTAATTACGAGATCTTTTCTCGTAATTACGAGATAATTAACTCATAATAACGAGATCTTTTCTCTTAATTACGAGATCTTTTCTCGTAATTACGAGATAACTAACTCGTAATAACGAGATCTTTTCTCGTAATTACGAGATCTTTTCTCGTAATAACGAGATAATTAACTCGTAATAACGAGATCTTTTCTCGTAATAACGAGATAATTAACTCGTAATAACGAGATCTTTTCTCGTAATTACGAGATAAAAATATTTTTTTAAGTGGCCCTATTCGTCTTTCGTACAAGTTAGCATATCCTACATAGCTATTATTGTCTCTCAGCTTCCTTAATCTCGTTTTGCAGATCTCTCTCTCTCTCTCAAATAATGTTCAAATAATCTATCTCTATCTCAAAAACAAAGATTTTGATAAGACCTGATAAGAGACTTTGGATCTATACTATAGCAACTGTTCAAATAGTTAAGGAATGAATTCAATATTTATAAAATGGTTTGGGGCAGTTCATGCTTTATAAACCACAAAGCGGTTTATAAAAAAGCGTAAACTGTTTTAAACCATTTTATATCGTATAAAACTAATAAATATTGAATTCGTTGCTTATAATTTAATTTTTTTACTCTTCATTGTAGATAAATGGTCATTTGACCTTTAAAATGACGTAAATTTGTACAAAATTCAAAAGTAATGTCAGGCGTATTGATACGTTTTTGACGGTAGTCTTACTATGAAGTAGGCAACATTTTTTATATGATCTAAAATAATTTTTTAGCCAATCAGAAAGCGCGTTACAACCAGAATTAAATTAGGCCTATTTATATTTAAGGACGTTGTTTACTCAGGGTTTGAGTTCTCAAATCCGGATTGTTAAAAAGTTCAATTTCATGAGTAAAATTTGTTTTAAATACAAAAAGTGTTTATGAAATGAATTATTATTAATATAACCATCGATATTTTTACTAAATTATGGAATTAGGCTCTGACAAAGTTTGACTTTTAGCAAAACAGAGGAAATTCGGACTAAATTTTTCAGATTTTGTTTTCCACTGAAATATTTTTGGTAGTACTATGATATTTAAAGTTAAGATTTTATTTGTTAGTCAACATAATTTTGCATATTTTCTGTTGGTTTTATCTTGCTTTTTCGTTTAGATAATCGTATGGCACACACTACAAAAATATTGAAAAATGCCTTGAAATGATAAAAGACACCATATCTCAAAATTTTGATCATTGACCTCATATAAATTATATACCAGCAGAGAAAGGTCAATATACTTCGTTTAATACTATAAATGTTTTAGCATTATCATCATTCAGTTTTCTCTAATATTGAATCAAAAATGGGTAGTAATTTGAAAACTGATAGAGGAAATTCGGACTAGAATATCTATAAAAATTGTGAATGAAAACTTAATGCTTTGTATCTATTTAATGTCACTACCATTCATAAACTTTATTTCATTTCTTAAAGAGTTAAGCAATTTGTATTATTTTCACAATTAAAAAAATCTGAATCATAGTGTAAAAATTTTATGGATTTTTCTTGAATTTCCCAAATATATTCAATGGTCATTAACTCAAAAAGTAGGTCATTGACCTACTTTTTTGAAGGTGAAGAATAACACTACCATATAAGGTCTATAACACACAATAGTTGGTTTTTCATTATCATCAGTGGAATTTTTTTTCATTCTGAGTAAACGTCATCCTTAAAGTCTAAATTAAATATTGTGTATACCAATATGATATGGCACTCCATATTAAAATCTTAGTTTAAATGACTAGATGTTGAATAAGTGTTATTTATATACAGATATATGAATGACACTACATAAGTAAATTGAAATTGTATTATATATGTTTTCTGTATTTCGAAACTACCGCCAAGTAAAACTGGCTCCGCCTCTATTGTTGTCAACAGCCAATCAAATCGGACGACACTGACATACCTCCGGTGAGGGTAACTACATGCAGCGTGTGCATTGAATTTATAAACAGAGAATTCGTAATGGCATCAAAGAAGAAAGTGTGTGTCGTAGGATCAGGAAACTGGTTCGTACAATATTTTTTACACTTCGCTGAAAAATGACTGGAAATGTGATTGTAAAAATTGAACCGAAGATCAGTTCGAATTTTCTCATGATTAGCTCGAATTTACTACAATTATAAGTTCAAAGTCCATATTTAGTGAGCATTGCATTGGTTTTCTCATTTATCTGCATGATTAAACTGACTTTCAAGTTTTTTTGTCTGATAAATGAAATCTTTTTTTAATATTAAAGTTGAAAGTCATATCAGGGGCGTCGGAGGGGTACATTTCATATTGTGCCGACGAATTTGATGGGGGGGGGGGGGGGGGGTGGTGGGATTAAACCAGATTTAACATGTTTAACTTGACTTGAAAAGAAGATATGCTTTTTAAAATTATATTACAACTTCTTCGAAGGCACTTTAAGAAAAAGAAAAAAAATGTGCTTTTTTTTTTTTTACAATTGACAACATAAAATGTGTTATACAGTATCAAGGTAACACAACTCATATTAAATTACAGAAGTTTACATGAATGTATAGCATGCATTTTGCAACTAATAAGTCTCTGTTGGACTTCAAATGCTTCAAAAAAAAAAAGGATAGTTTATCATATCAATTGCAATGAATTCCTTGTACTGTTGTACTAACTGGTTAATTTAAAGCAGCTGTATCAGCAATGAATTCATTGATATGATTATCTATTTTAAATGATTAAGAACTATGTTTTACTATGCATATAAATGTATGCTGGTAAATTCTTGTGCATAGCAATTTGAAATTGCAATTATACATGTATCAACCTTCCCTGACATTAATACAGTTGTACAAAATGTACATAATATTAGAATAAAAATATTCTTTATCTTTGTCTTCAGTTTTACTTCAATGAACATTTCATTCCATCAATTATGGTTGATTCAACTTTGAAATCCATGAAAATTTATGCTCAACAAACAAAGAAGAACCCACAGTATACTATGTTAGCTTGTAAAAGACTATTAGTGCATGGTTAAATCTGGTAGAGTAAGCATGTTGAAGTGGTTTATCTTATCTTCCCCAGATTATAATACCGTCACCTATCGAAGGTGATTTGTTGCTAGTATGTCAAATATCAGGTCTCCATTTCCTTTGATAAGATGATTTCATTCCAGTGTAATATACTGGGTAGGTTAAAAATGAACCACAGCTTTGGTAGACTAGAGATTTTGGCATTTAAAAAAATATGGAACAAGGAATTTTGTAAATGTATTATTGAGTCATTCATTAACTGCATGATAACACACATATTTTTGTTGGAGAATTTGAAGGGTTTTAAAACTGTGTTTTATAATCTAATTCGAAATTTAATAAGCACGACACTCATTTTGTTAAATAGACCTTGACAAACTGAATTGCAGATTTTGACAAGTTAATGATGATTTTATCCCAAAATGATAATTGCAGTCTGCAGGATTTGAGTTATATGCATGCAGTGCAAAGAGAAATTTTAAAAATGATTTTAATTTCTCACACTATGGGTTATTTTCTCAGAGAGAGAGAGAGAGAGAGAGAGAGAGAGAGAGAGAGAGAGGGAATCTAATATTGAAAATATATGTTTCAAACAAACCATAACAACTTTTCTTGTTGCAGGGGTTCTGCAATTGCCAAAATTGTGGGAAACAATGTGTTGGCCCAGACTGATCAGTTTGACACAGAGGTTAGGATGTGGGTGTTTGAGGAGACAGTGGAGGGACGAAAGCTTACAGAGATCATCAACAATGATCATGTGAATGTCAAATACTTGCCAGGAATCCAGCTCCCCAAAAATGTGGTCAGTGTCTCAGAATGTATGGCACATACAACTTGTTGTCAGAGTGGAAGGAACATACAACTTTTATTTTTAAAATTTCATACATTAATTAAAATGAAATATTTTTTAAGAGTCCAGTTTTTGGAGTGAATAATTTGTGGCTTTAGAAATATATATTTGGAATATGATTCTTTTAAGTTGGCAACATCTTCATGTTGTGACATATTATTTATCGAAATAATCAATAAAATCAAGTGTAATTGTACAAATTGTTTCTTTCCCAAAATTGTCATTTAACAGCGAAACGCAATGGGTAAGAGGGTTCACTACAAATCTGTTAGTAATGAGTTTGAATCCAACTTGGGATTTTAAAATTTTTACCTTTCCAAAAATTTTTAATACATATTTTTTGGTTAAATATTGTAAAATTTTAAAATTCTAAACCAGTAAAAGTATTCTAATTCTTATGTACTTTAATCCACATTAATATCGAGAGATGTCCCATACCACCTTATCTACCAGCTACCGGTAGGCAAAAAGCAATAACAAGGAAGGGGGATGCGTGTAGAAAACAGAATATTGATATGATGAAAAATTTTTGTATCATAATATAAACGTAGAATCAGTGGTCACATGTAGTTTAATTATATGTACCAATATTTTAAAATAAGCTGGGAAAATTTATTTAATGATCTGTACCTAAGTTTGCCAAATTTGCATATGTTTGCAATTTCAGGCCAATAATTCAAATATCAACATCAAATAGTTTCAGGAAACTGTCAAGTATGATATCAACATAGTATATTTTGAGCATGTGTTACAGCATTATGTCTGACAGTTTGTGTATGAATGGGTCCTAAAATGATATATGGTAATCAAATACATGTACACATAGGGATATATTTTTAGGTCATTTGAGTCACTCTTTAAAACTACATTGGTTCATGCAACTCTGACTAAAGTTGAAGCTGTTTTTATGATTTCAGGTAGCCATTCCAGATGTAAAGGATGCAGCAGAGAACGCTGACATTTTGATTTTTGTCCTCCCCCATCAGTTTGTTCGGGGCGTCTGTAAGCAGCTTGATGGGAAAGTCAATCCTGGAGCCATTGCTGTGTCACTTATTAAAGTACAGTGTTATCATCTTTCAATTTCTTCAACTGAATCAGGCTGATACTGTAGATTTTTATTAAACATGAGAAATTGATATCCATGTAAAACTGTGATAAGCAAACCTCGCATGTTTTAAAATCATGCTTTTCATTTTCAGACAGATTTTAATGTCTATATGAAATTACTGGTATATCAAAAAATTGGTGCTCATGATTTAATATATTCACAATTTGATACAGAACCACAGAATAGCAAAATTATGTACTGGTGTAAAAGAAGAAATTTACAGTATATAACAGCTTGATAACCTGGGCTTTTTTCTTGCAGATGATCAGATGATGAAAACAATACAATTAATAATAATGACTCAGAAAAAAATAATTTTTTTTAAGAAGACATTAGTTAATATCCCTATTTATATTTTAAATCAGGTGTTTTTCCTGTAATTTTTATTATTCTTGTAAAACTGACTTTTTTCATACGTATGTCTTGTTTTAATTTTTCAGGGTTTTGATGTAGCAGATGGTGGGGGAATACTTTTAATATCAGACGTAATACGAGAAATGTTAAAGATCCCCTGCGCAGCATTGATGGGTGCTAATATAGCCAATGAAGTAGCCAAAGAAAACTACTGTGAGGCCACAATAGGTAATATCTAACATCTACATTACTAATTTATGTTTGTAAAATTAAGATCTTAATATTTTAAGACTATTCAGGTTTTGAATATAACAGGTATATCAATGATAGCTTGTAAATACCTTCACATATTTATGTTAACTTTGTGTACTGTACTAGTAATAGTATGTAAGAATTTTGAAAAAAATATCAAACTGCCTTACAGGTATAAAAGTCAAAGAGCATGGTCCCCTTCTGAAGGACCTGTTCCAGACAGATTATTTCAGAATCGTTGTCTGCGATGATGAAACCACAGTAGAAGTGTGTGGTGCTCTAAAGGTATGACCCCAAAATCTGCTCTTTGTAAACCAGTAAGGGCAGTAGTGACACAAATAATGCTCATTTTGATATGTAGAGTTTTATGATTTAATTCAAAATCTAACCTTATACTTAAGTGCTTTTACAAAATTTATTAATATTTTTTTGCATACAAGTTCCATAAAGATTGAATTTTTGGGTCAAAAGAGTAAAAAGGAATGTTGTAAAATGTACATTTTTATATAAAGAGTGTTAGTAAGTGTTTACTCTTTCATAGAGAAATCCAAAACCCTCATTTTGAATTTATGATTAAATTTATTTTCCAAGAACATAGTGGCAGTGGGGGCTGGTTTTGCGGATGGACTTGGTTATGGAGACAACACTAAGGCAGCAGTGATCAGGCTGGGCCTGATGGAGATGATCAAATTCTGTGAAGTCTTCTATCCAGGTAATGTCCACAGAAAAACACATGCGCAGCAAATGTCGAGTGTTACATTTTAAACAGTTGGGTCACATTTTATTTGCTCCTTGGATTTAGTATGGGGGATGGTCTCTCTTTAGGATGGTCTGTCTATTCATTCCCCTAGTTACAACCTTGACCTTGTTCATATAATCTTACATTGCATTACATGGTTTAGTGAAAGTCAATGTCAATATAAAATCTAATCTTATGAATACAGGTAAAAGGTGAGTTTTTTCCCATTGGTTGTTTCTGAGGAATAGGGCTTAGTTTCACCACTTTCTCGTACATGTGTCTACTTAATTTTGAGTAACGAAAGGGTATAGCTCTCCTGGAGGATCAAAATTGTTGAATTACACCACAAAAACAATTTATAAAGTAAAATGATATACAAGTAGATGTACAGTAATTGTTTTGTTGTAGAATCCAATCAGTCCACGTTTCTAGAGAGTTGTGGTGTTGCTGACCTTGTCACCACTTGTTATGGTGGTCGAAACAGGAAAGTAGCGGAGGCTTTTGTCAAGACTGGGAAGGTACAGTCCAAGAAATACTGATACATATATATATGTGTTTTTAATTATTTTTTTTTTACATTTTAATGTATGTATATTTTCAAGATATAAAACAAAATTGTCTATGAAGTCAACAGTGCCACAGAAATAACTCAGGAGAGAGGTGGTTCATGGGATTTATGAATTGTAGTTTGAATATGTACAAATATATACCATTATACATTTTACATACCACAGCTAATACTGGTAGTTAGGCTGCCCAAAGTTAATGATATGTTTAACATCACCTTTAAAATACCAGACCTACAAGGGAGGGCAATAAAATTAAAAAAAAAAAACATTCAAACAGTTTAAGTGATTTTATTAATTTATGTTTATACAAATACAGTGAGTTTTCAAGCTGCATAGAGATTAGCTGTTTAGTGAACTTTCCTGTCAATTTTAAAGATGATCCCATTGCGTATCTGATGTATAGTCAATAATATGCCTTAAGCATTTTGTATTTCTACAGACTGCAGCATTTAGTTGCAAAAAGGTCAATCAGATTGAAAACAAAATGAAAAATGGGGTTGTTGTTTTTTTTTAAATGACAATTTCTTCTTAACCTATATTGTTATACTTTCATGCTAAATACTGAAACCTGATTGGTTAAGATGCAGTTCATAATCCGTTTTATTACCCTCAGCGTTAGCAACGCACTTAGCAACGGGTAACATTAAAACTTGTTACATGCGCGAAAATTATGCGCATACGGTTCGCTGTAGAATTCACGTTATTCCTATATAAAAGCAGTAAAATTTTCGTAAAAAATAAGACATTCAGTATAACAAAATAAATTGTGCCTGTTTGGGAGGGTAACAGTTGAAATTGACACCCCTCGAAAAACCATTGTCAACCTCTGCTTCGCGTCGGTTGACAATGGTTTTCTCGGGGTGTCAATTTCAACTGTTACCTTCCCAAACAGGCACTATTTATATAATGCTCTCAGATGACATTAAACATACAATAAACTTTGAACAGCCCTTTGTATAATTCAATTTTCTCAATAAAATTTATATATGTATATGTACATTTATCATGTTATGGATATTTGTTTAATATATGGTATGTGCATTGAAATAACAAATTGTTTCAGTCAATTGAAGCACTTGAAGCAGAGATGTTGAATGGCCAGAAGTTACAAGGACCTCCTACTGCATATGAAGTCAATTACATGCTTAAAAACAAAAAGATGGAGGATAGGTATTTTATTCTTTATTACGTACTTTAAAAAGAGGCATTTTTGTATAGCTGTTCCATTAATATATGACAATTAGCATTTGTGCAGAAAGTTTCTTCCAGTAAATCAATTACATTAGTATGGCAAATGTCCTGCATAAAATTTTGTCATATAGTTTTCATAATTATGATTTTTTGTCCTGACTTTTTTAAAGCAAAGAATCATTTACTTAATAATATATGTCTTACATAATGTCATGACCTTGACCCAATCTCTTTTGGAGAGTCAAGGTTACTACCAGAAAAATGTTAAATTTTAGGTTCATATCTTTCCAATAATACACTGGTTGGTAGTTCCTACTTTTAGAATAATTGTAGTCTTGTTTCTTTTGTGAGGTTATATAACTATGCCAACCATTAAATCTGCAAAGATTTTATGCAACTGTATATTTCTATTTTAGATTGACTGTACACAAACAGTTCACCTCCAAAATACTTACCAATATTTGTTCTGTATTTCAGATTTCCATTATTTACTGCCATACACAATATATGCAAAGGGAATTTGGAAGTCCAAAAGTTTATGGACTGTCTCAAAAACCATCCAGAGCACATGTAAGACATGACAAATTCAGGGCCAGCATTTAGTTGTGATCTTCACATCCTGTCTGTAGTTCATGTATCTATAAACATTGTTCTCCTATTGTATAATTTTATTGAATTTTGCCATTGATTTTATGTTGATTATGAAAAGGCAGATGATTTTTGAAATTAGCACTATATGTATTTGTGCCAGTACTTAATTGTGAACAGATATTATGCAGTGACTATTGTTTTGATTGAAAACCAGCTAGAGCTTATATTTCAACTAATCTTTCCTTGTCTCTGTCAGTGAAACTTGAGTGTCATTAACATAGTGTCAGTGATGAATTCATTAACATGACAATCTTTGAAAGAACAAGCATTTTGATTAAATGAACATTTAGTAAATGTATTTCTCTGTTTAACATCCATAACACTAACATACAGAATCATTTAAAGCATTTGATGGCACTTATTTGTTCAGTGAGGTTAAATATTTTTCCACTACATGTATTTCAACTGCTTGTTTAATGATAAACATATAATTTTTTTTTATAATGAAACATGTAATAATAATGTTTTTATCATTGTCTTTGTTTATAAATGTATTTTGCAGTGCCAACAAAGAGTCTGAATTATCATAATTTTCTATTTTGATGAATGAGACAATAAGGGGTATCTTAACATTCATCTTTATCTTTTTCTAACATTTTCTTTTTAACAATGTTTGTCTTACTTATACTTCTGGTGACATATAAAGGGTATTGTAGTAATCATGTACAAGAGGGTGATCAATAATGCATGTGTTTATAGCGTGTTTTGTCTCAGCATTGAATTACAGTAAAACACGCTTATAACGAAGTCCCAGGGACGACCAATTTAACTTCGTTATAAGCGTAATTCGTTATATCCGTTAAGTTTACAACATGAAATAGAGACTTGGGGAATGAAATTCACTTCGCTGTAAGCGTCAATTCATTATAAGCGTGTTCGCTATAACCGTGTTTTACTGTACTAATGTATGTTCTGTTCTTATGTAAACATTATATTCACTAGTGTAATAAACATCTGATAGAAATTGATGATTATTGATTTAATTAATTTATACATTTGATTTTAGGTCACCTAATCCACGCCTTTAGATCTCTTGAAAACCTTTGCCTTGGCTGTAATGATATAAACACTTTGGGAACATCTTTTAGCTTTTGCAATTTCTTCATACTACCCTTTTAGACGCAGCAGCAATAAAATGTACAATGGAACGTTTCGCTGAATTTGCTTAATTGTTGTATTTATTCCACATTTATCCAACCTTTCTGTTGTGAAAAGCTTGCATGTATTTGTTTTAAGATTGCTTATTTATTCTTTTTTCTGTCCTTTTAAGTTTCATAGTTGTTTGTTGCTTTAAGCATTGTGTTGTCTTATATTTAAGATATGTATAAATTTATTTACACTGTATAGTATATATGCATATTTGAGCACCAGTTAGAACTTGCTGAATTGTATGTTATGCGCTTCAAGCTTTGCTTCATTGAAAATTCAAAATCATTAGAACAAAAATCCATTTCAAGGTGATCAATCAGTCATAATGTAACCTATATACATGTACATGTATTTGATAAAAGACTTGCCTTCCTAATCTTGTGTTTTAAATTCTAATTAAATTTAAAAAAAAAACAAATTGTAAACAAATATCCAAATAAAGAGGAAGAAAGAAAAAGAATTTTCTTCACCCCCCCCCCCTTCCATTAAAAATCAACCCACCAAACGTTTGCGTCCAATAACATTTATTTTGACTAGAAATGCATCTACAAATGACGTAATTAACACATGCTTTACTTACCATTAGAGAGATGTGACTGACAAACATTAATTTTGTTGCACTAACAGATTATTTTTTAGGTTTTAAAGTGTAGACAAAACATGTAGCTTTTATTCTGTGGTTGATATTTATAAACAGGTGAAAATATTTATCAGAGGCATATGACTACTATATTTATAGTTCATGTATTTATTGTGTAATAAAATGTATAGAACAATTACTACATCCTATTCAATGTAATATTCAAGGGCTATGTATTCAATCATGTTGTAGGCTTGTATATTTTCATAATATTAGGATGATATTTTATCATTGTTAGATAGACGTCTTTGTGAATTTGATTTAGTGTGTATGAAACTTGTTAGAATATTGTACATGTATGCCATTTAATTACAACAGTGATCTATATGTTAGTTAACTGATGAATGATAATCATAAGCTGTGGTGGCATTATTTAATAAAAATTCAACGTACATGCATATTCACTTGCATTAAATAAACTAACCCTTGCACACATCATAAGAAAACCGGCCAGCTTGGGTTTCTAGCTCTAAATCAGTAAGTTTTATAATTTCGAGTTGAACCTTCCAACTGATTTGAATTTATATATCGCGGTAATTCAGTTACATCCAAATATGTGTAAAGATCACAAAGACATTTCCATACCATTTAAAATAAAATTTAGCCAGTCTAATAACGCAGCAAAGAGACCCTGTCCTGACACCTCAGGAAGCACTGCAGCTGTCACCACATCCGATGATAACCTACAGGAACTCCGTTCTATAGAAAGAACATTTGAGGACGAAAATAAAATGAAAGAAGCTATACACATTTTTTTCAAAAACGAATCGATGAAAAACTCCATCGACGAAAACATAAATTCAAAAATTGCTAAACTTGAAGTTGTCGAGACGTAAATTTTTCTTCAATGATCGCTACCTTCATAACCCACATGAATCATCAAAAAAAGCATTTTATTGTTTATACTTACATCTTTCTTTTGACAACTTAATAAATTGATCGTAAAAAGTAAGAAAAATCAACCAAATTATTGTTAATGTACATCAGTTCGTTAGATAAAAGAAACGGCAAAATCTTCTCCTATAGAAATTTGAGTCTGACAATTATTTCATGCAGTCCGTGATTTTTCTTAGGTTGCTGGTAGTTTCGACCAACCAACGGGGCATGTAGATTTCAATCTTGTCAGTTTCTACAGATCTACAATCAATTCTAAGAAGTAGAGGGAATCATACTCAGTGGATGTAAATATATTCTATTGTATATATGAAATATGATCGTTTTACAGCGACTACCCTAGTAGTCCAATCAGTATCTACATTTACAGTGTACAGCTGTAAAAAAAAAAAAAAACCAATCTTAATCAAATGCATATACTGTACGATTAAAAAAGGAAGATTCTCATAATTTATTATTATATGAATAGTACAAGCAATTCAAAGCATGGTCCGTGCAAATCCATACACATTATAAAGGAACCGTATCACTGTGTGGTGGTATGAATTTATTAAATATTTTACGGGATATCATTCCAGACGCATTCATTCAACCTTTATTCCCCCCTTTCGGAGATAACATGTCACATACAATACAAACTACATATATAATTAATAAACGTAAGGATAATCAAGAATATAGAACTACGCACAAATGTAAGCAAAATACATGCAAGTAGAAAAAGAGGTAAGTTACTTACATTTTTTTTTCATGCAGCTAGTTAGCTGCTTACATATTCGAAGCCATTAAAGAAAGCATCGATTTGTAACACTTAAAATATTAATAGGTCCAATACTTTTAAGTATACTGAATTGAAATGGTGTATACATGCCAGAATTTAGAATAGCCGATGTATTTTTTAACCTTTTAAAATTAATGCCCTTTGTGTTGGTCTGTGCTCCATGTTTTATTTTATTTAAGGTCTAAAATGAAAAACGAATTAATTGAAATTAATAAAAACATTGACATCAACATATTAGGGACATATCATATTTTGTCCCAACAATTGAACGATATAGGAAAATAATAGAAATCCGTATTTATATAGTCATATCCAAAGTAGCATATATATACAACTTTCAGATTGGGAGGGGGAGGGGGGGGGGGGGGGGAGGAGGTGACTTCATTGCTTGCGCGGATCTAGAAAAATAAATCAGGATGGGTCCGAGTGATATATAACTGTGACGTGTTATCTGGGGAATGGGGGGGGGGCAAAACTTAAACTATAAAATTAAATAAAGTTTTGAATTTTCAGAGGCGTCCGGCCTAGCTGCGGAACTGTAGCTCCACGGGAAATTGGGGTTTACGGTCTGTCAACCCACATTTCTCGTGGAGCTACAGTCAGATCCGGACTACCCCCTTCGACCCCCTCTAGATCGCTTATGATTTATATGTACTTCATCAATTTTATAGAAAGATGTGCAAGTGACCAATAAAAATCATCTGTAAGAAGCACCAGGAAGGTCTATATGTCGAAACTATTTGTATGTAGAATTCTACATACATGTACATGTAACTTCAAGATGACAAAACCTGTTCTTTTACTTACCATCAAATTGTCAAATGGAAAACCGTAAATTATACTAATAGTATACATTGTAGAAAATGAATCCTTGATATCATTATTAATAATTTTATATCTAGGAAAAAAGTTTATGATATTTTACAGGCTCGACCCACTCATTACGGCGTTTAGTCCTAATCGCACATGCGCAGTTTGTATTTTCGTTTTGGTCGGCGACTATCAATTGAAAACAATGACAATGTAAAGGGATATTGACAGCAGACTAGATAAAAACATTGTATCTTTTGAGGTACTGTATATATGCTTTGATGAAAAGTTAACTTTATGTTTATCTTCAACATTTGCTTCAAATGTCAAAGTAAATTATGCAACGTTAGACTTAAGAGTTCCATATTTCATTACAGCTGAGCATGGTTAAATTGCTTTAACCACAGGTATATATCATTCCAAACCCTAAAAACAAAGGTTTTATATTTAGCATCTTAACTTTACAGTATTCACAAACCTTTGACCCAATGGCCAACCCAGGGCATCAATATGGTCATTCCATGATGTCCCAGCCAAGCATGGGGCAACAATACCCAGCAAGCACAATGGCAAGCCAGCAGCAGCAACAACAGCAGCAACAAGGCATGATGACCAATCAGCACAGCATGATGGGAGTCCAGCAAACTCAACAAGGCATGATGGGACATCAGCCCCAGACGTCAGCACCTCAGCAGGTGGTTACAACCAAACTAGTGTCTAATATCTACTCTGTCCTGAGTTTTTGCTGCCACCACTTTTTGCTTGATATTTCGATAATCAGAAATACCTTTGTGCTCAACCTATGTAATGTTTATCCATTATTATGAAAAAAGTCCGGTTTCTGTTTTGAAACGCCCCCGTTACTGCTTCAGGCTTCAATACACAACCCAAAATAGAAAGTCTACGGAGATTTTGCATTGCATCAGCCATGAAATAGCCCAGATGATAACGGTGAAAAATTGTGTGAGGTTTACTGAGTGAAGGAAATTTATGTTTATTCCACAATATAATATCAATTTTATGCATCAAACGAGCTATTTTTAACAAATTTTGCTGAATATCTGCAGTTAAAACTATCACGCCATGGCGTCAACTAAGCAGAAAGATGACGTCACAATAGAAATAAAACGCTTCGCGAAAGCGTGCGTACTCGTTCTGTTCTCGGCCTCGTTAAAAATCATAAAACTAACTTGTCACCATTATAAGATATACCATCTTACAATAATTTGGTCTTTAGAAAGGGGAAGAGATAATTTTGATGTGATTATAGTGAGGTAATGTATGGTACTTTAATGCTATATTTGAACAAATTTATTAAGATATTCACCATTTCAAAGAGCCCCTATTTGATAAAAGTAGTACAACAAAAAGCATTTTGGAGGACATTGAGTTGATCTTTACCTCTGACTTGGAATATAGTTCAAGATTATTTCACATATTTTTAATTATCTACCAAGCACTCTATGGGAGTAGTTTGAGGCAGGTAGGATTAAGGAAAGAAAATATGTATCGTCTGAACAACAATTTTTCTTAAATCTTCTTTAACTTTGACATTTGACTTACATACTTAGTTCAAGGTCATTGTGCACCCTTACTTGAGAGGGATGTTTGGTAAAGTTTGAGTAAGATTGGATTAAGTAGAGAGAAAATATTTTTAGGGAAGGATTTTTAACCAGTACCTGCTGTGACCTTTACCTTTGACATAGAAACTTGGTTAAAGGTACAGAAACTGCACACCCTTTACCTTCAGTCTATTAGTAATGTCTGATCAAGTTTGGAACCAAGTCTTAGGGTAAAGAAATAATGGTCCACAGATAACAAGCAATGACCTTCTCTTTTGATCTAGAAACTTGTTTTAAGGTCACTGCTCATCTTTTTCCCACAAGCACTCATTAGATAGGTAGTCAAATGGGCCAAATGGTCAAGAGAAATGTATTAAATTGCTTTTGCTTTGTATTATAAAACAATGATTTGATGATTATAGGTACAACCAATGATGTCTCCTACTAAAGAGATCAACGGGGTGAGCATGTGCAAAAAAGGACAGGAATATGTACAGGAGCTATTCCAGAAAATGCATGACATTTTTAAATACATGACAACAAAAGCAAACCAGGTATTTAGTGTAACTGTTCTCTGGAGGTCAGTGTACATAAACTGCTGTTAGCAATGCCCAGTATATGTTTGGCATGAGTTTTGACCCAGTTTTATTATCATTCCTCGGTTAATAAAATTGGTACATGTTCTGTATAAATACACGTTTTTTTTGACACCTTTCAGTTGCATTACTTTGTTTAAAAATATCCAAAACCCATTATCTCCACTTATTAAAGAATTTCTTTGTAAATATTAAGGCAAATGAAGCAACAACATTAGAGAAAATTGTGATCACATAAATTTGCCAGATCTTTTTCAAAATAAATCTTAATTCTCACTACTAAATTTTACTAGTCACATTTTTGTCTTGACTCTTGACAATGGTAATTTGTAAAGAAATGTCATTATTCACCTTGATGAGTTATCTCTCCTATCAGAACAGTATCTGAAGATAGCTTCCTGAATATATTTTCCAGCTACCTAATGGCATCAACTGTAGTGTTCAGATGGCCACGGAGAGGAGGGCAAAGGTCGCGGAGCAGATTGAACATCTCACCATGCTGTTCAAGAAAATCCGACTGTTTTATGACAATGTGAACGAGATGTGTCCCGATGACCCTGATGATGATGTAAGTAAAGGGAGAGATGTTTCTCTGTGTAAAGTAATACCCAGTACATGAAATCCTAAACATGGTATTTTCAGTGAAGCATTATCTACCGTACATTATTTCAGGTTTTGGTGGCAGTAATGGGGCAACCATTTGAAGAAAAGTTTACACCAAGTCCTGACTCATGTTTTAAGTACAAAATTGGAAAAGAAGAAAACAGAGAAATGGTAGAAGTAAGGTGTTGGTTTTTTTTCATTTCATTGAAATTATACCTGGAAGATTTTGTTTTGTTGGATATGATAATTCAGAATTTTGAAATATAAATCTTTTTTTTGATTCCCATAGCAACTTAGACTGAAGAACCGGCAGTTGAAGGCTATTATTGATCAGATGAGGACCATTATCTGGGAAATCAACACAATGATTGTGATGAGAAAAACTTGATGCTAGAGATTCTAGTAACTACATGTAAATCTGACTCCTGACCTGGCAATTGTATCTAGCAGCGACTCAAATGTCAGTTGTGCAGCTTCAAGAACATTTAGTCAGGTACTTTTGTGCTGATCATCAAACAGAGAGAACTACAACTGATAATGGATATCTAGATCTGGTATACCCTGACTGATACATGTACATAGAAACAACAATTGTTTAAGTTTTGTATGTCATTTATTGTCTTGTCATGCTGTGAATCATTAATAAACATCACAACAGCTGAAGTGGTATTGTTTCTTTTTGCAAACAAATGTAATCTGGTTGACAACTATGGACAAGTTTTCTTTGTAAATATTTTTTCAGTATATCTATAACAATGTATAAACATTACAAGTTGACAATGTTTGTAAAAAATCCAAACAACAATATGTATTTTTTTTTTTTTAAAATGAATGATAAGTCTCTGATATAGAATTATGCCCCTCTGTTATCTAAATCTTTAACTTTATAAATACGAACAAGCCAATGTTCTGTGGTGTATGCTTCTTCTAAAACATCCAGATCAAAATTTTTGTTTCCTATTTCTGCATTTCTAACTCTGTCATATCCTGTGGGTTTTCCTGTTGAGAAACAAAAGATGCATTGATAAAATTATAAACAATTATTAATTCTTGATTATGGTAGAAATGCCATGGTTGACAAATAAGGGGGACTGACAATGACTATTTACTCACCTCCCTCTGTGTAAACTTCCCCGAATCTGTAGTAGCACATCTTGTACATCAGACAGTTGAGGAGGGTGGGTGACCCCTCTTTGTCGATCCTAAACTCTCCTTGTGGGGTGTAGTAATCGGCCTCTTTTATGTGTGCCCCTCGGTCTGTGCTGCCCCCAATACGAACCATCCACAAAAACTTATTAATATCTGAAAAAGACCCATGCTGTCTTTTATTACAGTAGCCCTAATTCTGAATGGGATTTCTACATCATTATTATTTCAGTCTGCACATTCATTTTGAAGTAATTTAAAATTGCTACTGAATAAAATGCATACTGATTACAATTCACACTCCCATTTTACTTTCCCAAAATAGCCTCATGAATATCAATTCCATGGAACCTTTTACTTAACAATTCTGAGAGGTGAAAAATGACATTGAGTGAAAACCCTATACATAGTATTTATGCTTTACTGGTAATTTTATCATAGAATTCCTTAAAATTTTGAACTCCATAATCTTACCATCAGAGGAATACCCAGTAAGTCCTCCAAATATAACCAATACATAATTGACATCTAGTTCTCTCATAATTTCATAGGCCTTGTCTTCTGTTGATGCCATAGCCTAAAATATAAAGAATTTCTTATATTTTAGTCTGCATAACAGGAACATCTTGTCTAGTTACTAATAATCCATATGTATATGTATGTATAATTGACTAACATGCATAGATGTTTTAGTGAAAGGATGAAAAAAATGCATAATAATGGTATGATAACTTTAGACGTCAATCAAAATATCATGATATTACATGAATGACTATACAGTACAATTACCTGTCCTACTCGGGATATGTGTGTATTATTCCAAGTGTTGTTATCTACTAAAATAGTTCTATTTGCCATTGCTGTTATTTGGTACCCATAATCCCACCATGACATCACTTTTGCATCCTGTAAAGTTCCAAAAAGCACAGTGAATACAAGCAAACAATATTTATACAATTCATTAATCATATGCGTAAAGATTCCTCTGTTTATTCCTAGTCATACGTGTAAAAATAATTTTTGTTCAATTTTAGTCTTAAATTGCTTAGCTAGTTCATAATGTTAAACTTTTCTCATACAAATTAACATATTTTGAGCAGTATAATTCTACTCTGGGTTTTGAGTTTTCCAAATGGTCCTCTACCTCTGGAGTGTTGTGTCGGAGCCAATAGTAAGCCTCTCTGAAGTCGTCAAAGATGATCCTGCCTCCGTCCCCGGCCCGCGCGGACAGAACGATAGAGGGGCTGGAGTAAGCCTCGGAGGTGACCCAGGTACAGTGGAAGGTGTAGGTGATCAGAAAGGCTGTCACCAAGAACACAACACCAGTCGCTACCTACAGCAACACAAAACGGAGGTTGAATACATCCGTTTCAATAAGGTGAGAGTTATCTTTCCAATTTATGGACTTTAACAATTCTTTCAAAACATGGAAGATGTGATTGATAATTTGATATTCATCAACCCCATTCTTATTCATCATGAAATCTATGATTAATCTATTTGCTTACAATGAGAAGTATGATGAACATGTACATACACATATAAATTAAACATGCACATGTATTCTGACATGAATTCCCAGCATAATAATGATGACTATGATTTCTATTCACACAGATAAATTTAAATTAATATAAAAAGTGTTTTCTTCACAGTAAGTGTTCACTTCATAAGCAGAACAAACCTCATTCTTGAAGGGGTAAGTGTGATCCACATTCTTTTTGGATGTCTTTTTGTCCTTTCGGGAGACATCAAGGTTCTTCATGTAAGTGTTCAGAGTGGAGGAAACTCCGATACCAGACAGGATACACATGACTGGAGCCAGGACCAACATCAAACGAACCATGACACCCTGCAAAATATTAAAGTTGTTGAATTACAGCTTTATAAAATATAGACTTCTATGATTATCTAAAGTTTGAAATAATTGCACTTTGCTATCAGTAATGCCAGAAGCATACACTCGAAGTTGTTCAGACAATTCAAATTTTCTGAGAACTAGTTTATGCAGGTAATAAAAATTTAAATGATACATGGACATGTATGATGTAAGAAGTGACATAATAATTTGTTTTTAATTGAAATTTTAAAAAATCCTGTATATGTACATACAGCAAAGTAGATGCTGGTGACACCGTACATGATGATGAAGATGTTAGCGTCCGTCAGGCGGTTAAAGCAGAAATACAGTCCAGCTAAAATAAAGACGATGAAATAATGTTTTAATTGATCCTTTGAAATTTATGTAGAGCAATTAAAAAAATTATATAATTTTTTTTTACTTTTATAACTTCAGATTTTAGCAAAAGTTGATGTTGATTTCTGTCTCTGTATTACTTCTTTGTTAAATAAAATTTGCTAAATTTAAAAAATAGAATTTTAACAACTAGATACACAAACAGCAACTGACCTGGGAACATGATGGTAAGCATTTGTAAGTCAAAGTAGAAGGAGCTCCAGGTAGTAGGCTGGTGTTCTGATACCGAGGCAATAATGGGGATATTGTTCTTGGCATAGGAGGGGTCCAACAGGGAGTAGAAACGCCCGGTCCAGGGAGAGATTTCTTATCACTGTTAAGGATCTATTTCATTTACTCTACATGTACTGGTACATATTTCTCTTTCACATGCACCTGTACTGCACCAGCTGTGCATAGTACATTACCTGGTACGTGAAATTAATTTATCCCACACAAAAGTTTTATTTCCCCATTTGTTATTAAAAACATTGTACAGTTCTAAGAATTTGCAATAAAAGTAATTCTTTTTCCTATATCTCATCTTCAATTACATCACAGTTGTTGCCCGAAATAAAACCCACACAACATATTCCTACACGTTACAGCATGAAAATGATTTCATTTTGAAAGAAAGGATACTGCCAGTGGCGGTTCCAATAGCAGCCACAGACAGACTGACAACAGCACCCATCAGGACAATGCTCCTGAACAAGATATTGAACTGTTCAACACTCAGCTTGGATCTCACATAATCAATGAAGGCATGCATCTGGCAAAGTCCAAAAACTCCCAGGGCCTGCAAAAGCAAAATAGCAATTTACCATAACTAATTTCAACAAAAATTCCAACTTTAAAGCTGAACATTACTCATAAGTAGGCACCATCAGAAAGTTGCTAGTATATAAACACTTCAATTTCTTTACACCTGATTGCACACCCGATACGTAATATTCCTTTTGTGATATTAGATTTTGTGAATTTATTTCAAGTTTTATGTGCATTTTTCTGTTTGTAGATAATGCATTAATATCTGTATGTTTGATGTTAGCATTCTTCTGGCTTGGAAAAAGTGCATAACAAGAGAAAAGCTGTCAACGTGACAGCAAACCGGGTTTTCTTTTATGTGAACTGTATCCATAATCCTATCAACACGTATCCAGTGAAATGGAGTACCCTATATGCAACATTTTGCCAAAAAATGACTAAGTTCAAAAGCTAGTACTTTTTTCATAAATTATCAGAAATCAAAATCCTAGCAATATGCACACCTCTGATATATGTACAATTGATCTGCAAAAAAACAACTTCCTATCTTAAAAACTGTAGGAGGAGTTATCCGTACAATGAGGGTACCCTATATGCAATATTTTGCCAAAAAATGACTAAGTTCAAAAGCTGGTATTTTTTTCATAAATTATCAGAAATCAAAATCCTAGCAATATGCACACCTCTGATATATGTACAATTGATCTGCAAAAGAACAACGTCCTATCTTGAGAACTGTAGGAGGAGTTATCCGTACAATGAGGGTACCCTATATGCAATATTTTGCCAAAAAATGACTAAGTTCAAAAGCTGGTATTTTTTTCATAAAGGAGAATAGCGCACTTATAATGGAATATCGCATACAATATAACGCATTTTAAAAAATGAATTTTTATTGATTTTTTTCAAATGTTTCCATTATTTTACAGTTCGTGCATACAAATAAAAAAAAACTTGGTAAAAAATGTTATATTAGTGTCGATAAAAATCCGATAAAATAATCAGTTTTTGTATTGACCATATGGGAATATGTGATGTGGGCATTGGCAAATAACAAAAACAAACATTAAACCACCGTAAACCAGAAAAAATAAATTAAATTTAATTTCAGCTGACATCAAACAATACTATAATGCAAAAATATTTTTGGTTTAAGGTGGTCTTCATTTTAAAATTTAAGAATGAAATCAACAACCCTACATTCGTGATTACTCTTTCATAGTATTACATGGAGAATTATAAGATAAAAATTTTTATCAATGATATCGTGGCGTAGTGGTTATAGGCATCGATTTCTTGTCCTTTTTGCTTTAGTGGTCATGGGTTCGATTCCCGATGACTGCATAAATATTTTTGTCTTAATTAGTTTTGTTGAAATATTGGTTTTTTTATTTAAAAAATCCCTTTTTTAATAATTAAAAGCATTAAAGAAACTGTATATCGCGTTAGTATCACAAATGTGATAGAGAAAATGTATAGAATGTATAGATATATATGTATAGATGTATAAAAATGTATAGAAAAAATAAACAAAGACGTGTACAAACAATAGTACCGCACTCGATTCACTTTTGCACGGGTATTTAAAGAAAAAGGAAAGAAGACACCGAGAAAGAGTAAACAAGAAGCGTTTTTCCTACCACAAGGCTTAAAATGAGACTTAAATGCACTGTATGCGGTAAGAGTGTTAAACTAGGCCAAGGCAGAAAAATATCTGTGAAACAATTGGAATTTTATCGTAACCATAAAAACCATAGAACAATTGACAGAGATGGTACTGTCTGCAATGCATGCAGGATGAAAGTTTATAACATCGATAGATCGATTATCAAACAGAGTACATGCGTGCCAACCCCTGTCGCTGCGCTCAATGTAGAACCGAATGCATGCAATGACGAAGATGATAAAGACGAGTTAGTCACAATTCCAACTTTATCTGTCAGCAAGTCGCATAGCGTGTGTGCAATATGCTTAATTAAAAACAAAAATCTTATCTGCATGGGAGAATCTGTGCGTTTAAGTGTATTCGTTAATCAAGGTGTATTACTGGAGGAAGGGGTCAGGTGTTGTAAAAATCATTTAAACGGGAAACAGCTTAAGCGAGATGCCATTATAGACAAATCTAAGCTTCGTAAAAAACATACTACTATACAGACTTCTCAGCTAGTAAAACTACTGGAAAACCTTCGCAAGTCAGCCTCTGTATCCACAGCCAGACGTCTCAGCTTTGACGACCTAGAGGACTACACAGACATCGACCTTCTTAACCTGACAGGACTGAAAAAGCACCAGTTTGAGGAGCTAGTTGAAATGATTACAACCCTAAAGAAGTCGAAGTTAATGTCGCCCAGACTTGCTATTGGAGTGCTGCTGGTGAAACTCAGAACAGGGCTCTCTCAGGGGTATACAATTATTATACAATTATATACAAACAGAGGTGTTCTACGTGCAAATAAACCAACTTTTTAGTATAAAACAGCTTAACTCCCAACCCCGCTCAACCCCACATACACACAAACATACCAATCATTATTACATATCTACTTTAAAAATTGCTGAAATGTATATATATAATCATAATGTTTGCAACCAGTTCTCTGAGCATAAACCAAATATAATACATAATGGGTACCTTTGTCATTCAAATTGTAATAGCGACACAAATAAAAAGTTGGTTTACGTCGTCATTTTAATCTATTGTTCTATCATAAAACAAATTATGGTTATTTGTGCATTAGTAAAAATGAATGTAAATATGTGTGCATGAGAAGGTAAATAAACATATTCTGTATGCATTAAAATTCTAATTTTTTATTAATAAGCATTAAATAAAACGTTTTGAGATGTTCAGGACAAACATTGATATCTTTTTTTCCATTTTAGATTTATTGGAACACTCTTTGGTAAGAAGCAAAGACAGATTTCCCGATATATCAAACAAGCCAGAGAAGCCCTTTGTTCGGATTTTGTCCCCTCGTATCTTGGCTTCCATCACATTTCTAGAAATACCATCATTGAAGAACATACAACATACTATGCAACTCAAATATTTAGCAACTTTTTGTCAGACTCTGTAATATCTATCATGGATGGAACGTACATATACATTCAAAAAAGTCACAATTACGCATTTCAACGTCAATGTTTTAGTATGCACAAGCACAGACCCTTAGTAAAACCAATGGTAGTTACAGCAACTGACGGCTACATCATTAGTATTCTGGGCCAATTTTTTCCCAATGGTCGAAACAACGACGCCTCAATTCTGAAATATATGGTCAAATCAAATGAAGAGAACTTATTACAGTGGTTTAAAAAAGATGATATTCTTATTCTCAACAGAGGTTTTCGTGACTCCATAGAGTTTTTAAACGATATCGGGTTTTGTACAAAATTCCCTGCATTTCTTGGTCCCAAAGAAAAACAATTCAGTGCAAAGGAGGGGAATGAAACAAGACTCGTAACAAAGATTAGATGGGCTGTTGAGTCGGTCAACGCTAGGTTGAAGACATGGAAGTTCTTGGACAAAGTAGTATGTAACAAAGATATTCCCCATCTTAAAAAATACATTAATATAGTGGCAGCAATCTGCAATTGTTTTCGTGCCCCATTACAGCAATCCCATGACAACGATTGCGACATAGCCCGTAAGATGGTGGAACGCACAAAAATGGCAAACCTTGTCCAGCAGGAGGTCGAATCTCAGGGACATTTAAAGAAACATTTAAGTCATTGGCAGAGCATCGAATCCATTGATTTCACATTCCCACGGTTAGGTGACGACTACCTAAGATCCCTAACATTTGGGGTGTATCAACTGTCACAGGCACCGCATTATGCCGACCAACATTTAAGTGATGGTGACTTAGACATCAGAGTTAATAAAGCATCCGACGAATACATAAGGGGGAAAATTCAGTCTCGGCATACGTCATCAAAGAAATATTTTCTGTGGATAAAGATAAACCATGATGATCCACACGACCCAATTGTTGGTTGGTATTGCGAGTGCAAAGCGGGTGCCCGCACAGTTGGGTGTTGCGCACATATAGCAACAATCATTTGGTATTTAGGAAATGGAAAACACTCGCAATATCAACCAAAATTGGATATATTGACACCATCTGTTCAAGACGCAGCGGCAATTCCTGAAGTAGAGATTGATCTCAAACTTCTCGACTAACTTATGTATGCTATAGTAAATGAATAATTACCACTTTAAAATTGTGTAATTGCATTTATAAAAAGGATGTGTATCACATTACTATTTAAGAGTGAAAAATGCAGATTCATATGACCACACTTTGAATTTAATCGCAAGATGTTGAATACCATATGTTGAATACCACTGTTTAACTAAGTATTACAAAAGCTTGACCTTAAATTTCAACGCGTCAGATAATTCTATTTATAGAAGCAGGTACTTTCCATTTAAAAATGAGAAAGGGCGAAAAAATGGGAAAGTACGCTATACCTCTTATCAGAAATCAAAATCCTAGCAATATGCACACCTCTGATATATGTACAACTGATCTGCAAAAGAACAACTTCCTATCTTGAGAACTGTAGGAGGAGTTATCCGTACAATGAGGGTACCCTATATGCAATATTTTGCCAAAAAATGACTAAGTTCAAAAGCTGGTATTTTTTTCATAAATTATCAGAAATCAAAATCCTAGCAATATGCACACCTCTGATATATGTACAATTGATCTGCAAAAGAACAACGTCCTATCTTGAGAACTGTAGGAGGAGTTATCCGTACAATGAGGGTACCCTATATGCAATATTTTGCCAAAAAATGACTAAGTTCAAAAGCTGGTATTTTTTTCATAAATTATCAGAAATCAAAATCCTAGCAATATGCACACCTCTGATATATGTACAATTGATCTGCAAAAGAACAACTTCCTATCTTAAAAACTGTAGGAGGAGTTATCCGTACAATGAGGGTACCCTATATGCAATATTTTGCCAAAAAATGACTAAGTTCCAAAGCTGGTATTTTTTTCATAAATTATCAGAAATCAAAATCCTAGCAATATGCACACCTCTGATATATGTACAATTGATCAGCAAAAGAACAACGTCCTATCTTGAGAACTGTAGGAGGAGTTATCCGTACAATGAGGGTACCCTATATGCAATATTTTGCCAAAAAATGACTAAGTTCAAAAGCTGGTATTTTTTTCATAAATTATCAGAAATCAAAATCCTAGCAATATGCACACCTCTGATATATGTACAACTGATCTGCAAAAGAACAACTTCCTACCTTAAAAACTGTAGGAGGACTTATCCGTACAATGAGGGTACCCTATATGCAATATTTTGCCAAAAAATGACTAAGTTCAAAAGCTGGTATTTTTTTCATAAATTATCAGAAATCAAAATCCTAGCAATATGCACACCTCTGATATATGTACAACTGATCTGCAAAAGAACAACTTCCTACCTTAAAAACTGTAGGAGGACTTATCCGTACAATGAGGGTACCCATTTGGCAGCCGCCCGCCCGCCCGCCCGCCCACCCGCCCGCCATTTTCACCATTTTAATAACCGGATTTTTCCGTTGGAAAACCCGGTTAAAAATTGACAATTTCAATGGGACCGAGTAATATGGCAACGAAAGATGTATGTCCACACAGGTGAGACCTCTACAGCGAAATACTTTGAACTGTTAAGAGCTCTGTGGCTTACATGTATATATAAGGCCTGTAGGGAAAGCGGGAAAGAAAGAGAACTATGGCTGACAATGCTTTAAACGAGTAATGCTCAGCTTTAACAAGGCAAGAACAGTGCACACATTAAAGCATTTTTTTTATATCCTAGATTTTCCATACTTACAGCCATATGTTCACTGGACTGAACAGGTTGGAAGCCAACAAAGGAGATCTGCATGGACAGGATGGTTCCAATGCAGTACACCTGTCAAAAGTAAAAGTAATCTTTGTAAAACGTGAAGGATTTGTGAATAAATTTGACGTATGTTGGCCAGATGACCTACATGTGTTTACTTACAGCAGAATAAGCCACATATATCCTGTGAGAGAATCTGCCGGTCAACATAAGGGCCAGGACGTGTAGAGGAATCAAGTTGATCAGGAAAACATAACCTCCCCATGAGGAAACCTACAACGACAACAAATAGTATCAAAATACAAAGGCACTGGGAAGGTAAGAGGTATTAAGTATAAATGCACATGGTAGTACATAAAGATTTAGACCTTTGAAAAATTTACAGGATAGAATTACCATGTAAAAGTAGGCCAGGGCACACAGACAGGACCAGAAGAGTGACCCAGTTTTGACGGACTTGATCCACAGAGCATATGTCAGCAGCATGCAGAAGATGGCAATTCCTTCGTTATCATAGGACCCAGCCACAGAACGGGAGATGTATCCAGGTACAATAGCGATCATAGCAGCAGCTACAAGCCCAGCACCAGCATCCTGAAAATATCAATTTATTTTATCATTTGAATTCATGAACATATTTTACTTTTCTGTCTTGTAATTCGGGTTAATGAATAATATATCACAGTTTTAAATCAAAGCATGGCATGCTACAGACTTTTACTCTGAATAATAATGAAAGTTTGTACAGGACATGAGCACAGATACAATGGAAAATTTAAAAGCTCTCACCTTGAGTTCCTTGGTAAACCAGTAAGTGACAAGTGTAGTGAAACTTGAAAACATTGGAGCCAGGAATACACACACATTTCTGATATCAATGGTGATGTTGAAGAACCACAAAGCATGGTAAAACACAGCAGATGTAACCATTAAACCTTAGTGGAAAATAGAAATAATTTTTAATATGTGGGCTGAGATGCAGCCAGGTGCCAGGAATATTTAAATAAATAATATAATTCTTTTTTTTTTAAATAAGAAGGTGTAATACATTTTAAAGCAATCATTGTTATGATTATGTGATATCATTTAATTTCTCACCAGGGTAGATTGTTCCTCCAATGATACGACCCAGGGGATACCATGCTCTATCATCAAACCAGTTGTGGAAGCTATAAAATCCTTCCTCAGTCAGGTATCTAGTGGTGCGGTAGTTAAAGTAGGGATCAAACTCGTGGATAACACTTTCAAATCGTAAAACTGAAAACAGCCTTGTTGAAAATGCTGAAAGAAAAATATTTTCAAAATGGGATTATAAATGTTTCATGATTTCAATTTTTAAATGCTGAACACTTGGACACTGTATGCAAATTAGATCTACAATGAATTGCATATTTTAATAGAATTTTTGGAATAAACTGTACTGGCGTGCGACCAGTTCTCGCCGAGTATTATTTCTCGCCAGTACATTGTGACGTCATTTTATCAACACATAAAATTATATACGAAAAATGACGTCACAATGTACTGGCGAGAAATGGTACTCGGCGAGAACTGGTCGCACGCCAGTATACAGCATAAATTTTGCTCAATCACACATTTAAAATATTTTGTCCAGTTTAAAATTTGAGCAGACAAATTTGTTTTTAAAGAAATGCTTGGCCTAAATTTCAAATTCACCCACTGACAATGAGGGTTTATGGGAGGAAATTCTTTTGCTGCATACAAGCTTGAATAACTTACATAATATGGCTGCAATGGACAGGACCAACATTTTCAGAAGGGTGTCCTGTTTGTCAGGTGACATTTTGAGGAGCCACTGTGGGCCCCATCCTGCTGAGGAGGACTTCATTTCAATGCTGTTCTATTGGTTAGCAAAACACTTGAAAGGCATAAAAGGTAAACTATAGTCCAACAGTGAATCTCAGATTGAGAATGTAAATTCTAAATGATAATCACATTCCAAATTCTAAAACAAAACTTTCCGAACTTATTAAAAACAGGGATATCTTACAACGAGTGAAATGTCAGTATTTTCTAACTATTTTTTACTATTTCAAACGTTTTAATATCTCTGCAGAGGAAATTCTGAATAACAAAATCCGCCATGCTTGCCACATCAGCACTAGCCGGCTTGGATTAAAAGAAATTTTAGAGTACATTTGTTCAAAATTATATAAAAACATGCTAAACGTACATTATTATTGACATTTATTATCTTGCAAAACCTTTTGCAAAACTGGCATTACAGAATATTCGTTAAAAAACTTTTTTCCAAGTCTGACTGACTTGACAAACTTACCTACGTGTACCAACCCAGGAGCATCAAGTAACGGACGATTTCATTGGTCACCCAAAACATTTGCATTCAGGGGACAAAAAGTGCGCTACCGCATTTTCAAAAATGAAACCGAAATTGCGCGAACAATTCCAATCACAAAATAACTTTTGCCAGCGGAAATGGCCGATTAGTTACGACTGCATTTCCATTTTCAACATAGCTGGATTGTCGTGGCTATTTTTAGTCTATAATAATCTTCTTCAGTAGCTCTGAATAAAGATATTGTGAGTAAACAACAATATTCATGTCTCTGAAAAAATATTCAAATCTTTCAGTTAAAATGTCAAAGATTTTTCTTTTCCAAAAGTAACGAAAAATTTAGCTACTTTATGGCTAAATATTTACATTTTCAACTGTCTCTGTCGGTGATAACATTACGAATAAATTTTGAACCATAAAACCAAACAACTTTATAAAACATGAGTGATACAAAATGGGCGTGTCTTATAGCATTACCGAAAAACGGTATTGGCTGTGCCGCGTAGTAATACATAGCATATGCTACATGAAAATAGTGATTTTAAAATATATTGTTTTAAAGTGTACAATTTTGGAAATGATATAAATATAAGTAATAAAGAATCATTCTTTGAATATTATGAGGTGATAATTTCGGTCGGAGCGTGGTCAAATCTATTGGACCGAAATTATCACCTCGTAATAGTCAAAGAATGATTCCTTATTCCTAAAAGAAAGCATCTCTTAAAATTTTAAGTAGATCTGATGGGTAATTTGATAACCACCCATGCATCTTCAACATTGTGACAATTATTTTTACAACATAAGTTATATATATTATTTAAGTCATATGGCATGTTTAGATATGTAAATTTCACATTGAATAGAAGATGATTTTTTTTATTTGCTTGATATTTCGATAATCATAAATACCTTTGTGCTCAAACCACGTCCATCCACTATTATGAAAAATGTCCAGATTATTTGTTTTGAAACGCCCCCTCTACCGCTTCAGGTTTCAATACACATATCCAAAAATAGAAAGTCTACGGGGATTTTGCATTGCATCAGCCATTATCAGCCCGGATGATAACGTTGAAATATTGTGCGAGGTATCCCGAGTACCTCCGAATGGAGAAAAAATGTAAAAATTTTCCATTATAAATCTCCGTAAGAAATTTGTTTTCGTTCCTGTGAACTTTTATGAGTGAAAAATGATAATTGTTCAATGAAGGTATCTTAGATATATTCCATTTTATCGATTTCAACTGTATTTCTTTCACAGGTATGTGTATTTTTATTAAAAATCATCAAAAAGTGATGGAAGCAATAACTTGGGACAGAATTTAGTATACATGTACAGTAGCTTATATTAACTAATGTATAACTCTGGGTCGACAAAAAATATCCTTTTTCCAACACACGACAGGATGTTGAATAATTGACCACTCTTTTCATGAATAATACAATATATACTCGAAATTAAATCTTAACTTCGGCTTGAAATGGAATTTAACTGCGAATTTTTATTTTGATAAAGTTTATGTATTATGTTGTTAGAGTTACAATATATTCCATGATATAATTTTATAAAGTGTACAAAATAAAATTAAAAGATAGGAAAAATTAAAAAAAAAAGATCTTATTTAAACAGCATTCTTTACATATTTGACATATTTTCATCTATGAATCAATATAATACCGTAAATCTTATGGAATGAACATGAAGTCATCATAGTGTAGACCCATGTGCTTTCTGCGGCATGTCAATGCAAGGGTTGTTCCGATTTCATTGCAAACATTAAATTATAGACACCCTTTTTCTAGCACATTCATCATCACAGCATACGTAGTCTGGTTTCAGTTGCTACAATTTGTCACAGGAATTTAGTATATTTCACAGTCAAGAAATAGATATTTTTCAGGTGAGAGGATTCAGGAAGAGGAAAAAAGTCTTAGGGTGATCCAACAAAAATTCCAACAATGATGACTGTGTATGATAGTATTTTTAGTCCCGTGTTTAATTCAGTTTTTCCCTCACAAATCAGAGTCAAGGCCAATGTTCAGCATCCTCTGGTACAGTACAACCAAACCGAACCAATGAAGATCCACGGCGTGTCTTTGATGTATGGCTACCTGTGCCGAGACAATGGGTGCATGCATTACCTGCAGCTTTGTTCGTGTTAAGTAGAATATGCTCAAGATCGATTAAATTTTAGGTATGCGGGAGATCCTGTATGTACCTATCAACCTTTTACAAAGTGTATTAAAGAAGCCCGGGTATCGCACTTCGTTACAATACGGATTTTAAAATATTGGTAAGACTTTAAATTTTTGCAAGGGGATACACACTTCCGAGAGGTGATAACAAAAAACTAGCACTGATGTTAACATATAATGTTTCTAATGAACATGTATTGTTAGAATGCACATCTATCAAGGTATTTCACGATTGAGCCAATTTATTGTCAAGTATAGCAAATTGTAGTGTAATTTACGTTTAAAGTAATTTCTTCACAATTTTACAACAACGTATACTTTCGTCTGTTTTTGGCTGTTGTTCCCGAGTTTTACAAGACGATTTGATACACACACCATAAACAATATATGAATGAATGGGAAAACTATTTATTACTGCCTGCCAGTAAGCTTGTTTCAATAAATAAACGACGTCTTCATGTAAGTCGGCGACAGAGATATACAAAACAACACGAAAAATGGCATTTTTACTCTATTTATCTTTTAATGAATTTGTCGCAATTCAAAACTGTATATTCGCTACATATTCATATGTATCGTTATGATTAAATACATAAATACTATTTTATAATATTAAGCAATGTAATACATGTAGGTTAAAAAATAAATGAAATATATTTGTAAATGCTATAAGCTTATAATTACATACAGTAAACATGGTTTTATAATTGTGTTCATTGATATTCTATAAATGCATGAATACAAGTAATGATTGTAGAAAACCAATCAAAGCAAAGCCTATTTGCAAAAGGTAGGCAGATTCCATTACTTACATATATCGAATAAATCATCATCATCGTCGTTGAATCAGCAACATCAACAATTTTTTTTTTTTATTGAAATTCATTTTGAAATCACATATTCAATGTTTTGAAAGTCATATTTCCTTGAAAATATCATCGGGATTAACTTGGGTTTTTTTTGTGTTTTAATGTTTGGGTTTTTTTCACATCTCGTTTTCATTATTTTTTGTTTTTTTTAATATGTATCGATAAAAAAAAATGATTTTAATAAAAAATAAGAGTGCATTGCTGAAACAACACATAAACCAAAGACACAGATGATAGCAAACATTTGAAATGCAAAATCAGCAATAACTTGTACTTCATAAGATAAGACCCCACCTTATGGATTTATTCCGATGATATCTCTTTCTGTCAGATAAGAAGACATTCACCGTTCTCCAAAAGGACCAGGGTCAAACAATAAAATACACAAAAAGACGTAAATATTTTATTGATTAAAACATAGAAGATTAAGATTTGAAAACGCATAAATATAAAAAAGAATAGAATTGAATACATGCATTCAAATCTTAAACAGCGAAACCGCACAGGTGTTGGGGCCTATTTTTGTCCCCAGTGTAAGAAAGTTGATAAGGAGGATGCGCTAAACACTGCCCAGGTGCATCCATGTTGGAATAGGTTTTTAAAGCATGCAAAATATGCACAATGTGCCATAAGTCCCGTCTGATGTTTTACACGTTGCAAATCTCCATTAACTCTATCTATTTCACAACATGTGTGCAGATTCTCTGTTTGTATAAGATTAATACTATATGCCTTTCTATGAATCACAGTCACGGAAATATCCTTAAATCCTTTACTCTTTATGAAGATACAATGACAATTATGTATATTTTACTTTTATGCTTTGATATACCGGAATATTAAAACTAATTTTTCTAATGTAAAAAGAATCACTAAACATGTTTTTTAAGTTATTAGTCCCATGTCGAAACTGGTTCTTTGGTGTACAGGGACATCACCTATCAGCTGATTCTTAGTTGTCATCTTCATCTGTTCCAACACACAATACCAAGTACACAAAAATACCAGTCACTTAATTTAAATGAAAGGTATGGTATATAGCAGTAAAGATGTGAACTGAGAAAACCACCATTTATTTCCAGATCTGTGAATGGATGCAACACTTCAATTACTCACTTATTAATTCATATAATTCAAAGACAGCCGAGTATTTTGATTAAAGACGTTTTAATTCAGAATCAAACAATTGTTGGATTCTATAATATCAGGTATGTATGTAAAACAAGTAAGTAAGTAAGTAATTGTTTGATAATAGTGACAGGTTTCGGGTTTTATCCAATGTCAAAGAAGAAAAGATACAAAATAAACCTTTAAGGTTTGAAAGACGGTTGATAGGAAACAGTTTCAATTTGCCCAACATTCAAATGTTCCAGCCTTAATTTCTGTGTAAATTACGATTTGATATTGTTCAAAAGATCTAATATTTTAGTCTGTTTTTAAAAAAGATTTAAAAAATAAATTGTACAAGATGGCACATAACCATGATGGTCGAAATAGCAATGAAATAGGGAAAATATTATTGTTACATGTATTAGTACAACTGTAAATCAAATGTATCTTTCTAAACCTGAATAAGTTTTAAAATATTTTAAACACGATATCTGCATCTTTGCTTTTTATTGTGATTTTAAAATAAAGAATTAAAAGGAGACATATATAGACATTAATACAGGCTTTAAAAATCATGAAATATTTTAAACAAGCAAATGGTACATGTACCAACATTATTTGCTTTACTATATGGTAAACAGAATTAATAGTTAAAGATAATGAATAGAAATACATTAAGCTGCCTTCTTACAGTACCCAATCTTATACTTACAGGTCATTGGCGGTAACAAACCAGCGGAAACATCTCCCTGTTTTTTCTATTGTTTTTGCTCCTCCCACATACATCTAGATCGTCTCTGGGTCAAGTGTACTCTGTGGCTAGCTTGTGGTTAACGTGTGAATCCGGTCGAGAGAGTGGATGTCGGAATTCACCCCCAGAAGTTGAACTTTACAAATATTTACAATGTGCCCTGCTTCATGTTTTGCTAAAGTTTTACTGTGTCTGTTTTGTTTGTTTTAAAAACCGTTTCCTATGTTAAAATTATTATAGAAAAACCAATATTTTTTTTACATGTATACTATTGATTATCTAGTTCTTAGTAAATGAATGAATATGAATAAAACAACGTTAGTTAAAAATCTCATGCTGGGAATTTTTAATGTACAATGATAATCTTCTACTCAAATGACAGAAAAATATGGTTCATAAACATCTATTATAATATTTTAAGGAAAATGTAATCAAGAGCTCTGACTAATGTCAAATGAAATCAATTTGCTTTATCTTGGAATTATTCTTCAGATAAAATTCTTGTTTTCACTTATTTGGCACAGATAGGTACATGTATAAAGAGTTAAAATATTTTCACGTTTTCGCAGCAAATGACTTTTTTAAATCCACAGTTCATATTACTTCAAAGAGTGTTAAGTTATTTTTTTTCTTCTTCTGTTTCCACGATTATTGGAGATGTTATCGACATGTGACCAGCCGGATAAATTATTTGCAGAAAACCAAGATTAGTCTTTTAAATTTTTGATTACATTGTATATACTTTTTCTTAGACTGATATTGTTAATACAGGAATACATATGGAATACACGTGAAAACGAACTATATTTCATACAGTGTATACATAATAAATTGACAGAATACTACCTGTCCAGTAATAACAACTGATAACTTATTCACTTGTTGCGTGGTGGCTTGGAAGTTTTCTTTTATGTTGGTCATATTGTCCTTTCCGATATATTTCATTTTATCAAATAAAATATATAACATAAGTTGTCATGATAAAATGAAATATATTGGAAAGGACAATATGAATACCGATATTAAAGGGAAAAAATTAACTAACATATCAATTTTATGATTTATATAATAATTTTATACATTAATTTTAAATGAAAACAAAGTTTTAAAATACCCAGATATTTTAAACAAATAATAATTATAAAACATATAAATAATTAATAATAATTAATTCCACCGCAAGTATCATTCTTCAGAAAAATAAAAAGAATATAAACTGAAATTCCGGTATAATCATTGTCAAACAGAAGAAAAAATGTTAAATGTTCTGGGTAATTTAATAAGTAATAAAATTCTTGTTGGATAATTTAAATCAAATGCAGGAAAAGGATTGCAATTTTTTTTTTTATTGATATTGTTACATACATAGAAATAGGCTAATCTAAAATTTTGGTCAATTTTGTTCATATATATTGATGAATTGCAAAGATGAAAATGTAAAATGACCAAAAAACCCGATTGTGTGTATTTGCTCTTTCACATTTTTCCGAAAGAAAGAATTTTCACTTATTCCTGAAGAGAAATATGTCAAGAATTATAGATTTTTCTATGAGAATATCATTCGTTAAATCATATTCTTGAATCAAATAATAAATTTTATCGAAAACTGATCCTTAATATTTTCTTTAAAGTGAATAAAACCAATTCATTGTATTGTTTAAACTCTAGAATTGAATAAATCAGACAACAGTTTTATTTAAAACTTTGAAAAAATTATACTGATCTGTTTTAAAACTGTATTATTAAGAATCTTTGCTCTCTCTGTAGATCGACAATGAGTAATTGACCTTCATAACAATATGAATTTTATACAAAAAATTCTACATGAATATACATGTACTGAATCCTTTCATCTTTGAAGTTTTGACAAATTGTAAGGATACATCTTCTCATTTCTTGTTGGATATACTGATCTTTTTTGCAGAGCAATAAATATTACTTTGTATGAAATTGTATCTTTTCATATTCAGATTTAAATAAAAGCTAAAGTAAACAGCCTCTTAAACTTGGAAACAAGACGTAACTAAGGAGTATTTCAACAAATCTACACTGCACAAGTAAAGTTTCGAACTTCTTTGTAATAGATTTTGTGATTATAATATAGTATACTTGGTCGCGACATAATTATTTGGATTTCACATTATCCTATCTCAATTTATAGCATATTGTAATGTATATTTTTAAAGATTTTTGGCTTGAAAATTGATTGGATTTTTTTATTCTCAGATATTGTGTTTGAATGCGGAAATAAATTTTATATTTTACTATATTATAAATTTAAATGTAAAGATTGCTAATTCAATAGATTTTGCATTTAAGTACGTTGTGTAATACAATGCTTTGTAAGTTCTTGCTACGCTGATTTGGAAATTTATTTCTCTTTTTCTGAATTATTTGCAAATCCTATTTTGCAAAATATCAGTGATATAAATTAAATCTATCGTATACTCTTTATTCATTATTATAAAAATTTCTTTTTCAAATGTACTATGCTTTTATTCCTCCTCAAAGAACTAAATTTGGTTAATTTTCCTTTAATAACTAATAAGTTAATTCTTATTAAATGACCATGGAAAATTTCCCTTTTAACCGATGGTAAGAAATGGCCGTTATGTGTCAGCAGCCAAGCGTTTATGTCACACTGCCTATTGATAATGCTATCAACGCTTTATACATAATTAAGATAGTTTACATGTACTAGAATGTGTTGTATATCAATCTGTACATACATTATCACCCTAGACTGACCAAACGGCTCCCGAAACACGTGTAAAATGGGTTGTCTGTACTCCGGCAAGACCAGCGCATTACATAAACATGGTGTGCTTAGCTCGACACGTCTGTCAAGCACTTGTCAGCTTCAATTGGACGTCATCACGAGGCTCTTCAGTATAAGAGGCATCTCTCTACCTCCGGAGGGGGAGCTCTCTAACTGTACTTCATTATTATGGTATTTATCATTAGTAACTCAATTCCCGATGAAAATAAAGATACGCTGAGAAAGAAGCCCTCTTCTATCGCCGCTCATTTGCCTTTATTATGATATTTGTTTATGCAGTAAAATTATATTTGCATAGAACACATTCTTATCTGTATTTTTCTGATGTTTTGTCTCGAGGTTTCTTTTTCTTCCCGATAATGTAATTTACCTAATACCCCTTATTTTTGTGGCATTCTGAATTAACTTGTAGAGAAATGGCTGGATGTTTTGTAACTATCATTAGTGTGTTGTCAATGAACAGCAAGTTGCTCTTCTGATGTTTTGTTTTGGGTTTTTTTTTAAAGATTTTTATTTTGCACATTGTTATAGCTCTGTTAATTCAGGGTCTGGATGCTCAACAAATAACTCACCAGATCTACCTTAGAATTTCAAATATTATTTTTAAACATAAATTATATCACTTGGTATAGGAAAATTCAATGGCATATACATGTATTTCCTGTTCAAAATTTGAATATTTTCCGATGTCTTTATACAGAGCTCATTTTTTCAAGGAGATAAATAAAGTCTAAAAATGGCCACGACCATTGAGCCCCCTTAATATCAATCGTTGAATATTTTTGACCGGTGTGGTTATGAACTGTTTTTTTCTACACTTTGAAAATTGCGTATTTCTTACAAACTATGCATAATATATAGTGCAGTGACCCGATTTTAAGTAAAATGTGATTACTATGAATTACGTGATTTCTTATCATTCTAACGTGTATCGGTAGTGAGAACATTAATGGGTTTGAAATAAGGTAAAATGGGCGTATCTCTCTAATATCTTTTTTGAATTTGTGCTCCGTCGTCATCAAACACTAAATGTGCTTGTAGATATTGAACCCGATAACAAAAAACTAAGCCATGTAAGACCCGACGCAAAACAGAACATGGAGAAGGAAAAAAGAGGTTAATGATTTTTATATACAAAATACATAATCCTTTCCGTATCCCAGCTGTAGCTTACAAACACATATAAAGTCAGTTGGTGGCACATTTTGTAAAATAAATTTGAGTCAATCTGATACCTTTTTCCAAACTTCATACAACATCTATGTACACTTACGTCACATTAAGTACAGTGTCCATTTCTTGGAGGCAAAACGTTACATTTATTTTTCACATTTAATTTCATTTGCCGTAAGCACCGAATATTCCCATGGCTACCCCATGTTCATGGGCTTTCAGTCTTAGAGCGGCAATACTGGTGCTTCTTCTTTCCGAATTTTCGCAGGGGTCAAGAGGTGGGGACTGTGACACCGGAAGTGACATCGTTGGCTGATGACTAACCGGATATGACGACAGGTGACTTGGATGGGCTAGTCCCATAAAATTTGGCACAGTTGATTGGGATGCCATGCAAGTGGAGTTTTGCATTGAGTAAGGAATCTGAGGAGTCGTCGCCCAAGGGTTGTGCTGGAGCTAAACATAAAGTAAAGAACAGAATGTTAAACATTGCAAAACAGCATTTTTTTTTTTAAAAATGAAAATGAAATTGCTGTGTCCTTTGCAATTTATCTTTCCTACAATGACATAGTTACTAAAATACTTCGATTGTCTACAAAACTGCTTATATCTTATTTGAAACCAAATTTGTCTATTCTATTACAATGAAAAATAAACCGGTAAACGAATTCATTAAATGAAGAATTTAATTTATCCATATACATGTACATGTAGTTGTACAAGCATCATTTGAAATTTTGACTAACAAATTAATAATTTGCTATAAACATATCTTAATCACTTAATTCAACTAAGCTTTTTTTTCCCTTACCTGTGAGTAGGCGTCGTGTCTTGGAGTAAGCTGGAAGTCATACGGATTAGTACCCCCGGTCATCGCTCGCATCCCCTGCAGCTGACCAAACCTCTCCCTCTTCCTCCATTTGGCCCGCCGGTTTTGAAACCAAACCTGAAAAAAAATACAAAATATTAAAAATAGAAATTGCCATGTTTTATTGTCTTATGTTCTCTGTTTATTCTAGTCACAATACTGTGTTATTTATCTATGTTTTATATATGCAGGATTGTTTCTTTGATTAACAGTATTGTGTTATTTGTAGTTTACATTGTGGCATCTTTATGTTGTATTTTGTACTTTAACATTTATTATATTATTTAATAAATGACCATTCTTATTACTTAATCAATGTCTTGAGTTGTATTGTGTCAAACGGAGCACCACCATATCAGTTATCCATAAAGATACAAAATATTAATTTTGTTGAAAACAGAATTACAACACGTTATCGTCATGTCTTTGAAGGCAAAGTGAAGACAAAATGACTACGAATGCTAAAAATAGTAAAACATGTACATGTATTATGCTCAAAATAGTAATATTATATTGAAAACAATACAAAAAATATATATTTAGGGGCAAATATTCTGCTAACGACATAGAGTCGACCATAAGCTAAATCAAAACCTCACATATTCGGTAATATGATCAAATCATTCAAGTTTAATTATTTCATTGATAATTTTATAAGTTGTGGATTGGTCCTCGTTATGTATTGCAGATGTCCGATCCATGAACTCGCATTTAACCAATTAAGTTGCAGTAAATCAATTAAGATCTTCATTTATTTGAATCCCAAGATGAAACGTAAGAAGATCTCATTTAAATATTTCAGCTGGTCTTGCAGAAAAACAAACCAAACGTCCAGTTTGTAGCATTTGAAGTGCTACTCACTTGTCCGAACTGGACTTTAATCTAAAGAAAAGCGAATTTTACACAAACAGACATGTGTGTAAATAAATCGGCAGAAAATGGTTCAAATTAAGCTTTATTGAATTTGGCAGAGTACATGGACTTCTCGGCGGTAGCTAATGAACGCCACATGTCTCCCTGCGGCTGCGGTGTTCAGATAGTTGAAAGTCATATACCTGGTCGAGTATCGACCCATGCACTTTAAAGACCCCCGAAATACGAGTCACTACAGCTTTCCCTTAGCTTTATGCTCAAATTATGTTTTAATTATTCGTTTGGCAATACAAGGGATAAAACCAAACCAGAAATAACATCGTTTTTCTTTTAAGATATATGTATATTATTTCAGATGCCATTCGAAGTCTGCGTCCGACAGACGGGGTGTTTGAGGGTTTTAGTAGAAGCTTTGATGCACTAAGCTCAATGGGAGTTATCATTTAATTAAAATATTCATTTGTCTGCATGTCATCTATAATTAAGAAATATTTTTAACAATCCCAGTATGTACTCAACATTTTCAAAGCAAGGTCAACAAAGCGAAAGATGTCTCGGATACGGTATGTGGTATTTTTTTTAAACTCATTTTCTTGAGTTTCTTTGTCACTCGATAAAATGAAAATAACTGTACATAAATGCATATCATGCGTTAAAAAGGACTTATCAGAAATTCACTGTAAAGCTTATAAATGTACATTTTCTATTTTTTTTAAATCAAATTTCGAAACAGTTAATGAATAGAAAGCAAGAGAGAGAGAGAGAGAGAGAGAGAGAGAGAGAGAGAGAGAGAGAGAGAGAGAGAGAGAGAGAGAGAGAGAGATTTGTCTGAAAATTGGTATTTTCTCTGCTTGACTCAACAAATCCTTACAAAAATGATAATCTTTCGCCAAAGTATGTGCATAGTATACATGTAGATAGGAATGCGGCCCCTGTCGACTAAGTGTACATTACCGATAAAAATCGCGCCTAACGAACGCTTTTTCATTGAATCTGTTCTGATAAAACCCTTTAAGCTTTATATCATAAAAGTTTATTATCTCATTTGAAAAGTGGGCGTGTCTTCAATTACTAAACAAAGCTCAAATGCTAATATGTTTCTTCTTTTATGAATGAGGTTCTAATGAAAAATCATAAGAATTTGTCTTGGATAAAGAAAACTCGTGGCGCATCCAACTCAGACAGTTGTTTTTAAGTTTACATCTTAATTAATTTCGAGTTGCCTCGGTTAAAAGTAAATCACAAAAAAGAAAATCAAGTTAATTTGAAATTTTCACGATACGAAATGCTAAAAGTCTCAAAATAAAGACAAAACTCATCGTCAAAGAGCTAATGAGTGAAAGTAAAACGCCGCTTTTTCTGATATAAATATCATTTCTTTGCCATTGCCGTCGGGTCCATTTAACAAAAAAGAGATGAAAACATTTGAAAAGTGAATAGTTTTATCGCCGGCATTGTCTGCAATAGGCCGATGACGCCGTCACGACTCGCCTCCCAACGAGCGCGCGGCACTGCAAATAGTCATTACCCACAATAACGGAATAATGTATTAATCAGATTAAGCAACAAAATTTGGACTTCCTGTTGAGTTTAATTATAGCAGTGATTACCTATCTAGCGATGTATCTTGAAATATGTCTTTCCAACGTTTCGAGATATCCAACTATTTCTTTTTGCATCCTAACCTCCGTTCTTTGCGAAAATACGAGAATAAAAGCATGGACAGATTGTAGTGAGCTATTCTCCGATGGGTGGGTGAATTCTCTAAAAACACTGATAGACTTCAAAGAATGCCCCTCATGCATTGATATGATATATTCGGCAATAAAATTCGTAGGACAGAAAATTTTAATTAAATCACAGCGCCGTTCTGAGATTGGTAAGCGGGAATGTTTTCAGATGTCGATTTAATGTTACGTATTTCCAGATTACTGTCTGTTTTCCAGCCGCATGACCCTCATTAAACGTTCTAATTCTCGGGGATTCTATCTAAAAGCATCAAGCGATCATTCAATTTTTTTCTTCTTGCATGATTCTTAATTGATCCAAGAATATAACAGGAGATTAATTTCCAGTTAGCGGCAATAACGGAATCGTGCTAATTTCATTTATTATGTGTAAGCTAACACTCGGAGTGCATCACAGATTGAATCGCTATTTTCTCACCATTAAACTGATCAGTTTATAAGAGCTTCTCTCTTGAGACAGACGTTTCATCATCATTGATCAACATGTGTTACATTCGATAGTGTATCAAATAATTCGTAAAAGGGAGATAACTCGCACTTGATTTCGAGATTTATCAATTTGTATCATAGAAGATGTTGAGGTTAGGTAACTTTTAATTAAAAAAGCGGCTAAAATGATTCAATATATGACGGCTGATAAGAGTTCGTAAGATACCTTAACATTCTCGAAAAGTTACGAAACGAAGTGAAAAATTAAAACCATTAAGATAGTTTAGACTGATTTTACTCATTTTGTTCGATCACAATCTAATAACTTGTTTGAAATGTTTTATAATTCAAACGCGTATTTGAATGATAATGATATATTTTGAAAATAATAATATCGTGTCATTAGACATTCCGCTTTCATTTTAAACAATCTTTCATTATTCAGAATTGATCTTTATCCTTCATTATTCACAGTTCTTAGATTGAAATACCGGTATTATTTTTTTGTTCGTCTAGAACAACAATAAACTGATTAATGAAAATTGCAAAATGTGATACAAAACTTATTAATTGATAATTGATAACAAAATAACGGAAACATATCATAATGTATTCTATGAAGAAATCACGTTATTTTAAACACCGTGTTTGTAATTATCAAAATACTATTGACAATCATCTCGTAAACTCCCAAGTAATCAAAATATGGTACAATTTTAAGCGCTCTTTTTGAACTTTGAATCAATGAATGGTATATATGAAAAGATTAAAATAACTATAAAAAGTCTTGATGATTTTTATAATTTCAGCGGTAATAAAAAGTAGACTTTTAGGCGATAGATCAAATAGATTTAACAAAAAAGGCCACAGTTATTATTTATCTTTCTTTTTCTCATGTTTGTTTTTATTACAAGGGTTTCAAACAGTTTTCAAATTTCTATAACAACGATATATGAACATAGATAAACTAAGTGTGAAGTTCCGCGTGTCACTAGAAAACAAAAAAATCGGGGTGAGACGGGGCTGTAAAGAGCTTTCTTTACAGTCAGAAAAACGCACGATTCAAATATCGGAAAACAACCAGCGATTCCATTTGTCCTTTAGATACCAACCAATGAAAATACATAATTTTATAAACAGGTAGCCAGCTGTATGGGATCTCGATATCCTTTCCATCAACATAGATATATCATCAAAAGTTTGAATAAAGGTGAATAAAATAAGAAATAAAAGATAACATTTTTACCACAAATACATTTGATATCTTTGCAAAATTCAATCATTTTTAATTTCAATTTGGATGACTTCTATTGAAAAAAAAAATTGTTTTGGTACTTTTTGGTTCGTCAAACTATGCAATTTAAATACCAAAACTGACTTATACATGAAATGAATTAAAGAATTTTAAACAATGCTTGGATAGAATAAAAGAAATCCGTAATGTAATAAACAAAGCGAGCACTGGGCGTTACAACTTATATTATAAATCAAATTTTGTGGGTATTCCTCTAAACTTACAAGGTAGTGTAACAGCTAGGCAGATATTGGAATGAACTGACTAACATATTTTATTTTTGATACCTAGAACAAAACATCATCTATTCATAATTTGATATCGTTATATCAATGACAAAATACACGCATACATTTCTCAGTATTTTGATTGAGATATTGATTAAACCCCCCCCCCCCCCCCCCCAGAATTTTACGTTTACCCATTTCATATTAAAAAAAACAAGAAAACGTAAACCCAAAATCTAATGATAATTTTTATGCGTTAATGTTTGTAATAATTGATGTGTTAATTCTATTGAAACAACAATCGAATGTTAAAAGTATATTTTTGTCGATTAACACAGAAGGTAAATTTTTTTCTCAAGACAACAAGATGAGAACTGTGCCAAATGGTAATTAAAAATCCATGCCAAAAATATAAATGCATGCTTGTTTATAACTGATACATTGCGATTTTAAAGAATAACATGAAATTTACTTCTCGGCGTGAGTTTAATTGAATTTGAAAATGACTCGTAAACTCACAAATAATTCCAACAAGTGTTTTGAAGATGAGTAATCATTTGTTGTTATTAGTCATTTGTAACATTTAAATATTCATGTGTAAATAAGGAAAAAACATCGATCGTAGAAGAGTCAATCAAAAACCTCCGACAAACGAATTCTAGAGTATGGACCCCACCGAGACTTGTGTAGATCTTCTCTGTAGCGTAGATTACGACGAGAAGCTTTCAGCCTTATAGTTGGTAATTGATAGACCAATTTTCATATTCAAATAATTGAATTATTATAACAAGATAAGTGAATCTACTTTGGCCCCTCTTTATCATCAAGCGATCAAAAGCGACACTGATGGTATATTTACATCTTTTGAGAGGTAGGAGAGTTGTCATGGAGTCTGCGGTCCGAATTCTTATAGCTCGCTCCCTAATTTTACGGCCAAGACGAAATAGCACAAAGAACCTTTACATTTCTTTAATTCAAAAAGATATTTAAACATATATAATTGATAAAAGGCTATTGAGTTCAGGTTAACAAATAAACTTCAAGCTAATTTATCCATAGACATGCTAGTCGCTTTCGTCTTCTTTTTCTTTACAAGAGAAAGAAGAAGGGTTTTTTTTATTTGAAAGAGAAAAAAAATGAAAAAAAGTAGTGAAAGGAACTATTAAGTTCCATTATAATTAAAAGTAGATTTCAACTAATCTAAATGCACGCGCGACCAGACTTTTTGTCTCAACGCTTTCTTGGGTTTTTCTTTTGAGTGTTTGAAATCGATTGTTGTCGGGGTGAGGGAAGCTGTATTTCTGTGGGCGGGGACTCGTGCGTTGCACCCCGGGATAGCGCGTGCATCGCGGCCCCCGCTGATTCATAATAATTTGCATCAGCTGGATCGTTTTCATGCCCGCTTCTTAGATAAATACGATTATGTTGATGAGTGTTTATGTTCCCCTAACATCGACTTTTTCGACATAACCCCAATGTTTTTAACGTGCTGTGGGTCATTTTAGCGGGTCAAGATGAAAGACAGGCGAATGCATCTGTAATTTTCATATCTTCTTTAATCGTTGTATATAACATTTGTCCACGTGCAAGTTTGGCTCTTTTTTCACTTTGTCTACAAGTCTTCTAAGAAGTAATAGATTCCATATTTCATATTCACCCGGACACTTGCGGTAAAAAAGAATTATATTTTCGTTAACTGAAGGTGATTCTGGTTAATTCTGGAATGAAGTAGAAAATTAAATTTCTTCTGATGAAAAAAAGATTGCCGAGAATTAAATTAATTTCTTTCCATCGAGTTTTTTAAATAATGCCACATTTTGTCCTCTCTATTTCACACTTAGTAAAGTCAAGATTTTTTGGTAAGAGAGAATAATGTTTTTAGAAAGAAAACAAATTAAAAATGTACTTGAAAAAATTTGCCTCCCGAAGAAGCTTTACCACTTGTTTCAAGTGGCAGTTTATATTTGATGGTTTCATGTGTTTGTCGACAAAGATAAAAAGTAAATAAAAGAAAAGCATGGGATGAAACGAGTACATTTATATCATACGTATATAAGTTGGAGTGTAAATCATAAATTAAACAGCATGAATTTTATTTTGCATTTCTAATGAAAAATATTTAATGATTATTAAGGGACGGATATTTACTCGTACGTATTTAATAAAGATTCTTATTATGAATAGTTAATCATATAGAAGCAATATATTCTTATGTAATTTTCTTGAAAATAAATTTAATTAAAGAAGGCAAAAACATATGTCTAACAATTTTTTTCATGTAGATGAACTAGTACAAAGTGTTTTTATTAATTTTCCAACGAATATTTAATTTGGAGAATAGCATCCCTATTTCTTATTTTTACACCACAAAACGCGTTGAAAAAATAAATTGTGGATAGTTAATATTATGTATTACAAATAAATATACATGTATTTGATAATTTCTATTGATCAAGAAAAGAATAAGAAAAGGGGGGTTGTCAACAAACGCCAAAGTCTAATGATTTCTCATTTTTTAAAACTGTTTAATCTATGTTTTTTTTCATTCATTTTTCCTTTTTTAAGCTAAGAAAAATTAACATTTGTTTATAACGGAACACACTAAACAAATTAAATTAGAATTGAAAATAAGAATTGTATCTTTGAAGCAACAATAGAAATACTGTTAACTTTGAGAAGCAAATCAAACGATCTAAAACATTGATTCATTGAATTTTGTGTAAGTTATTTGGGTTATTTTAATTCGTAGAAGTTTTTGTGCTGATTTTTCTTTTTTAGAAAATAGAGAAATTCTCACTTAAGTAATTAGATTTCTATCAACATATTTATTTATGGCAATGCAAAAACAAGTGAAAACTTTAGGTAGAAAAATTAAATACACCCCACTGAAAAGATAAGTTTTTAACTGTATTATGAATATGCACTTGTACTTTCATTGAAAATCAAAGTAGAAACGCTTAAAAAATACAATGTTGTTGTACTATGATAAACAATATAATACAATTTAAAGCACCCGGATTTTATATTTGCAAACCTGATTGTAAACAATTTAAAAATGTTCTCTCAAAAATCCCATAAAAATGATTATCGGAAAAAGATAAGACATTTCTTGCTACATGTAACTGCGATTGTTCCCATGTGGAGCATGAAAGAGCCTGCATGCATTTCACTGCTTGTTTTGTTCGATTTATTTCTTTGATAAAATGACTAGATTGCAGAAAAGCATATATTTCATACCAATCTCGGTAAAAACAAACGCATTAGAACGTTTAACAGTGCGTATTATCGTATCACTGGTCACGCACACACACTTCAGATGTTCTGAGAGTCGTAAAAAGGATTTATTTGTCACTCTTATCACAAGATTACATGCATTTATAGCTAAAAAATAAGAATGGAGAATTATTTGAATTATGGAGATTTTTTTATATTAAATTTTGTATTATATTCAAACCTTCTTTTAAAATCCACCGAATAGAAAAAATATGCAATACATGACTTAAGCAAAATAACTGCAATTCCTCATTAACATAAATTGTAATTAACCAATCGGTGAAATACGAATTTATGTTTGCGGTGATGTCAATACAAACAATTAAGCGCCCTCCCATGTTTACATGACACACGCGACATCCGGGTATTATACACCGCATAATGCGGGCACGTGTATTTGTCTTCCACACCCCTAACACCCGTGCCGAGTAATCCACAAAATTCTTCGGCGGGGGGTGAGGGTGGGGTGCAGGCTGCATATGTCAGCCGTTTCACAGGGTGATTGTGTGCTTTTTAAATTTTAAATCTGATACGTTTGAAATATTTCAAAATCTTAAATGTGATAACCTTTTGATTAAAATAGTTTAAAATCTGAAATGTGAAAACCCTTCTTTAAAAATGTTGGTTCAAATAATTGATAGATAAGCCATTTTCATAAAAGTATTTTCAAAGTTTGTGAATATTGTGAGGCTTGAAAATTAAAGCTAGATTATTTTTGCTGAAAAATCATAAGGACTATTAATAATAAAGAAATTCAGATTAATTCTAGGGACATTTCGTCAATGCTGCCACAAAGTTTCACCTCTGTCACCAAAATACACCAAAAAATTCTACCTCAACCATCCAAATATACCAACAAGTTTTTGCATGCATCGGGTATTCTATCTCCTCCACTAAAATAATCATATCAGTAAATTTTTGACATCTACCATCGAACTACAGTAATAAGTTATAAAATGTATTCTCACACTATTACGCAGTACATGTATATCAATACGTTACTGCATGTGTTCTACATGACTGTACCTCTATCATCGATGTATACCGATATTTTATGCGTAACATATATTTTTTTATATGTAAAGTAAGTAGTTCGTCTTTACCTGGACTCTGGCCTCGGTAAGGTTACAGCGGAGCGCCAGTTGTTCCCGGGCGTACACATCCGGATAATGAGTCTTCTGGAAAACTCTCTCCATCTCTTCTAACTGGAAACTGGTGAACGTCGTTCGATTCCGTCGCTTTTTGCTTTTGTCTCCATCACTCATGTCATCTTTCTTGACATCGTCGCCTTCGTTGTCCTCTGATTCTTGTTTGATAAATTTTTCGGGAGAGTTTGGTCCGGACTTTCCGCTATTTCCAGGAGAATCCATCTTGTCCATGTTCGATGAAACGTTTTCGTTCGAACCATTGTGGATAGATTTGTTAATTTCTCTTTCCATGTCTGAAGAAATAGAAAATAAACAAAATATAAAAGTAAACACTAAAAATAATAAATTACTGTATTAAAAATATGGTCTCTTTGTAGAAAAACAATACTGTGTTTTTAAATTCCATAAATTAAGTATTTACATGCGACATTTTTGGAGAACAATCAGAATTCCAATTTCATATTTAGAAATCCGTTGCAAATTCGCAGTAATTTTGCAGCTTGAAGCTCTTTGGAACTAATGAAATTCCTTCGGAGAAAGAAGAAATTACTAAATTTCACACTCAATAAAAACCATCCGTGGTGAATATAGTTGTTATCCGTGAGCAGTAGACTTTGATCGTTATCAAAAAATTGAGTTATATGGCGGCTTACTAAGATTATTAACATAAATAAATAGCAATTTATCTTGATTGAAAGTAATCAAATTTATTATTTCCTATCAACAGGCAATCGTGGCGAATAGAATGGCTTACTAACAAGATCATCTTAACCTTTCAAAGATAAAGATAATTTATGATCATTGAAATAAAGAACACTTGAAATACGATGGTGTTAAGAAAACCACAATTCTGACATTTCCAGATATCACAGCTCAACATATTAATATGTAACAACTTTTTAGCGTGATTTAAAAGTTTTTGGATTCTTATTCCAAAGAGGATATTAATATTTATCTGTATTAGAAATTATTTCAATAACTAGTAGTTTTCCAAATATCTTTCCTCATGAAAATTATAGTGGATCAAAACAATCTGAAATAAATAAATGGTTATTTCTATAAAATGGTATACCAAATAATTAATCAACCAACCTTTATTGATTCGCTCTAACGAAAGGCCATCTCGACCACGGGTTCCGAGAATTCCTTCTATTGTGTGTTGGTTGTAGGATTCTGGCCTGTGTCCTAGGGTAAGATCGGGGGGACGGGGCATGGTCCCTCCCAACATGTCCAAACCCCCAGGACCACGCATGGCATCGGTCATGCTCGCGTAATCCGAAAACATAGACATTTTTGCAAACAAAAAATTATATTTTCTGAATTTCGCAGAGAAAATAATTTGGTATAAGCCGTGTGGATTTTCAAAGAATCTAACTCCAGACAAATCACTTCTCTATGTTGGTGATATCCAAGCAAGATGAGTTCAAAGTTGCAGTCTTCAAGTCGCAGAGTTAGCTTTACCTCAAAATTTTTCGGATCGTTGCCTGTTGTATAAATATAGCAGAGTAAGGAGGGGCAGTCGCAATGTACAACAGTAGATATATGTAGCAGAGAGGAGTCGAAGAGCGCCTTCCAAAGCTAGCTCCCCGGGATATCACCCTTCTGTTTAATTATGTATGGGCCTAGAACAGAATGAAAACCTTGACACGTCTGCAAAGATCCCTACCCGAAGATATTCTGCTATGTCAGGACCACAAACCGACCCACCACTTTCGACATGTGTGAATATGTTTGCATAAAATATAATGCAGTTGCTTGATACTTCCCCCGCAGAAGGTAATTTTTTGGCGCGCTTGTGACGTAATGTCAATATTGCGATGCCACATTGGCTAATCCGCGAAACCAGGCGCTTTACACGTTGACCATACCCTAAACCTCGGCTAAACGCCACTTTACTCTCGCGCAATCCGTCACTGTATTAGATGCTTATAGGTGCTAATGAGGAACCACTTTAACCTTGCGTTATTTATGATCTAATCTATATGATACACAGATAGAAGCAAGACACCATGCAATTCACTTAAAAGCAAATCGACGCCAATGGCTGGAAAAGTATATACGTAATTGAATTTTTCAATCTTTAATGATAAGAAATGATGCCAAGATTTTTTTTTCATTCAAAGACTCATCAGAGCGATCGCTGTTTAAAGGAAATGGTTGATTTTGATAATGTTATTTTGAAATCTACGAAAGTTTTTATTTTATTAATCTGAATTAAACTTTAGTTCTTTGCTCTCATGGTAATATTTTTTTTTACATTCAAACTCATTATTAAGAGACTTTTGATCTTGTTTTAAATCCATCTCATTATTTCTTTCTACAGCATATTAAAGTACAAGTAGCAGATATCAAACAGAATGCTATTTAATAATGGAAATAAATTTATGACAAATGATAAAACTAATAGTTACCAAAATTTGTCCGTTTGGTTTATAACGAATAACTTTCAAAACATTAAGTAATTTTCAAAAATGAAAATTTCTCTTTTATTATCGGTTGCAACTGGCATATATATTCACAACATCATTAGTTATGAATGCGAACAACGTCTTACATTGGAAAAAGATAGACAGTTCATTTAAAATCTTTCTTCAACCTGTGATTAAATTAAACGTTGAAACAAAATTTCATAGGATAGAGTTCAACATGTCGCAGACAACTAAACTGTCGTGTGCATGATTTTTTTCCGTGAGGTGGGGTGGGTCAAGGGTGAGGTGAGTATTTGATTTTATTGCATAATGACATAAGTTTGTTTTAGGGACTTAAAAACTCTCTCTCTCTCTCTCTCTCTCTCTCTCTCTCTCTCTCTCTCTCTCTCTCTCTCTCTCTGAGCAAAATATTCGGCATAGATAATGCAATGATCAACACGGAGACACCGACTACAGCATTATACAGTTTGCGCTTGACATGTCGTATACTAAAATGCATTACATTCTCCGAGCAAAAGAATAAAGGGAACACCAAATACCAGACAGTACAGCAAAAACAGAAGTACTGAGAAAGAAAGAAGAAAAGTGCTCGCAACGACAAACCACATGGCCTGAAACTCGAAGTAAACACAGTCTAACTATTCCGTATCAAATCTTATACCCCGAAACCCAACTGTGAAAGTAATTGAATTTAATCAACATCTAATATGCATTTTCATTTTTATCAAAACTCTCCAGCGTCGAAGCGGAGTAATTTTGACTGGCTCTTGTGGAGAGCGCGCGGCTGGAAAGGGTACTGCATAATCTAGCGAACATGTTATGTGCACATTACATCGGAACCGCGTATGAAACGCAATAATAACTCCACATCATATCAACTTTCTTTTTTTAATAAATGTAAATGAACATTAATTCTGTGAACTAACTTCTAATGCGAGGCGATTATGCTACAAGGTGTGAGTGGTTTTGCAAGGGTATTCTGTACTAGCGTGAATCGATAAAAGCAGAGATCACAGAGTAACACGTTCCAACCATATTGCATTTTATGGGTTTTATATTCCGTAATGTGTGTTATATACAAGTAGGTATACAGAGAGACAGTCTAATGCAATTTCAGATGGTTATAAATTTCAACCAAATATCTTAATTCCCGTTTTCTTTAATGGTTTGACCGAAATATTCCAGAAGTTCAAAAGTACGGAATATTTCTGTGAATGAAAAGAATACAACGCAAGTTTCGATAGCGAAATGTGTTATTGTGAATAAAAAAACTTGCTTTGCTACTGTTGTTTATTAAATTCATATGAGGGGAAGAACGCAGGAAAGGCTTCAGAATTATTTCGGAATTCAAAGAAAGGTTTCTAGAAGTCGTCTCATTCATGAGAATGTTATTGGAATAAAAAATGTTCAGTAGATATTTCAATATGTGTTCTTTACTAAAGGATATGCAGTAACTTTAAATTGTAAGAATTAAAATTCAAAAGATATATACCAGGTATAATAATTTTCAAACAAAAGTTAAATATTCTTGCAAAGTTTTTGTACCATACATGCAACTGGTAATTTTTTCGACAGTTTATAAACGAATTTATACCCAAATCGACTCGTGCTAATTTTTCACAAACTGAATGTTAGCCTATCATTTGCAACTAAATGTTTCTCAAGTTGGCATAACAATAGGCAGAATATTAACTTAATATTGGTTTACAGGCATTTTTAACGCACAACTATTCCATGATAATATGCAATTCCATGATATAATTAAACTTTTTTTTGGGCTATTTACTGTAAATGTACCTATCTTTAAAGTATCTATGATACTATTATCAAAAACTTATATAGATTATTCTGTAAGATGGCTAAATTCATATAATAACCGTATACATTTTCACGTGAAATTTGATTTCTCCGAATATTTAAATAGAATACTAGTAGCATAATTATAACACTACTAATGATGTTAAAGTATCTAAAGCACAACATACCATACATAGAAATAACGCATGTGGGAATATGAAACAGGACAAACCCTGGTTTGACGAAACTTGTAAAAAACTATTGAAAGAATTCAAAGGGCTACTCCATACATACAATAATGAAAAATCATATGAAAACAAAGAAACACTTTTAGTCGCCAAGAAAAAATACAAAAAATACATGAAAAAATCAAAATATAACTACAAACGATATGAGGGGGACATGTTTGATTTTTTGAGAAAACACAACCCAAAACACTTTTACAGTTTATTCTCTAAGGGGAAAAGCAAGTCTGGAAAATGTAGCCTAACGAATGACGACTTCCAAGCATATTTTAAAAGTCTTATTGAAAATAACAGCGTTGACGACACAGAAAGTACTTGTGACTTTGTGAATTATAATGCCGTATATGAAGAGTTAGATAAAGAAATTACCTATGATGAAATTAGTAAGGCTATTAAAAAGCTAAAATGTAACAAAAGTTGTAGTGAGGACTACATTGTAAATGAGTTATTTATAAGATGTAATGATATTTTAATGCCTGTGTTACATAAACTTTTTAACAAAATACTAATGTCAGGTTTATTCCCTGATCTGTGGACAAAAAGTTGTATTGTACCAGTACACAAAAAAGGTGACATTGATGATGTAAACAACTACAGGGGTATCTCTATTGTCAGTTGTTTTGGAAAACTATTTACAAGTGTTTTAAATAATAGAATCCTAGAATGGGATAACAAATACGATATCTTGACTGATGCTCAGTTTGGGTTTCGACCAGGACTTAGTACAGTAGATGCTATATTTGTTTTACAATCACTTATTCACAAAACTCTATGTAACAAAAAACGTCTATATTGTTGTTTTGTGGATTTTCAAAAGGCATTTGACTCTATTAACAGATGCAAGTTATGGGATAAAATATATAAAGTTGGTATACGAGGGAAATTATTACAAGTTATACAATCACTGTATAATAATGTGAAGTCATGTGTCAAATATGGTGGTGTTTTAAGTGATTACTTTAGTAATGACATGGGTCTTATGCAAGGTGAAGTGTTATCACCACTACTTTTTGCTTTGTATGTTAACGATTTTGAGATAAACTTTATAAAAAACAATTGTCCATCCATTGAACTACAAATGATTAATATTTTCCTGCTAATGTTTGCAGATGACATGGTATTGATTGCTGAAACCCCTGCTGGGTTACAGAGTATGTTAAATACACTTAAGGAATATACTATAGAATGGGATCTGAATGTAAATGTGTCTAAAACCAAGGTTGTCATTTTTAGAAATGGTGGGAAAATATCAGATTTTGAAAGCTGGTCATACAATGAACAAAAACTAGAAGTTGTGAATACTTTTAAGTATCTTGGTATGTTATTTAACTTCAATGGAAAATTTTTACAAACACAAAAATATGTAGCAGATCAAGGACGGAAAGCACTTTTTGCAATATCAAACACTATGAAAAATTATTCTTTTAATGTTGAAACTCAATGTTCTGTATTAGATACGTATGTACATAGCATTCTTTCATATGCCTGTGAAATTTGGGGTTTCCACAAAGCACCCGATATAGAAAAGGTACATCTCAATTTTTGTAAGAGAATTCTTGGGGTCAACAAAAAAACTACAAATAATTTAGTGTATTATGAACTGGGTAGATTTCCTTTGTATATTAGAAGAACACTACGAATTTTCAAATACTGGTTAAAAATTAAAAATACAAATAACATTATCTTGAAGGAGGCATACGAAAGCATGCTTGTCAATAACGATAACTGGATGGTTTCCATACAAAGCGAGTTATCTAGCATGGGTCTAAAATATTTGTTTGACGAAACTTGTTCAAATCATTGTAAAACCTACAAGATAATTGAGTGTAGAATATTAGATATTTATAAACAAAGTTTGATGTCATCTCTTTCGACATCTCCGAAGAGTATGTTATATCGACACCTTGTGGATAATTTTTGTTTGCAAACTTATCTTAGGAGACCGATTAATTATACTTCAAAAAAATTTATAAGTATCTTTCGAACTTCATCACACTTTTTAAATATTGAAAAAGGTCGACACAACAAGGTGCCAAGAAATGAAAGATTTTGCAATCATTGTAACAAAAAAGATTTAGAAGATGAGTTCCACTTTATACTCATATGTCCTTTTTACGCTGAATTACGAAAGAAATATATAAAGAGTTTTTATTACAAAAAACCAAGTGTTTTTAAGCTAACTAAACTTTGAAGTGTTAACAATACAAAGGAACTCAATAATTTAGGAAAATATTTATCTAGCGCTTCCAAAATGAGAGCGCAGCATTGTAATAATACTACAGTTTAAGCTACTTATACATTTATGTTCATTCATATCTTAGATATGTACATGATTATATTGTCTTAATATGTCCACTCACTTACTGCACATTGCACATTTGTATATAATTTTATATGTATTATAATTTGTATTCCGATGAGTTGTAAAGCTCAAGGATAATAAATTGAATAAATTGAAAAAAATTGAAAGTCCTGTGCATATATATACATTTCCATTACTATTCTTGTAATTTTTTTCTTGTAACCACCTCATTAAATTCATTTAGCAGATTACATTTCACCTTTCAATTATAACACACATGTACTCACATTTTCATGCTTGTTAAAATATATATAAGATATAAGATATTTGTATCTCCTTATAATTATTTCATAATTGTTGTATAATATGCATGTTTGATTTTGTTTCATAATATACATCTCATGGCTCTCTGAAATTGAATGAAAAGTACCAAAAAAAAACCACCGTGAAAAAAAGTTTAAAATTAAGGTGGGTCCCTACTAGAGCGAAGTTATCATTGATAGTTCGGTATACACTACATATGGAAATATGTAATTATTATTGGAGAATCACAGAATTATTAAATATAGAACCTTTGTTATTAATTTTTCATTTCAAGTTATGTGTAGTTTCCTGCATATTTAAATAGTTTTGATCTTTATATCACTACTTTAACTCTTTACAATATGTATTAATACATAAATTATAGTAAATTATATTCATATACTGTTCATACATTTTTTCTTTAAAGAATACTTACTTTTTTGAAAACGACTTCATTCCTTATACATACAAGCATTAAAATGTAAAATTATTCTAGCATATATATATTGAGCTATATTAGAGCTCTGCAATCACATTTTACCCTTTCCCATGAGAATATGTTACACGTATATATTGGTTAATTTGTAAACATTGCTTATAAAATCCCCGAGCGGAAGATATAAAGATTAGAAAAAAATAACAATTTCCGAAATAGAAATTGCAGCTTATATTGCATTAAGTATTACAAAAGGCGAAATCGTTTATCAAATAAATTCATAAGGATAAAAATCCCTTACATTTTTGTTGAAATTGAAATATTTTTTAATCTATGCAAAAATTGTCATAACAATATCATTTGTAGAATAAAAATCTAAAAAAGAAATTGAAATGAAATTTCAAAAGTCAAGGAAAAATGTTGATTTTTGAATTTGAACCAATTCTGTAATTAAACTTGTCCCGACCGGAATTATTCAAAGTGGAAATATACAACAATTTCATAAGAATAATTCATTGCTTTGTTGTAATATAGTTTTATCTAAAATATTGGATTTGTTTGTATACATGTATGTATCCTTAATATCTTAATTAGACATCAAACTTCTTCAAGATTCAAAATTCGCCTGTTATGGATCAATGAGTGAACTCGCCAAGCCTCTTAATGTGATTTTGTCACACAGGTTCATTCTACTATGTATCTAGCATCTTATCTCCCTAGAGATGTTATTTTATTTTCTGAAAACAATAAATACTGTTTACTTCTCGCAGCAAAGTCAAAGGTAATCGAGAATATACCTAACCGTGTACCACCTTTTTTGGGTAGAACAATCGTTAATAAATTATGATTTAACATGTTGATAACAAAATTGTTTTACTCATTTAAGACGTAACTATATACCATGTACAGTGATTGGTTTCAAGCATTTTGGCACCTATGCCATTAATCGCGAGGGATCTTTCTATCGTGCTAGCACCTACGTTTGTACAATGTACATGCATACCCTGAGATTGCATTTTGAACGTTACGCTCTAACCTGGAAGCACCTAACTGTTCCCTTTTACATAAAGTGCTAGAAATGTTTGAGTTTGATTTCTTTATTGTTCTCTTTCGCCTTCCTATCATTAACAATTACACTTCTTATTCTATTTTTCATTTTCGGTTACTAGTATTAATTCCTTTGATGGATTAAATTGTTCCAAAAAAGGTACAGCAGGTTGAAATTTAAAATAAATAATTTACTATTTTGTAACGAACAAACGTCATTGAAAAGGAAGTATTGTCCAGTGCCTGACCTATCGGAATATAAAAAATATTTTATCAAGACATCACTGCAAGTGATGTCTATTTGGAGGAATATTGACGTAGGAAAATACCACAGGTTTTTGTTAAACAAAACTATTAATCATTGATAGCATAACTTTAGTTCACAATTTTAAAGCAAGAAAATCATAAAAGATTTATTTACTTAATGAAATAACTTTGCAAAAAAAGTTCAAGAAATATCTTGAAAAGTTATGGTGGTCAAATATCGAATTCGGTGCACAAATCTCATTTCATTTAGGTGGTGCTCTCTGTTTGTAGTTTGTGGTATTAAACTTGAATCCATACACAGGCAATTGTGCCTCACGTGAAATTCACGTTAATTTCACGTGAATTTCACGTGAAAAAATTCACGTGAATTTCACGTGAAAAGAGCACTCACACGAATTTCACGTGGAATTCTTCACGTGAAATTCACGTGAAAATAACGTGAATTTCACGTGAAATTCACGTGAATTTCACATATGTAAACTAGTACACATGCACCGGCATGCTTTTCATACCTTAGAATTTGTTTTAGCCTCTCCAATGATTTCTTTGTAAAAAAATTAATTAATTTGGTTTCAATTTTATCATGGTTAAAGAAAGCATTTTACATCCCATCAAAATGTATAATCAAAACAAAAAACAAATGTCATCTTATATGTATAAATTTTATTTTTCCTACGTAAAATTTAATAAAAAATTGTTCTCCTTCACTCTCAGTCATGATCATCTTCACTCTCAAAGTCAACCTCTTGCACCTAAAATTCAAACGGATAATTATAATATATATCAAGATACTAATATGATATCATAATCATGAAACAGGATGTAATATTTTGTACTGTGTATTGTACATACATCTAAAGCTTCTCATATCTCTCAATCCGCTTTTCCTCTCGGGCTTGGAGTTTCTCCCATTTAAGAGGATCTTCATCTGAGTCTATCCTTTCCTTGTGCTCTTTCAATTCAACCCAGAAATCCAAGGAGACTGGTTCCCGACCTCTGAGTTTTTTAAGGAGCTTCTTCTCATGGCAGAAGGAGCGCTGAAAATAGATTTTTAAAAATCAATATATTTAACAAGTATACATACATTGTGTTTTTTGGTTCATGCATTTTAATGTTGGATGTCGTAGTCAATTTGATCAAGGTACAGCAATTTTGGTGATCAGACATATATTAATACAGTGTATATAGTAAATAACATAAATAAATAATAATTACCAAAATGATGGTCATCTTGATAATTTCCAAGTTCCCAGCATCTGTGAACTTGGAAAAGATGGTCCTGGCCAGTTCTGCCAACTGCATTGCCCCCACATCTAATTTTTCTGAAAGCAACTAAAAAAAACCAAATCTATTTATGAAAATGTCTTACAACACACCATCAAGCCAATTTGTTTGTGTGAACTTCTCAGCAGCTTAGACATCATATTCATGACATCATAATCATTACTATACAAGCTTATGGTTCTACAGAAATACAAGCATAACACACTTTTATAACATGTCTTCATTACTAATTATATTTTTATTGCAGATGATCCACAACATCACTGTTTCTTATTATGATTATCATTCCTTGGAATGTGGCCATTTGTCTGAACAAATTTGAGAACCCTTAAGAATTCAAATTTTGTTCATAAAAGTGATCCCTTTTGCATTTATTCAATATGGGCTAAAAACTAAAATGATGTAAAATTAATTTAAATGTTGACCTTGGATTTGGTCTGTGCCCTGAAGTCAACGAACTTTCTTGCCGCATACTTTCGAACACTTCTGAGAACTACAGGAAGATCAGCGGTTACCCCGTTCTTTTGAAGAAGTACTGTCACTTTAGCCTGTAGTAATAAAGATTATAGTAAATGTAGTGCAGAGTACTCACTTTAAGTAATTTATTCATGCACAAATAAAACAATAATTAACTAATACATTTCATAGAAATTGATAATTTGTGTTATTTATCAGACATGCCTATCAGCTGATTACTTAATATAATTGCCTGCTTAATTTACTTTTCATTAACTTACTTTTAATTCTGTGTCTGGATTGACTGGGAATAGCATGATAGGGAACTTTTTCTTCAGGTGTTCAACAAGAGGGGCCTTTGATAAATAATGAGTATGAAGAAATTATTAATTCAATTTGTTTTGATCATAGACTATATGAGAGAGAGAGAGAAAAACAGAGAGAGAGAGAGAGAGAGAGAGAGAGATACCTCTATGGGTGATTTCTCTACAGTAAATCCAGTAGTGTTTGGACTTTGCTTATTTGTGTTCTTAGACAGTTCCTCTTTTAGTTCTTTTAATTCCTGTACTATAATAAATTAAAAAAACAAATCAAATTCATTGAAAACAACAATTTTGAATCAAACTATTTTCAGAAAAAAGGAGATATTTTCCATGCATGATGAATGAAATATTTAGAGTTATGCGCACGTACAGACACACAGAGAGAGAGAGAGAGAGAGAGAGAGAGAGAGAGAGAGAGAGAGGGATAGAGAGAAAAAAATTATCCGTAATTCTTTTTTAATATAAATATATATACATACAGACTTGTTTCAGAAGTTTTGTGTTTTCAACACAGCCATGGCAGGAATTTGAGGCACCCGAATGTCTGCTTAATAGTCTTGGGCTCGGGGGCTCCGAGTCCGAAAACATTGTCTCGCTGTTCTCTATTGTTTTCTGGCTATCCTATAATTTTAATAATATACTTAAAACCAAATATATGTTCAGTAGTAATAAGTTTTACGTGTGTGTTGAAAATACTAAATTGAGTATGGGTGTTTTTCACTATTGCTTTTTGATAAATTAATAGATCCTATATATATCGTTTATTTTTAACTTGGATTTTCCCTATGGGCGGAGCTTATGCAGTAAACAAAGGCATGCATATTCCTTCAGCGTAAAACAACAGCTAAAACTATGAATTTGATTATCCTGCTGATGAATTTTTTGATGTTTTTTTTATAAATAGTATATACATACCTCATACATATCTTTAATTTGACACTTCCACTCTCCCTTTCTTAATGTTGACAGTATTGTCTGCTTGACCTAGTTGTCGTCTGCAAATCTCGTGCAACGAGAATCTTACTCTTTAAAACGTTTCAAATATTCAGATAAGGGTTAATATTTTTCAAGGAGTAGATTGACGTCGATGAGCTGTCAAATATGTATCGGACAAAATTCAAGAAAAAAGAACGTTTCATTTGTGAATGCTGCGATTTTTCCACTGACCGATTTAATAACTACAAGCGACACTGTGAAACAAAAAAACACAGAGATTGTTTAGATTTAACAAATCACGAGGAAACTCTCTCAGTTAGCGATATTTATCAGGATCAGCGATCACAGGCCGATGTTGATCTGACAAGTTCTGATTCTACAGACTATGCTATAGACAGCGATGGCCCATCTTGTTGTGATTATATTGAAGATCACAGCGTCACTTCAGATTCTGATGAAACAAAGGGAAACAATTCAAAGCAAATGCAACACGAAGTTTTGGACGATGACGATGATGAAGAAATCGATACAAGGATTACGAACGACCAAGAGTCCGAGCCATCCGACTGGTTTCCATTCGAATCTAAGTTGCATTTTCTTTTAAGTGTTTTACACAGCTCTAAAACTCACCGAGTTGTAAGTATTCTCTCTCTCTCTCTCTCTCTCTCTCCTCTCTCTCTCTCTCGTTCAATATTGACATTTATATCGGACATTTTGTTTTAAAACACTTTTTCCCTACATTTTCAGAGTGACGAAACACTCTCATTTATTCTCTATATTTTGAGAGAGTGTTGTGTAAAAAATGTACCTTCATTGGCTAAAATCAAGTCATTTTGGACAGAAAATCTTAAACTGGATGAGATGATACAACAGGTAAATATTTTTATTATAATTTAAATTATAATTTATTAAATCCATTTGTTTAAGAAAAATTAAGAAAAAACTGGTTTTTTATATGAACATATACAAGTAAGTACATGTACATGTAGAAAAACATACATAATATATACATAATATATATTCTTGACATACACACACAGATATATATATTGCATGTAAAGTGTGTGGAAAGCTACTGCAGTTATAACACTGTAACACACACAGGGTACTGAGGGACCAGGCAAAATTTATCACAATGATGGGACCTGAACAAATTAAAATATCCATTAAAAAAATTGACATGTCCCATGGCTTTCACATTGAAAAAAAATATGTGTCTCATGCCTTTACCCTTTTATTGTATATATGCATCAAAAATGTAGAACCGCATGCAAAGTTTGAACATTTTTCATGAAATTCTTATTGGTTTCCAGCTACCCTGCATGGTGTGTTTGATTTTTTTTAAATTTAAGGCAGGCATCACACTTGTAGGTTTTACTGTTTTAGCATGGTTTAATTAAAGGAGACTGAAATCAGAATAGATATTAAGATAATCACTAAATATGATTGTTAGCTTCCTTTTTCATGGAAACAAGAAACCACATGCAGATACATGTAAGGGTTATATTTCTAAGTGATGTGATGCTATTATCATGATAATATCATGTAGATGTATGAAGCATTTGAATAAGGTTTCTTATTAAAGGAGGTAGAACAATTGACCTCTAACAGATTAAGTAAATATGCTTTTTTGAAGGAGAGCCCTATGAATCTGTGTTAAATAGGGGAGAGTGGAAGAATCTGTGTTAAATAGGGGAGAGTGGAAATGGTGGGTTCACTTAAATGGCCATATTTCTCTTAAACCTCAATGGAATTGGCAATATGAGGCATACCTTTTCTCAGAATTGCATAAGCTTTCTAATTTTAGGACAAGATATCTTTTCATAGAATGTTAGTGTAAGTTAAAGGTAGCGCAGTAGTAGTAGCAATAACAAGGGGAGTAACTTACTCTTAAATGATTTTTTAAAAAGATTTTTTGTGTTTAAGAAATGAAATGTTTAAAAATAATAAATGTTTTTCTTGAGTTGAGAACTGTAATTCATTTAAAAAAATGTGCTCGTCCCATGGGTACTTAATACTAAAAAAAGTATTAACGCGCTTTACTCAATTTGTATGCACACACTGCTGCAGTTATGAGACAATGTCTTTCAAAAATAATGATTCAATGCTTAAATATATATATGATGTATTATTCCCTTGTATATTATTAGAATACAGATGAAAATGGGAATATCCATTGGATGGTCAAACCATCTGCGATGCTTCAAATGCTTATAGCAAATCCTAGCACTGCACAGAAAATAGACAGGTATTCACTTAAATTAAATTTCTTTGGTGAATTGTGGGATTTGTTGGTTGATTTATTTAGCTTAAAATTACATATACATTATTTTTTTTATATAACATGTATTTGTTCCAGATATCCAAATATCTTAAAAATCGGCACTCATAAAATCACAACACAAAGCTCTGCTGAAAAGTGGAAGGAAATGAAATTCCATTGGGGCAAAAGCAAAACAATGGATTTTATTTTGGGAGAGATTATTGAATTTTCCCACAAAGAGAAAACACTGTTGGGGAAAATTAGACAGTTCATGGTAAAGGAATGTGACCAGGTAATTAAATAATTCAATAATATTGTCAGACTCACATAATGTATCTCTTTGATCTCGGCAATAACTGTAGTAGATTTGTTCATATTTCTATATCAATTGTTTGGTATATCAAATTATTTACAGGAAAATGGTGAACTCTGTGTTGAAGTTGAGGAACTCAGAAAGGGTGATCACCCCTACTTTGAAGATTTGTTTAATGAAGAAGAAAATAGGTAACTGGACTATTAATATTAAGTGCCAAGCTCAGAATTTTTTATCATGCCCCCCGCAAACAAAGTAGAGAAACATTGGAAGCTCCTACTACACATACAGAGTTCTTATGACCTGAGGATGTGTCATTAACTTAATTGACCATGGGTCAGTAAAGCAGTTTAAGGTCATTGTTAAAAAAATGCATAATTCCTGTCTAGGCCATATCTTGTTATGGAAAATGATTAGAAGCTAAAATTTGACTCAAAGGATATTATGTCTTGACCTTGAGCTTTGATCATTTGTGCAAGTTCAAGGTCAAGTTCAAGGTCACTATAAGAAAGAGATGCATCCAAGAAGTAATCAAGTTATTATTTGCGAGCTTGCTCAAAGTACCTCTAGTTTATCCAGATTTGTCATTTGCATATTAATATGGTTTGAAATATCTTTTTGCATGTAGAACTATTTGCTCTGATTTTTAAATTTTATACTTTTTAAAGGTGTTTGGTGATTATGAACAAATCACTCTGTGTCCCAATTGATAAATGTTCTAAGTACACAGTATCTCAGCCAATTGATGTGTACCTGAGAGAGGTTAATGATGGATATGAGAACTTCAATTTACTGTCAGAAGAGGTAAGCATTTGAATATCTACATATTATATATATATATATATATATATATATATATATATATATATATATATATATATATATATATATATATATATATATATATATATATATATATATATATATATATATATATATATATATGTGTGTGTGTGTGTGTGTGTGTGTGTGTGTGTGTGTGTGTGTGTGTGTGTGTGTGTGTGTGTGTGTGTGATCTATCATGGTTTTTAATGGTATATGACCCAAATTTTTATCCAACAAGATGTTTGTTTTCTAACCTCAACCCTTGGCGAGGGGATAGAAAACATGAAACGAGTTGGATAAAAATCATTTACCATTCCAAATCAAGTGAGATATTCTTTTTATTCTTTGTTTTACCACGTCTTTTGTTAAACCTCAATCTCATCTGTAAAAATTATGATTGTGAGCCTCACAACACATTTACTGCAAGATGTCAACAACTTAAATGTCAATAAAACAGCATTAATTTTTAAAATTATATTGCAATGAAAATTATAATTTTTTTTTTTCAGGAGAAAAGGGATTTTTTTGCAACATCTTCACTCTGGAAAGGAAAACCCATCATTAAAATTCCTCTTAATATATTTGTGGATGATTTGTCTGCAAACCAGTCCCGGAGATGGGCTCCTTTGCATGGGATACAAGCTCAATTGGCTGGTCTTCCTTTGGAGGAAAAAAACAAGAACAAGAACTCGATATTTCTAGCAGCATCAGAACAGGTTGCAATGATGGAGCTTTTAAAGCCAGTATGTGACGACATAAAAATGTGCGCAGAGTACGTATGACGTAAGAACACATACAATAATTTGAACATCGATGGAAGTTTGTCCACGTACATGTATATATTAGGTGTTTAAATCTGACTTTTTTAGAATAGGAGTTGACAGCTATGACGCCTTTTTAAAGCAAGAAATAACGCTAACATCAGAAATTTCATCCATAATATCCGACTACCAGATGATGAGTTTGGTTTCAAATCACATGGGACCTGCAGCAATTAAGTTTTGTCCCAAATGTTTGGTAAGAAAATTTTGAATTTGTAAAAGCTTTTAATTTCCTTCAGTTTCTTATCATTCTTTAAATGAAATTACATAACTGCAACTTTAATAAAATCCATTTCAGGCTGACAAATCAGACCCATTTACAATATGGCCATTGCGAACATCATCTGCAACAAGGAAAACACTAAGGAGACTTGAAATTCATGCTCAAGGTAGTGCAAGAACAATGATACAAAAGCAGACCGGTATCAAATTCTACGACAATTGCTTGTGGCAGCATGTTGATCCCCACAGGTATTGATTTTATTAAACAACAATTCTCTCTAGATACAAGATAGTATTAGGATTATATTATAAAGTTGTGATGCATCAATATATTGGTTTCGATATATTTTCCCTCTCCTCATAGGGATGCACCTGTAGGAATTCTTCATTTCTTGTACCTTGGATTAGCAAAACACTTGATTCAGGTAAGATATCTTTAATATCAAGAATATGGAAGTAAATTATACAGTGCACACTTGCTAAATATACCAGTATATAGTGGTTATAATATAGTTTTGCCTTGACCTATAACTAAGAAATTTTTCAGCTGGCATAAAACTTTTAATTCGAATCTCATTACCCCTTACATACAAGCATTCTTTTTCAACCTGAGCAAGATTAAGCAAATATATATGCTCTGAAAAAAGAATTTTGCATGATCCAGTATCCATAAATAACATTCTATATAATGACCTAATTTGCTTTTGAAGCACTGTGTCAGAACTCTAAGTGAACACCAGATGCAACTTTTGACTTTACATTTGGAAACTGTTGATCAAACTGACTTTTCCTACCGCATCAATGCTGACACTTTTTTCAAGTTTTTGGACAGTCGACAAGGAAAGGATTATAAACATTATGTAAGTATGAAAAGTTCAAAAGTACAACTTTTCCTTATTCTTAGACACAAGTGATGCATGGCAATGAGCAATTTCTTTAGGTGTTTATGCATGTACTTATAGATGTTAATCTTTTTACAGCTTCAGGTCGCTCCATTTAATATGGAATTCGCTGGGTTGAAAATGCCATATGTTGAAGCACTTGGAAAGCTTGCTTTGGTAATAGAGAAATGAATTATAGCCATTAAAAAAAAACATAAATGTATACTTATGATTTTAAAACTAAAATTCTAAAATTTAATCACAAAACAATAACATATTTTCACTCTTCAATCAGTTGAATTATATGTATTATTTGATTCATGTACCAGTATATTCTCAGATATCCAAGCACATTTATCAAGGTGTTACGTCAGTTGGTTCTGAATTTGAAGATTATCTTGCATTTATCAAAGACAACATTCCTCAACTTGGCAGCAAAAGCAAGACACATTTCTGTGTTCATATAGTATGTAAAATATAGCTCCCAATTGACTTGTGTTTACAGTATCACTAATAAATGACTCAATTCTGAATGTAACATATATACCATATATTAAATACTGCAAGGAAAGGCACATTAATTTCAAGCAGATATATAGATGGTTAACTATGAATGTGGCAAAATACTTTCAATAAAGGATAATAGGACGGATATATATATATAATGTAAATTCATGGCACATATATTATATCTTGTAAGTTACCATATGGTAAATCATACATGCTTGTACTTAAATGTTAGATTGTCTGATCTTGTTTGATAATTGCAGTCTGATGACATAATAAGGCATGGCCATCCTCTTCATTTCACTGAAGACGTGTTTGAAAAAAACCACAAATCAATAAGAGAGAGTATTCGTCATCAGAACGGCCATCAAAGGTCAAGGGATACGGTCATCCAATTTGCAAAGTCAGAATTGACAAAACATGTGGTGTCTGGAGGTTTCTTGCATTTGAATGATACATGGTAACAATTTTATTGTTTAATTTATGTAAATATCAGTAATTTTTTTCAGTTCCATACGCAATTTAAATCTAATGAAATGTTATATGTTCAAGCAATATTTATCTGTTATGTATAGTTATGTCAAACCATTAGCTCATGGAAATGAAGTGTAAATATCAAAAATTTATTACATGATAGATACATTTTTTCCCCCGCATATTGATCGACTAAACAACTGATAAAAAAATTATCTTGCAGGAAACAAGCTAGCAGTTTTGTGCTGTCATATGGAAATGACAAGAAAATCAAGTCTTTTCTTGGAGTCCCTGACCAAAATGAAAATTTTAAAGCTGGGGAGCTGCGGAACGTGACCAGAACTTCTTCAAGGAAACCAATGGCAAGTACATATATAATTAATGATTATAGGTTAAGAATAAATGTATAGATTATTACCTGGCCATAGTTTTTATATCGCATTCCTTATTAGCCCAATGCCACTGTATATTCAGCATGAGAGCCGCTAGGCTCGAAATCAGAGTTGAAGAAGGCATATATACCAAACTCTACATCATAATAGCTGATGGTTGACGAAAATTTTGTGAAAAAATAATTAATGTACATGAATCTGTCTTAATTAAAGGAATGAATTGTATTAACTCTAAAAATGAAATTTTGTTTGTCTTTGAGGGTTTTATATATTGCTTCATCTGCATTAAACAGGGTAACCCCAATCTACTGGAAGAGTTGGAGTTGCTCACAATATCTGTTGCCATTGACACTGATATTGCTAAAGATGCAAAACTATACAGCTGCCTAGGATGCATAACAAGCGAAGGAGATTATGCAGGCATTCAAAGCTTTGTCTTATATTCAGAAACTGTAAAGGTAACTTTTAATTAAGTATAGATAATATAACAAATATGGATATAATGAATATAATGAATTCATTTCTAGGTCACCTGAGTAAACTCAGGTGACGTATTGCTATCTGTTTTCGTCCGTCGTCATGCATGACTTCTGTCGTGGGTTAACAATTTTACATTTTTAACTTCTTCTTAAAAACTACAAGGCCAATCGTTACCATTTTTGGTGTGAAGCATCTCTATGATAAGAGGAATCTCATTTATGAAATTTATGGGTCTACCACAGGAGAAGTGAGTAACTCATGATGATTTTTAAAGCTGTTTTTTGTTTTTTGTCTAAATGCCAACAGGGAGAGCTTCTGTCTGCCCCTGGGGATGGGGGATGGGAGGTTGTTTTAGATAAAACATGTATACTAACCACCTTGTTTTACATGTAGATTATCCATGAGAACATATACACATAAAACCTATCCTAAAAGTTAACAAATATGGGATTATTATTTTCTGTCAGAGGCTTGCAACTTTTTAAAATCAGGTCATGCACTCTATTATGATCTTTAAGTTTTTCGCTAAAATTATAGGTTTCATAGTCCTTTTTGAAAGAATATTTCAGGCAGGGAGATGGCCGTTATTACAAATTTATAATTTTTTTTACTTCATAATGAAACTTAATTAAATGCATATATGAGACTCCTAGACAAGTTTGGGTATGGGTTATATGCTACTCAGGTGACCATTAAGGCCTATTGGCCTCTTGTTTTTTAAAGTATTAAATTGATTTTATTTGTTGATACATTGTCTACATCAAATGGAGAATGGTTTTGTACATACAACTTTTAATGAAAACCATATAGCTATATTGAGCTTTATGGCCAACTCGGATTCTTATCATAAAATGCAATAACAGTACCAAATGTAAATGTAACAAAACATAACATCATGTAGGTTGATATGTTTTTTAAACAGAGATATTGTGACATCATTAAAAAAGGTTTATATAAGCGTTAACTTTTTAAATTAGCAAATGAAATAGCATATCACAAAAATATAATAATGTAGTTATAATGTAGGAACTAAGGGTATTGTATGTAATGTATATTCCGATATTTGTTTCAGGACAGGATTGGAGTGATTCAGAAGCTTCTACGTATAAAGACCAAGACAGCAGAACACGAGATAGCTTTTTTGAAAGTGTGCAACATTTCCTTTACAAGTTGCAACCAAGTGGTGCAGTTAACAAATGAGACTCACATTAAGAAAACATGCCACATTCGGCATGTTGTTCATGTTATTCATGACTGCAAACGAGGTGGCTGCAGAGTTGTAGAGAATCACAATGAAAAATCTCTAAAGCACAGCAATCACAATGGTTACATTATTAACAGATTTAGAATTTCCAAACTACCCGATAAGCTACAATTATAATTGTTGGTGCAGATCGATACAGTTAGTTCAAATGCAGATTAATGCTAGGTACTTTTAAATGAATATTCCAAGTCTTGTAAATGATTTTTTTTTAAAATTTACCTATTGGAATAACATTGTATTAATAAATAGATAAATTAAAGAAAAATTTGCTACAGCAAAAATCTCATTATAATGACATTTTTCAAAGAAAACCAATGAGTTTTGTCAGTAATGTTTACATATGACAACAGCAAAAGATTCTTGCCTTATTTTTTGGAAAATTATCTAACTAGTGTTATTTTTGATTTGTAGTCATTCTGCTTTGAAATGTTCACTTATCACTTGTAAAGTTTTACAATAGAATAGCATTAGCAGTTTTGTGTGCCTTTATTGTGTATAAAGCACCTTTTCTAATCTAAATAAGTTTGTATTTCTATTCTTGTTATAAAATAGGTTTGTATTTCTGTTCTTTTTATACATGTTAAATAGGTTTGTATTTCTATTATTGTTATACATGTAAACTCTTTATTATATGATGATGATATTGTATTACTACCTGAAAGCAAAAATGGGTTTACATAACTGTTTAAATATTCTTGAAACAGTTCACCCTTGAAACATATTGTTCTAAATCAAAATTACAGGTCAATATTGAAAAATCAAAAGTTCTTTTATTTAATTCAAATGTGAAATCTTGTATTGATAAATTAATTTACTTATAATGGAAATTTACTTCAAACTGTGTCAAAATATTGTCATTTGGTTTAACTTTAATATGTAATGTACTGTTTATAACTTTGCTACAGCAGTTCTCATGGAAAAGACCAGAAAAGCTTACTATAAGATCAAGAAGACAATTGGACTAGAAAACCTGTGTAAACTTTTAGAAAAACTTTTTGACTATATAGTAACACCAGTTCTTTTGTAGTGAGATATGGGGTTTATTTGCTAAAAATTGATGAAAATTCTGTTATCTATCAGAAATTTTTTCCTCTTATGTGAATGGGAAATATAATGATATATCTATGTAAACAATATTCTGTTTATACATATCTTAGGCCTTTGCCTATTATTGTAAGTGTGTTTGTGCCAATAAAATATTAGTATTTGTTATACTTGTATTAGTCATATAATTTATTGTTGTATATTTTTAAAAAATACTAAAAAGTATACAAATGATAGTTTCAAAAAAAGGCTTATTATGTATCTTTATTTCAAAAGTTATTTTTTCATGATAAACATACATCATATATTTCATAAATTTAAAAGAAATATTTGTCTTTTGCGTACTAATTGATGCATATTGTTGTTAAAAACCCAAATAAATAAATGCAAATTTGATGCTACCAATTTGATCTTGTTTCATGTTGTATATTCCTTTCACAATAATGAATTAAGTATGGTAGTCATTCTTAATAATATGATAAACAGTCTAATTTTTCCGAATATTGACAGTACTTAAAAAAGGATGCATATTGAAAGCAATTATAAAAGCAAAACAAGAAATTATAATAGAAAAGTGAACATGCTTTTGGAAAAGAAAAATAATTCATGTGAAAACAATTTCACGTGAAATTCACATGAAATTTTTCACGTGAATTTCACGTGAAACTGTTTTCACGTGAAATTTTAGTGAAAAATGTGTGAAATTTTCACGTTAAATTCACGTGAAACACATTCACGTGAAATTCACTTAACGCGAAATTCACGTGAAATTCACGTGTATTTCACGTGAAGCTTAACGTGAAATTCACGTGAAGCTCATTTCACGTGAAATTCACGTGAGGCACAATTGGCTGTGTATAGAGAAGTATACTAGTATATATTGTTTTGAAACAGAAGAAGGTGTTTTATACCCAGCTATTATACACTTTTCTGAGAGAAGCGATAATGACCTTGACCTGGCAAAAATAAGATGGTCAAATTTAATGAATTATTCCATCACTTATTAATAGTGAATGTTCGATTTTGTAAAAAAGAAAATCTTTCATCATAAAGGACAATGCGATATAGAAACAAGTAGCGTTTCAGATTTACCTCTCTTAGTTCAGCAATTGATTTTGGGCTAAAAATTTTGGAAAATATGTACAACTGAAAATATTTACAGAGAAAAACAATGAATTATAATTGAAATCTTTTATTTTTTTTTGTTTACAAGCAAGCATTTGGCATTGAGACAATCATGGCGGAATTAGATATTCGAAGCTGCACTACAACGACAGATAAAAAATTACTCTTAAAATCTTTAATGTTGGGAAATCTGCAAAATCTGCTCATATTTGGTTAATTAAATAGCAATGTCATTCGACCATGGTTACTCCATGTTTCATTATGAATAAATTTGATGATTTTGATACTATACAACACAGAGTTATAACAGCATACATATATAAATATTGAAATTCAACAATGCCTCAAAAAGGAAGCAATCACATAAACTCTTTGTATTTATAGTAACAAAATACAATTCAAGTAATAATGCACAAGTAATTTACTGATCAACAATAAACAAAAACAGTTTGAAATGTACGGTAATTATATGTATATGTAAGTAATACTAAATCCAACACAACAGATTCAAGTAAAACAGATTGAAAACCTCCTTAAAAGTAGAAATGAAATGTCCACAGTAAAAGAGAGATAAGAAAAGAAAAGAAAATACAGTATAAAAGATGGAGATTCAGAGAGACATGGAATAAAAAACATTCACTGGCTTTAAACTTGAGGCCATAGGGCCATATCGCTAACCTGAAAAATCACCGTCTTCTCCTACGGATTCGAAACAGGCTGAGTTTTCCCAATTTTACCTCTTTTTAATTTCAAAAATTAAGTATTAAGAAGTCAAATAATACTTTTAAAAAAAAATTAAAAGAATGATTATTATTTTATATATGTTTTTAAATATGTTTTACTTTAATCAACGATGAATCCTCAATGCGATCCATACCATAACTAATCTCTAACATAGAAAACATATTCTCAAAACATACTTCATCTATGTTTTATAGTATAAATAGTATACTGTCCTTTACAAAAACTGAAAAAAGAAACTTTCCGCAAAAAGTTTTAATAATGCTGGTCATTCAGGTCTGGCAAAGAACGTTTTAAAAAATCCACCTCATATACATTATCTCCCCTTTGAAGCCTGTGGGGAAACTTATACGCTACTTATCTAACAATACATTGATATCACTGACGACTACAACAGAATCTCGATCAAACAAGTTTAAAAAAAATAACTTGATTCAAAGTAAAATGATACATATTGCTTAAGCACATAGACTCTTTAATGAGATTTATCTCGAACTCTTATACATGCAACAACCAATATATTACACGAGAAGCCGGGATTCCTCGTTGACGTCATCATATGGCACGTAATGTTCGTCTAAATGACGAACCTGCAGCTGAGCTTCAACGTTTATATTTAGTTTCCGGAAGTCGCTGATGAAAGTGAAGAAGAAGCCGATAAATGCCAGGGCGGTAACCCATTCCGATATTGTACTGGTTATGTGCGCTGCAAATCCCTGGAAATCACGTATTGTACATGTATTTCATAATATACCAAAAGCGTTTGATTATTATCGATGCAAAATATGTACTCTATGTTTTTTAATCTATTCAGTTTATCACCAATCATTAGTGTTAACTTATTATATTTAATAGGGGTCAACACCTACTTTTGTAGAATTGTTCAAACGTTTAACTAGTTACAAGACATTCATATTTGATCTTTTTACAGAGCAGTGATCAATTTTTATAATAGCAATTTGGACAATGTTATCGTCTCATCTGATGCACGACTCCTTAATAGACTCCATTACACATAAAGCAACGTTAAATCTCCCCTTCCCGGACTGAAAAAAGCGTATTAGCCAACTTACTCCGTCCGTGGGTTTCCAGTGAAGTTTATCCTCGGGGTGGCCTTGGATCCTTGATACCACAGCACTTGCCGTGCCTAGAACAAATTAAGGGACCATACTAAATTTTGGGTGAATTTTCGTCGTAAACAACAATTACATGTATTTCTTAAGAGGGATGAATGGTTGATGTCATGTTAAGACACTAGACTAATTTCCTTCGGACGGAGAGATCTATACAAAGTTATTGAAAATATTCAGATTTTAAACCTTAAATACAATAGGATATATATACTTGGAATTTTTTCTTTACTAACTTATATGGTATATAGCTGCAGGTCTGTAGCTCCTGGTCTGAAAAAATTCGGACGGAGGTCGTCCATCCGATTTTTTTTTTTGACCGGGAGCTACAGACCTGCAGCTATATAGTATACAGAAAATAATCATTTACAAAACTTAAGATAGATTGGATGGGTAATTGGATTAACATCCAGCCTTCTAACAAAATGGTTTCTGTGGTGGTTCTTGCAGGTGCAAAGGTGGCAAATAAAACAGAAAAATACAGCCGGGTATGTTATTCTATTTCTTAAATGATTACTTCCACAAACATATATGGAAGTAACTGTGCACAACTATAAGGATACCTGATATATGAGCGCGTTGCTTCAAATTAGGTTCAACGTATATCTGAATTCGGTTTTTTCTTTAGAGAAATGAACGGAAACAGGGGAGAAATTGGATTAGAAAATAGTCTTATCAAGTGTTCCTAGAGGCTCAAAAAACTTATACTAATGTAACCCATTCTTTGCATTTCAATTATAAGTGTCACTGATATAAAACATTCACATACTTGTTGTGTGTCACAGGATTTGGTGTAAAAACAATGTTCAGAATTCTATAAGTTTCTAATAACTATATTTATATTATCAAAAATAAAAAATAAATCAAATATCGGTCGCACCAGCAATCTTTGATAATTTGTCCGCCCGTAGACTGATCTGAGTGCTGTTATTACAAACATCTATTTAAAACTCGAATCTACATTAAATTTATCATTTATCTTAATAAGAATTATTAGAAACTCTTAAAAAATCACCACCCCACACATAAAGCGCATAGTTCATTCAGCGTGACAAACTCAGCATATCAAAAATAAAAAGGCCATTTTGTTATCAGTAAAAGCACATGGAACATTCATTGGTGGGAATTGAATTGAACATAAAATTTCATATCTTAAAATATGTGGTACAATAAAACATCGTTTAATGTTGTGTAACAGAAAGAAGAATCGGTTAAAATATATCAATAATACAAAATGTAGACGACTGATACCTATACATTCTAGTACATGTAACAAAATTACTGGTACTAATCATGTCAAATCAATCTGACAAATCGCAGATATCAACTTCTTAGATTTTATCTGATTTTTTTTTCACTGAGGCGGCGGACAGTTAATAGCTGCTGAGCGTTGAAAAATTATCCACATCCCTCAACAGTTTTTTAACAGTTGTCCATGTAATCTTCGTCGTGATCTCTCAGTAATTTAATAGATGTGTCCACAATATGCACAGTCTCATCAAAGTTTTGACTCTATCTAAAACTTTCTAAAGCCATGATCGCAAATGTAAGCGGTCTTTCAAAGAACGAACAAACGTCGCCAAAAAATTAAAGTAATAAAGAAAAAAATAATAAATAAAAACCCACCACATGTAGATGTGTCGTAACGCTACGAACGCCCCCGCAGAATAAGTTATCAATCCCTGAAAATTCTTTTAAGTTCAAGAGGCATACCTCTGTTAAAAATCATCGCTGGAACCTGTATTCTAAAAAAAAAATTAACCTTAAATGAAATATAAAGAATGTGGGCGCTTAAGATGTACATTCGGCAGGAATCTGGGCGCACAAGGAGAGTGAAAATTTCATCAAATAATTTTGACAATTTTGACAATATGACAATGCTGTTTCAAACAGTACTTTATACAGCAAATTGACAAGTCTCGCATGGCTCAGTGGTTTCGTCCTGGATTAGTGAATACAAACATTCAGTGTTTTGGGTTCAAATCCAACTGGTGGTCTTTTTAAAAAAAATAAACTTTTTTGTTTTAAATGTTTGTTATTATAACATGATGTTGAATTATAGTATACCGGTATATTTTAATTTGTTGTTATTGATTTCTAGATCTGCTGTATGAACACTATTTTCTGTTCTTATTACTAGTTTTTTAGGATATACACCATATAACTTCATTAAAATATGTTTGCATTAACATTTCCAACTAGTTATCGGTTTACCTCTCATTGCCATTTTTTGAAAGCTTGTGAGTTTTTTTAATAACCGGAATAGCCATGTACTTCGACACTCAACATAATATATTTCTGTTGAAACCTGTACATAGCCTTTCGAGGTTATAGACATTTAAATCCCAATTGATTCGTGTCGAGGATTCCTGCAAACTTACCATCTTGTGTGCTCACTTTCTTTTACATATGCATCACTTCAAAAGTTAGATAGCGGAAACTACGAAATTCCTATTTTTCTCTATTAAAGTTCAAGAGGCAGAACTCTGTCAAAAATCATCGAACCGGAACTAAATTCGAATTTGATCTGTATTTTATTGTTTTAAATAACCTACATAAAGAATATCAGCTTTATATATATGCATCCCTTCAAAAGTTAGAGAGCGGAAACACTGAAAACTTCCCAATATTTTCAAAGTTTAAATGTTGAATGTGTGCAAAGGTTGTTGGGATAATAATCAGCAAAATCCCGGTTTGCGTTCTTTGACAGATCGTCACAAAATGTGGCAATATTGAAAACATTCTCATCGCAAAACAAATACATTATAAATCTTCTCTCTCAGAATATCGAAATTTTATGGACTTCTCGATTTGTTTAGAAATCGCAAAGAAAGTATACAAATGGGCTTTTCATGTATTGACAACCATCTGGAAAAGATAGTTAAATCATCTACGCAGCGATTGCGCACAAAAGGTGTGGGCATCATCATGACACCCCCCCCCCCCCCCTAAAAAAAAAAGAATAATAAACCTAATTTCTTCTTTATGGTTTCTCTTATACATTGTACGTATTATATAATATATATTAGACCTAGTTCGTAATGAGCTAGCGTTCACAAAGCAAAGTACGTCGAGAGGAGGAGTGCAGCTCGCCATCCGGTATGTTACCTACAGGGATCGCCATTTCTCATTTCCCGTTCCTGTGCGTTGCCACAGCGCATACAACTTCTCAGAGCGTTTGTAGACAATTGATTTCATTACACAGATAAATGTCTACTTATTTTTCCGACTGAAATTGCAATTTAAGATGGTTTTTTGTTTCAAAAATTATTACGCGTTACAAATCTTGCTGTTTTTCATGAACAAAACATTTATCATTGTCACTTAAAATCACATGAAATTTCTGCGTAAACACTGACGTGATCTTTCTAGGAAATCGATTACGTACTGTAAGCTCATTCAAAGGTGAGTATGTTTAGCCCGGTAAACACCATAAAAACTTCTGTGTTTCAGTAAATGCAAAATATGGAACATAAAATTCGCAATCCAAATCTAAACTGATTGGACCAACTTTCCATGTGTGCATACTTGAGTGTAAAGGGGCTGTAAAGGGACACACAGACCATGTATGTCGTGATAAGCAACTGTCCAAATTAGACAGTTGACTAAAATAGAATATCGTAAAAAATAACGAGAATAAAAAAAATTATATAAATGTATATATTTAATAATTTTCGAAAGCAGTTTAAAAATCAATAAATTTAAAGTTTAATTTATAAACAAAAATCGCTGTACATGTCAATCATATTCTGTATTCGGGGTGGCGGTGGCGGCAGATACAGATCCATGCTACAGAGTTGCCTACCCTTTGTCATCTCTTCTCTGGAAAGCAAATTATTCTGAGCATCCTCCGAAAATTTCGAAGAACATGGCACACCTGACAGTGGTTGTAGTCAAGACAGTTCCTACTTAAAAATATCTTGACCCTTTTATCGATCTTGGACACCCCCGCGATATTACTTGCTCATATATCCCCAATTTATTTCTGACATTAGTGGATTAGTGGACATGACTGTTACGTGTTTATAATTTGGTTTCCCTGGTTGATCAACGATAATAAAACACCACAGGTCAGACAAAGTCCCGTACTGACAGTTCAATGAAGGTTAAATGTTCAGCTAGACAACATGTCTTTGGGTGATATGTATTTTAAAGAACGGCATGGTCGGGAACCTTTAGAGCCCCTGGTAGATAATATATACATATATGTATGAAACCAATAGTACATGACCATGGTGAACAGACAAAACACACTACAATGAATCGGACATTCTTGTAAATTAGAAGTTAACACTAAGAATAACACTTCCTTTATTTTTTTCCCTTTCAGGTACAACAACCCTCCAGTATGGAAGATAACTCTGACTTGAAAAAAAAATACTTTCAGCACTTTCTACAATAATTTAGATTTCTTTTGGAAATCGTCACTAAAGCAGAATTAATCAAAAACAAGTAAAGAGATGGGCGATAAATCGCTTGGTTTCTGAACTGTTGTATAGCAGATTAGTCTGGCCATGGACTTACTTTTCCCTGCATGAGGTTTAAGTTAGACAGGTAATTTGGTACAGATAACCAATGATTATTTTTCACATAATCATAAATGCTTAAAGAGCATTAGGCCTTTAATCTCTCCAAATACTTCATACATTTAATCACTTTAGGTCTTTCTATGGAATGACACCATTGATACAAGGATTTAATCCCAGGGGGACACTATAGTGTATATTTCTACCGCCTGTCCTATTGTAGTCCTAAGATACTTACAGACACTAATACTGGGCACCTGTTGTGCACAAACCAAAATAACTATTTTACTTACTTATTTACATTCAACAATAATATTAGAGAGTATTATATGTGAGTGGAATTTGATGTGTATAATCCAAAAGTCAAAAGGAATAGAAAATAATTATGAATAATAGTACTATATCTTCTTTTGACAACGGATTTGTAAACATTATCTAGAATTACATTATTTGTGGAGTTGTTGGTTCTGATTTCAAAATATCTTTATTGTAACATTTCTTATTCTGTGGTCATGAGATCGAAGCATTTTTCTCAACATGTAACCATAGCATATACATGTAAGAAACAATAACATGCTTCCTTTGAGGTTTCATTTTGGTTATGAAGGTAGCAATCATAGCAGAATCAACCCACTAATACAGGTTATGAATTAATTGCAATGTTCACTACCATCATGCCAGCATGAACTTAAGACTATTTTGGGGTGTCAAAATCATGCAAAATATAAAATGGAAAATTGATCTGTGAACTACTGGATTGAAAAAAAATAACTATGATGGGATTGCTTATAAAAACTGTTTTGAGTAGGATACTTTTTTACTTATGGGAGAGGGTAAACCTCCTTATAAAGGTAATCTTAGGTACATGCATGCTCTACTCTGCTCCTTAGGTCCTTATATATCTTAGTCTAAGTAAACTTGCTTCAGAATATGAGTCAGGAATTTAACATATAAGGAATGTATCCTCTTACTTGTTAGGAAGCCTATCACAGATATTATGCTTATCACCAGCCTGACTTTACAGATCCTTAGGCCATTGTAGGAAGGGTGCATTTGGAAAGAAATGGCTGTTTGGAGAAACTCATACACAACCCCAAATCCCAGCACCATGGTTGCTCCAATTACATGGACAATCTCAACAGACGTTTCCTGAAACATTTAAAAAAATGTAATTAATGCAAGCCATGATCTCCACAGATAAATACAGATACACTAACTTTCATTCACATTTAAGAAAACTTTGTAAAAATCTCCAATGTTACATTACACAGCAATTACTTATTTGCCAAGTCATTCAAAATCTCATATAATTGATGAATATATCTAACATAGGCAGGCTTAGTCATTTAGTCAATATAACCATCTTTATCACTGGTTTACAATTATACTTAAAAAGAAAATATATGAAATGCCAAAAGTCCTTGTTTAAATGTGATTTTTATTTTTAAATCAATTGGTAGCATCAAAGTGTTAATTTCTCCTTGGTTATCCTGAACTATCTGACAATCATTTTTGAGGTTTTAATATTGAGATCTATAGATAACAAGAGGCCCAGGAGCCACATTGCTCACCTGAGCAACAATTGCCTTAATATTCTGATCAAATTAGCATTACAGTATCAAAATATCTTGGCAACTAAGTTCAATAGATCTTGCTAAAAAAAAGTTGAAAATCTGCCAATTTTTATCCACCTCTTTTTTTGGTAAATACCAAGCCCTTTTTGTTGTTGTACCTAGCTGTAAGAAGATTTTTCTCTATTCCTATATACTGTGGTTTCATTAATTTTCGTTTGTGGGTATCAATTTTCGTGGATTTTCTGAAAACCACAATTTCAAGGATACATAATTTCGTGGCCAATGATCCTATCAATACAAAATGTTTGTTGAAAGTGAATTTCAATGAACATTTAATTTCATGGATCAACTTAACAACGAAATCCACGAAAATTGGTATTCAACGAATATTGATAAAACAACAGTACCCCCCCCCCATTTCGTGGCCCCACTTTTCTCTAGGGATTCATGGTTTCATCAAACTTTAATCTGCATAACCTGTGCTTTCACACTAAGTACTGAGTTTTGGACCGAAAACTTTCCCAGAATATTTTTAAAGATTTTCTCTATATATTCCTATGTAAAAATTCAAACCGCCATCACAGCCCCGCCCTACCACTAGGGACTGTGATTTTGCAAACTTGAATTTACACTACTCGAGGATGCCTCTACACAAGTTTAAGCTTTTTCTGGCCAAATAGTCTTTAAAAAGAAGATTTTTAAAGATTCTCTCTATATATTCCTATGTAAAAAGTCATCCCCCATTGTGGCCTCACCATAACCCCTGGACTATAATTCAAACAAACTTGAATCTATATGATCTGGGGATGCTTCCACTCAAATTTGGGCTTTCCTGGCCTAATAGTTTTTGAGAAGAAGATTTTTAAAGATTTTCTCTATATATAAAAATTTATCCCCCATTGTGGCCCCACCCTACCCCAAAGGGACCATGATTGGAACAAACTTGAATCTACATTATCTGAGGATGGTTACACGCCAATTTGAGCTTTCTTGGCCAAATTGTTTTTAGAAGAAATTTTTTTTAAAGATTTTCTCTAATTTATACTCCTATGTAAAACTTGATCCCCCTATTGTGGCCCCACCCTACCCCCGGGGACCATGATTTGAACAAACTTGAATCTACACTATCTGAGGATGCTTCCACTCAAATTTGAGCTTTCCTGGCCTAATAGTGTTTGAGAAGAAGATTTTTAAAGATTTTCTCTATATATTCCTATGTAAAACTTGATCCCCCTCTTGTGGCCCCTCCCTACCCCCAGGGACCATGATTTGAACAAACTTGAATCTACACTACCTGAGGATGCTTCCATTTTAATTTGAGCTTTCCTGGCCTAATAGTTTTTGAGAAGAAGATTTTTAAAGATTTTCTCTATATATTCCTATGTAAAACCTGATCCCCCAATTGTGGCCCCACACTACCCCCAGGGACTATGATTTGAACAATCTTGAATCTACACTATCTGAGGATGCTTCCATTTTAATTTGAGCTTTTCTGGCCTAAAAGTTTTTGAGAAGAAGATTTTTAAAGATTTTCTCTATATATTCCTATGTAAAACTTAATCCCCCCATTGTGGCCCCACCCTACCCCTGTAGACCATGATTTAAACAAACTTGAATCTACACTATCTGAGGATGCCTCCACACAACTTTAAGCTTTTCAGGCCGAATAGTTTTTGAGATGAAGATTTTTGAAAAATACCAACAAATTTTCAATAATTCTCAATTATCTCCCCTTTAAAGAGGGCGTGGCCCTTCATTTGAACAAACTTGAATCCCCTTCACCTAGTGGTGCTTTGTGCCAAATTTGGTTGAAATCTGCCCAGTGGTTCTTGAGAAGAAGATGAAAATGTGAAAAGTTTACGAGGACAACGACAACGACGACAGACAACGGACAAATTGTGATCAGAAAAGCTCACTTGAGCCTTTGGCTCAGGTGAGCTAACAAGAAAACTGCTCTTTAAGCTCATCAATAAATAAATCAATGTACCTGAAAATTTGCGACTAAACTAAGACCTAGAGGAGAGAGTATCCCCCAAAAGAAGGCATGCTTGTTGAGCTTCAAGATGGAATCGTCTTCTGGCTGGACAATACTCTTCACCAGTTTGTAGCGAACATACAGTGTACAGATGGCTTAAATAGATGCATGACATGAAATTAAATTAAAATTTCTGTGCTAATGTATTAAAATTACAAATTTTAAATTGGATTGATTCTAATATATAAATTAACTATCTTACAAATTGCCGAGGCCATATTTAAAAGTTGACCAAATACACAACTCTCTGGAACTTTTGTTCCTGTATCACTGTGGAAAATAAATTTCATCATTACAGTTACCAGTCAATCAGACATTAACAGATAATACAATGCAAATGTGATAGATCAATTTAACTTTTTAATAAATAGATGCTGTGTTGAAAGTTCTCTGAAGTGCGTATAATATTCATTTTCCTCACTTTTAATTAAATCACTCCTCTTCTAAATTATGCATTAGAACAATTATAAATTATATAAACAATGCAAATACCTTACCTTATATATGGAAAATATGCATTGACATCTTTCTTGAGAACAGCTAATATGTAAGATAAGATGAATGTTCCAAGGGTTAGAATAATTGTGGTCACAGGCAAATAGGATAGGCCTTTGAGGCACATGGCTGGTCTGAAAAAAAAAGGGAATTCTTATTGTCTGAGTAACTGTATGTACTTCAATTATAAATGTACTCACTATAAAACAGAACAATTACATGTACATTCAAAGTTGTAAATGCCTCATACAATATAATCTGAAACAATCTAAAGATAACATAAAACATATTTTAAATGACTTATTTTAATTTAAACATGTGTACAAAGTTTTTAATCACTCTAAATAAAAAGATTTTGCTCCGGTATCTACTGAATTCAACCTATCACAGCTGATTCTAAATAGGTTAAACTATTTTCTATTTTTAAAAGAACCTAATTTTTTTTTTTAATGCCCACTGAATATGAGGGCAAACAGATAAAAAATAAAACAGGTTTAAAAGACTAAAACATGAGCTTAATTAATGAAAAGGTTTCTTTCTATATAATTAAAATCTGAAGCTTTGAACAATACTTTAAATGCTGGCCGGGTTACCTTTCTAGTACATTGAAACCCTACAGTAAAAACACAATGTACATTTGTTGATACAGTTTACACAACGATGAAGAAATACATGGTCAATCAGTGTTGCACAACACTGACCTTTTTTATGCAATAGTAAAAGTTAGTATTTTCAATCAACATATCATATGTCAATGAACATGAAGAATAACTGTTTGATATACCTTATCAAAATTAACCCTCGCAGCTAAGTTTTTTTCTCAAATAGGCAGAGCAAAAATATCAAATGAGGGCAATTTCCTGAATGTCTCTTTCAACACCCAAAATATATGATCATTTATGGATTGGTTGAGCGGGGACAAAAGATGTCCCATATGTACAATATCATGCCTATAAATAAAAAGCAGATATTATAATTAAATAAATAAACATTAGTTACTTGTAAGTTTTTTTTCGATGGAAAATCTTTCTTGTAAATCAGGCTGATAATATACTACTGCATAGGCCTCAATGATTTCCAACATTACTCACTGAATGCATAATCATATAATACGTAATCGCGAACATGTCTTCCGCTGGTCTTGTCATAAATATCAAATATCCACTCAGACTTTTTTTTTTTTTAGCTTACTTCAGTATTGATTTAATTTAATACTTTTTGGTTTCGTTCGAGGTTTATTCTCTTAGCATATTCTAAATCGTACTACTGAATAGCTTTCCAAAATACAGAACATATACCAACCGTCTAAAGTGAAAGTAAAGTGAAAACAATATCATGTGACTCTATGCATTCGGATTATCTCGGATATTTAGTCCTGGTAAGCTACGGAAAGGGCGAGGTAATCTGAAAGCACCAACGAGCAAGACAACTCGTCCCGTTCTCTTTACCTGCAACCAACTAGGCTGAAATAAAATATATTTTTTCCCTTGCTGTAATTGATGATTTTTTATGCTTGCTGTAATTAACTCATTTTAGCCCACATGAATATATAAACACAATAGAATAAAAGCATTGTTGTAATTTTCTCATGAATAGACAAGTGATGCAGGAGTTATATATGTATGCAATGTGGTACAGAAAAAAATTAAGACACGGGAGCACGTTCGCGTCTTGTGCCCCAGGGAAAAAAGAGAGAATTGCGGAAGTGTATAAATGTGTACCTTGTTAATTAGAATAACGAACTGGCCAACGAGGAAATACACCACAGCATGACCTAGCTAACGTTATATAGTCTACTTGTAAACGCACGTATGCATGGAAAAAAAATGAACTTTATAGATTTTGAAATACATGTAAAAGGGTAAAGGGAATACTGTTGTAATAATTAGAGAAAAGAATTACATATATATTTGGAGAGACCAAATATATGCCCGATTTTTACCAACTGTCAAATTGTATAATATGTATGATCTGCTTATAAAATTACAATACAAATCATAGCAAAACATGGAGCTTGCAGGAATGCGCACAATGTTTTCTGGTCGAAAAACGAACAGAAAACGCTCAATTTTTGCAACAATTTCAAAAAAGGTGATCATATTCATAACGTCATATCTATGTACAGCATGATTTTACATTTTTCTTTTCATTATGATTTAAGCTTCTTTTATTACACCCCTTTAAAATTTGATTTGAACTAAAAAGGCATAATTAAATGATAACTCTTGTAGTTACATGTATTTCCGGGATGTAACAAATAAAGTTTGTCCATTTACACATGGGGAGGCGTGGGCCTTGACAAAAGAGTGCTCGACTAGAGATAAATAATGTGTTTTGATAAGGGAACGAAAAGTATAAAGAAACCGGATCTTCGATACTGAAAAAAAACCCTGCACCGAATAATATATAGAAAAAAGAAGGAATTCACGAAAGAAAAACCTGTCAAGGTGCTGAAAATCTCGACCTGCGTAGTGTGTTTTCTTATGTGAAAAAAATTTAACGCAATATTAAAGCTAGTATATATATGCCGTGTTTAAGGGGTATGTTTGGCCATTTTGTACATTAAGGTGGCTCTATACACCCACAGTTTATTCCAATTTTCAATAGAAGACCACAAAACATATACTTATCAAATATTAAAATGACGATAGGGATACTATAGGTATTTTTAAAGAATTTTTTAATGTTTTTTCGTGTTTTTGTAAAATATTTTTTAAAAAGACAGCTATCAACAAATTGAGAGAAATCATCTTGTCATATGATGGATATTTCCTTCGGACACATAAAAAAATATATAACACTTCTTAACATTCAAAAATGTTATTATTGCAATTTTTTTTAGCATTTCCCCAAGACATATTTTTTCATATTTTCTTACTCTGTTGACAAATCATCTGAAAGAGTTGCTTGATGTTATAAGAAAATGTATTTTAATAAATGTGAAATAAAAAATTGATTGAAAACAATTGCAAATAAACACAAAAAATATTTTAAATTTTATTAGGTATGAAAGTTCCTCATGTAAGGGTTATCGTTCCTAAGTCCCAAGGCCCAAACACCTTGGGGACTTTTCATTTCTGAGTTGAAGAAAATTTCCTAAATATAATGTTGGAATGATAAATACATGCATATTTCATTATAGACTTTGCCCTGTATAAGTGAATATATTCGCTTTAGTGCAAAACTAAAGTCAACTAAATAAAGGGGAACATTGACTAGGCTAATAGGATTTATGTATTCCAACCTGAGAGAAATTCAAAGCAACCCTCTCACCCCCGTTAGGTGTCAATATTAATGTGCATTAAAGTATATAATAATTGAAATATTTTCACCTGTTTAGAATTTTCTTTCACGGTATTCAACCAAAAAATCCGTTTAAGAAATTTTTGGAAAGTTTGTTGTTCACAACGGGAATCGAACTCATGATCTACTGGTTTGTAGTGAACCCACTAACCCACTGCGCTACGGTGTAACATATCGATGATGCTAAAGAAACTCTTTAAAAATTTATACTTGATTTTATTGTTTATTTCGATAAATAATACCACACAACGTGAAAGTGTCACATACCACATTACTTGTAAGTAATGAATTTTCCAATTATCAAATTAATCTATCCATTTAACAAATTTTTCAAAATTGCGGTTCCCATACAATTCACCTCAGTTTAAATCAGCCAGTACCGGAAATGCATGTTTCCAGATTTTCTTTTTTGCATACTGCGTCATCAAAAAGTGGTGTATAGAGCCACCTTAATTTGAGGACCAAGATGCAAACAGTTCTTGAACTGACTTGTTTAAACCAAAACTGCTGTTAAAAGAAAAGCGGTAGATACATGTATGAGGTTTAACGTGTTGTTTTGTATGCAAATTATGCATACAACTGCAGAACAGTGCCTTTATTAATTACTTAGCTCTGCGCAGCTGCAGACTTGAAGATTTAAAAAGCTGAAAAATATGAAAAGAGGTCCTTGGTGTACATTCTACATCAAATGACCGAGCTTGCCCGTTTAAGTTGTAGCTTTTTCTCAAAATAGTGTATCCTAGCTATTCTTCAGATGGGTCTCAGAAACTATCAGTCGACATGAGGTGTATTTGTCTGTCTATGAAAGTAAATTGAAAATATACTTTCATTGAAAAATATCTGTATACTTTTAATTAAGACGATTTTTGATCGGGTTAACAGCGGTTAGAACGGTATACATGTATGTAGCTTTAATATTATAGTGTTATGATGTGGTACATGTACAGCTATACATAATGATATAGAAACTTAACACATGAAAAAAATATTTTTGATGTTCTTATAGTAATTGAAAAGCCAGTGGCTGAATAAACTATATAGATTCGTTTCCATCATACATATAAAATGTCTAAAATTCCTCTTAAAAAATATAAAAGATACAATACTGTAGAAATTAGATAAGACATTACAAGATAAACAGAATAGTGTGTGCACATTACACAGTAAGAAAATGAAAAAAATATGACCTCGTCACAGTTATAGGTGGTGACCTTGGCTTGTTTACAAAAAGCTAGATCTGTAAATGACGGAAAATGGTCACAGATTTGGACAACAGTTTGCTCTGTCACATAGTTATCCAATTTTTTCCAGATTTTAAGTTCTATTCCAGTGCGAAAGTACACACATGAAATAAAATTAAATGCTGTGACTGTCAGCAAGTGGTTCAATAGAAATTCAGTTGTGTTAATGCGCGAGTCTACATTAATATAGGGATGCTCCTATAGATATTCTGACATAAATTCTTATGGATTATATGACGTAATGATATATACAAGTATGTATGTGTTGTATAAATGTTTACGGAACATAAAGTTAGTCACAGCTATGACTATTCGCAAAATAAAGATTCGCAAAAATAATGAATAAACAAGGAAACACTCGGCACCCTTGTTTACCATCAAAGGGATATTAAAATTATCATAAAAATAGTTGACCCATATGAAAAGATAAACATCTATGTTTACAATATACTAATATTTTTTACTACATATTTATAAACAAGATTGTACTTTTAATCAGATTTTGACAGAAGTTTGACATTAACTGTCTTACCATATTTCCGCTTTTGTGGACAAACCGTGAATAAGTGATCGAAATCGTCGTGTTCAAGGTAGCAGATCTCGACCAAAACGACAAAAAGAAAACATATATTGATTAGAAGTAACCAAATGACCCTACTCTGACTCACATAATTGTTTTACATTTACTGGATAAAACTGGATCAAAAGAAGGTAATAAAATCAATTTTGTAAAACAGTAAAGAAGTCCCCGAAGTTTATTTTTGTATTTATATATATAAATATATGACTCTCTGTGATTCGACTATTAATCAGTTTGAGTAATTGCGACGTTTAACATCAGCTTTAAACTTGATGACGACATGTACGATTCCCCTTTGGCAGACAATCATCACAACAGGTATAAATAAAACACGACGACCCGGCTGCCTGTGCACGTTCATTGTAGAACTCCCAAGTATTCTCATGAATAGTGACCAGTAATCACTGACCGAGGAGCGCGTTTTGTACACAGACACAACGAGTTTGTCGTCCACGATGGCCACACTGGAATTCAGTCATCGCTATTTGGAAATCGAAGAAAATTCTCAGACCTTGCTACAGAGACTGAAAAAGAATTTCTACTGTTCTCCCAGACGTGCATGGAAGTTCTGTGCTTACCATTTACCCGTGTTGAAATTCCTCAAGTATTACAAATTCAAGGAGTATGTGTTGATGGACTTTCTGACGGGACTGACCATTGGAATCATGCACATTCCACAGGCCCTGGCGTTTGGATTGCTTGCTTCAGTTAAGGTAGAGAACGGACTTTATACCTCACTATGGCCGATATTGTTCTATGTTATTTTTGGTACATCGCCTCACATCTCCATGGGAACTAGCGCCGTGATCTGTATGGTAACCGCCGGGGTTGTTGATATACGGGCAGATGAGTTCAAATCCCAAAATCAACATTTACTGGCCTCGTTTATTGCTAAAATTAATGCAACGATGCAAAACTCGACTACCGTGGAGTGGGTGAATATTCCGGAATTCATGGATTTCAAGGAGAACGTTGCAATGAACATTTCGTTGTTCTCGGGTCTTATCCTTATTTTCATGGGAATGTTCCGTCTTGGATTTATTACTTTCTACTTTTCCGAGTCCTTCTTTAGTGGTTTCACTTCCGGTGCAGCAGTTCATATCGCAACAAGTCAGATGCCGGCTCTTCTAGGAATTCATGTCAAACGCTACTCGGGGGCCTTCAAAATAGTCTACACATACAAAGACATTTTTAAAAACATCACATCAGTAAACCTTGCCACCCTTGTCATTTCCATCATTTGTATAATCATTCTGTGTGTTGTGAAGGAATGTATAAATGAGCGTTTCAAGCATAAATTAAAGATTCCGATTCCGACCGAGTTGATCATTGTAATAGTCGCGACTCTCGTCTCCTTTTTGTCGGACCTGAAGGAGGTGTTCGATGTCGATGTTGTCGGGACGATTCCAAACACAATACCGGCTCCGGTGCTACCCGACATGACCGACGTTCCCCTGTATTTGGGCGACTGCTTTGTCGTCGCCATCCTGATTTTCTCCAATACCATTGCAATGGCAAAAATATGCGCCAAAAAGCATAACTACGAATTAAACGACAATCAGGAAATCTATGCCTACGGCATTTGCAATTTCGCCAGTTCGTTTTTTAAGTGCTTTCCGTCCGCTGTGGCTCCTCCAAGATCAATGATTCTGTCGTCCATGAACGCCAAAACGACAATAAGTGGTTTGTTCTCGGCTCTTCTGATGCTCTTGGTCATTGTGGCAATCAGTGAACTATTCTATTCCCTGCCAAAAGCTGCTTTAGCTTCCATTATTCTGGTAGCATTGAAAGGACTGTTCGTTCAAATGTCGGATGCTAGACGATATTGGATGATCAACAAGTACGATTTCATCATTTGGTTATGTACGATTACCTCTGTGGTTTTCATTGACATTGACTTTGGACTCGGTATCGGGTTAGCAGTCTCTCTCCTTACCATTGTGTTTCAAAGCCAGCGAGCTTCAGCCTTGAGATTGATGAAGTACAACTCTAACTTCAGAAATATACGTGGCATAAAGAAACTGTTCTCACTGAGTCCCATCAAAATATTTGTGTACAAATCAAGCATATTCTTCGCAAATGCTGAGATATTCCGTAACAAATTGTACTCGTCAACTGTCAACCCAAGGAAGTTTATGAAATTGTTAAACAAGAAGTACGAAAACACACCTACTGGAGGTGGAAATGACAGTACACCCAAACGCACTGGTCTTCCACTCCAGAAAATATCGACTGTCACTACAGAAAATGGCTTGAATAATAACAACCAGCCTGACAGTGTATTTTCATCAGTTTCTTTCGAGGAATCTTCGTCGAGTAATCATTTATACAGCAATCAAGCCGATTTTGATGCTGGCAATTTCTTAAACAAGGAGTCTGTTTTTGTGGGATTGCCACCACCGGAGCATGTTCTGAGTCTCACGTCTATTGACACACTTGATAGCTTGGACACTGTAGACTCTGGATTTGACGAAATTTCAAATCCCAAGCAACTGCTAGCAGAGTACAAGCGGACTCGAGTCATCATTCTTGACATGGCATGCGTGAACTACATCGATGCTTCCGGTACTAATCTCCTCGTTCACGTCCACAAAGAGTACTCAAAACTTGGAATTCGTCTTCTTTTGTCGGGATTATCTGAAAGAGTTCACGTAACAATGAAACATTCAGCTGCTTTTGACGTCATTCCAAAAGATGACGTATTTCCGGATTTGGCGGACGCCATGGCGTTTGCGGAGGAACTCGTTGTTCAGCCGTCTGAACCAGCTCAAACGACCCCGACTCGATCAGTGTCTTTCACGGACGAGGAAGCTGTGGAAGAATCATATGTTGTGCATCTATAGAAACAGTAACATATTTTGCCTGAACTTAAAACGGTGAACATAAAATTAATCAGTGAACATGTAAATCGAGGGGCATGGACTTGACCTGGCAGATATGAACTTGTACCAGCGATAATTTGCTGTAACTTGTATATAATTAATATGTTTCATAACGAAAATTAATGTTAACGTCCTATAGTTGAATCTCATTGTGTACATATACTTTATCATCGAAATGAATGGGTCCATTATCTACTGAATAATATTTATTCTCAAAGACTCAATGAGTTTCGAAAAAAAAAAAACCCAACAATTTCGTATTTGATATTTTGTTTATACATGTACTTTGTAGATTCATTTTTTGCTAATGACGAACAATCACTTACCACAAATAAAGTTGTTGTTCTTTCTTTGACCCAGTATTCTTAAATTGAATTTTAAAATGTTTCAAACAATCTACATAAGCAACCTGAACAGTTTTTATTCTAAATAACTGTAATCGCTGTACTGGTATACTCCATGTCAGAAAGGCGAAGCGCAATCATTGTGAATATGACGTCAGGATTGCATTTTATTTTCCCATGTTTACTGAAAAAAAGTTATTTACTGATACGTTTCCTTTTCAACTTTTTAGAATTTCTTGACAAAATTTATTGGACCAATTTCATTTCTTGATAAGAAATGCATACTGTTGGATACTCACAGTACATGTTTCCTGCAAAAGATATTTTGAAAATAAAATACCTTCTTTAGTAATTAATACGGGTATAAAGGTAGCGACATTGCAGAAAAAACACATAACCAATATATTCTTATATGGGAATTTGAGTTTGACATCAACATGATTATTTCGTGCAGTCCGTTATTTTTTAGGCTACTGAAAGCCTGACCAATAGATAAACTGGTACAAACTGGATCGTGTAGATTTCAGCACTGCCAGTTTACAAAGAGCTATGAATCACAATAGGTTTACTTAAGAAATTGAGGGTGTAAATGATGTAACGGTGGACTTAAATAATGATCTTTCAATAATAAATCAATGTGTATATTTACTACTTTTGCGACAGGCAAAAGGGTGTTTTTATGACTTATGATTCGTTTCCACTTCCAAGGTGTACCGGAAAATACCAGTTATTCAATCAATCAGTCAATCAATCACATTTAAAAATCAATTACTAGTACGTTACCCGTTGATTAAAAGTAAGAATATTTACAAGTTATATTTAAAGCATCATTATAAAGCTACCAGGATGTTTGAAATCAATTTCCCAAACCATAACGGAAAAAATCTGGAAAACGAAGAGTTAGGGGTAGAGAATGACTGACAAACCGCGATAAGGACTATATCCCCCCCCCTTTGAATAATTGCAGGAAGAATTTTATGTCTTGTTATTATAATGTTCTAACATCTGACCCCACCCCAGTATACAAACAAGTATCTTTGAACATACTCAAATTATTTTCATTGGGCCCCAAATACTACTTAATTTGTGCATAACTAAAATACTGTCCTGGGATGTTCTGAATGCTTAGATACATTCAATATAATGCATGTGTGTGGAATAAATCCCAAATATCTGTCCAAATGTTTAATGAAAAGATGAACAGCGCCTTTTCCATTATTTATCCTACACCCGTGGTTGAACGGAAAGTATCTTTTACTGTAGATACAGGTAAAATGATTTTCAAAACCTAGATACTGATTTTATACTGGTGTCTGTAATGTCCACTTATTTGTCATAAACTCAGGAAACCTGCATCGAGAAATGAATATATACAGCACTGTTTATAAAGTAAGAGTTAACAAAGTGAAATGTTATTGAATAGACATGTTTATATTGGATGACCTCATGCTCAGAATTATACTACCGAATTTGAAGAAAAAATCAAGTTGATTAGCAAATGCTTTTCAAACTTTCTATTCTTATCATGTAATAAGTGGAGAAAAATCACTACTCAGTGGAATCGATCCAGCGACCGCAATATCAAAAAGACCCACACCTAACCACTAGATCAAACATATAACACATTTATAGGATGTCTTTTCAATATATGTGGCTATATACATGAATATAGTAGAAAAGTCACTAATTTACATATTTGTCTTATTTTTAGCCCGAAGACCACGCTAAACCAAAATTAATTCGGTGTATGCGTATGATACGGTACATGCCAAACATAATTTTAATCGAAATTCTTTGGTTTATGTGGTTCAAATACCCAAATATCCAACTTTTTATTGCATACATACTATATTTCTATATATTCCCAACAAAATCCGAAGATTTAAATGATGTGTATTAAAGAAAATTAAGACTCTTTTAACATGGCAATTGCGTAATTTGCGTTTCTTTAATTATATCTTAACTATATATTGTATAATATTGAAAATGTCTGATGTTTGAAAAAGCGCTATATTGAAGGCAAAATTGTATATCAAATTTGAATTTTACAAGTTAGGGTTGTAGAGTGTAAAATTATTTTTGTGAATACAGTGTGTATAAAGCTTAAGGAGTTGAAGTATTAATCCGAGTTTTCTCTCTTTGAGCAGACAGCTGCAGGGTTCTCGTTACATCTGTCAAAGGTACTTATGATGATGTGAATCAATGTATATATATTTAAACAAAATTATTCCCAAATGACATTATAGTTATAAATATGTTTTGTTAATATTTAGGAACAGGTAGGTGTTTTTGAAATAGGGTATTAAATTTTGTAGCAAAGTTCGGAAAACAAGAGGCCCAGGGGCAACATCGCTCACCTGAGCAACAAAAGCCATAACTGATCAAAGCAGGATAACAGGCAAATTCAAAATATCTTCAAAGCTAAGTACACAAATAGTTAAAAACTCTGTCAGTTTTTATCTACATATATTTATGGTAAATACTAAGCCCGCTTGTTGTTTTAGTATTTGTGAGAAGACTTTTCTCTATTCCACAATAACCCCCCCCCCCCTTTGTGGCCTCACTTTTCCCCAGGGAATTTGGTTTGGTCAAACTTTAATCTGCACAACCTGTGCTTTCACACAAGTTTTAGCTTTTTGGTTAAATGCTTTTTTTCAGATGATTTATAAAGCTTTTTCATTATATATTCAAATGTAAAAATTTGACAACCTCATTGTGGCCCCACCCTACCCCAGGGATCATGATTTGAACAAACTTGAATCTACACAATCTGCTTCCAAAAAATTTGAACTTTTCTGGCCAAATGGTTTTTGAGAAGAAGATTTTTAAAGATTTTCTGTATATATTTCTAAGTAAAGCTTGACCCCCCCCCCCAATTTTAGCCCCACCTTACCTCCTGGACCATTTCTTTACAAACTTAACTTTAATCTTAACTAACGGAAGATGCCTCCAAACAAGTACCAGTTTTTCTGGCCTCATATTTTTTCAGAAGAAGATTTTTTAAAGATTTTCTCTATATCGGCTTATGTAAAAGTTGATCCCTCATTGTGGCCTCATTCTATCCCCGGGAATTATGATTTGAAGAAACCTAAATCTCAACTACCCGAGGATGCTTCCTTGACGAGTTCCAGCTTTTCTGGCCTTATACTTTTAGAGAAGATGTTTTTTAAAGACTTTCTCTATTTATTCTTACATATATCCCCACATCTTCGCTAGCCAAGGGTGACGATCCACGGTGTTTCTCTATTCAAATAGAGAAACACCGTGGATCGTCACCCTTGGCTAGCGAAGATGATATCCCCATTGTTGCCCAACCCTACCCCCAGGGATCATGATTTGAGCAAACCTGAATCTACACTACCTGAGGATGCTTCCACACGAGTTACAGCTTTTTGGCCATGTTGTTTTTGAGAATATTTTTTTGCAAATACCAACAAATTTTCAATAAAATATAAATTATCTCCCCCTTTAGAGAGAGGGCTTGATCTTTCATTTAAAAAAACTTGAATCTCCTTAGCCCAGTGATGCTGGTTTGCTTGAAATCGGCGTAGTAGTTCTGGAGAAGAAGATGAAAATGAGAAAATTTTACGACAACGACGACGACAGGAGACAACGGACAAATTTTGATCAGAAAAGCTCACTTGAGCCTTCGGCCCAGGTAAGCTAATAATATAATCTCTGCTAGTAGCTACTGTCTCGGAGGGTTGTACCAAACACTAATAAACCAAGAAAACAAAACATAGGTCACACATCGGTGTTCAGAAGTCGAATGTGACTCATATTGGCCAAAGAAAAATGACATACCATGTTTTTGTTGTTTACAGTAAACAATATTGCGGTCCTTCAAAGGTTTGTACCCTCCTTCACCTCTCTGCATGACCCGTCCCCAGTGCTGAATGTCAGTTTATTTCACAGACTTATAAAACTAAAAAAACATTTTTTTTTCTGGATAATGGAGAACGTAAAATTAAGTTGAGAGACAGACTTACAGTTTGATTTATAGATATAGTTTACGTATATGAGCAAACACTTCTTGTAAAAATCTTTCCTTTTCAATAAAATGTATATTCAGTCTCCATGTTAATTTTAGCTTCCGTAAGTTTGTGTATCATTTACTGTGCCATGATCTTTTAAAAAAATATTGTTTGGTATCAAAAATGCATTTTAAAAAAAAATGTTTTAGAATATTGTATAGCGTAAACGTGAGATGGGTGTTTTTGCATAGATAGAATGAATGCATATAATTCATATGAACTTTGGCAAATAAACAATACAATACAATCTTGTCTGAAGTTTAGTCATACGTGTACGTACCATACCTAGTGACCAATACATAAGTGTATAAGATAAAAATTAAAAACATAGTAAATGCATATGTTTAATTATGTCAGATGTTAATGAATACAAGAAATTAATAAGCTTAAATCAACGCGAGAACAACTAATTATCAAAACACAATTATATAATTACTAATTTATAAATTGCAACGTAAAAAGTTGCAGGAAAGTTAACTTAGTTATTCACGTGTCAATACGTGTTCCGATCAAATGTCGCTAATTATCTTATTCATCTGAAGCATGCCACCAAACGAACTATAATTACAATTAATTTGATTAATAGAATACATGGTATTCAGTATAGGGATGAAGTGTTAAAGTGGCTCATAATATGGTTGTTTACTCTATATGTACATGTATAGAGTTCTAAGAGGATTGTGAATATTTAAATCTTAAACCATTAATTGTTTGCTTGTGTAATTTGTAGCCTTGGGTCAGAAAAATCGTTAAAAATAAATATAATAGGTGTTCTTAAGAATCTGACGCACGTTTTTTTTTAATCAAATTTAAACAGTTTTTTACTATATAAAATACTACATAATAAGGATTGGGCAGCAGGCAATTAATCTGCCTATGCGAGCCGTCTCCTTAAACCATCGATTTGACACACGGTGATGGTAACAAAATTATATGTGCGAAAATACCCCAAAAGAAATATAAATGGAATTATATTTGTCAATTTTATCTTTTTTTCCCTCTTTTTTTTCTTTTGTTCACTTTGCTACACAAAAAAATCAGGTATTCTTAATTGTATCATTTAACTCCACAATTCTTGTATTTTATACATATGACTACCTTGTACCTAGTGGAGAAGGCTTAAATAGGCTTTGCCTGCTGCCCAATCCTATTATGTAAATATTATTTTGCATAATCAAATATGTTCAAATCAAATAAATGGAATTTTTTCATAATCATAATATTACAAAACTTTGAATAAATCTGATCAGGTCTCTTCAATATGTTTTGGTGGTTCTTGTTTGTTTGTTTTTTAATTTACCGTCAGATTTTCTTTGTCAATGTGCTAAGAAGGGGATCTGGCTGGTAAATGTTCCTTTCTTTTGCAGAAATTGTCAGCATTTGACATAACATTTACATGCATCTCCCAGAGAATGGATGGCATTGAAACAACTTCATGGTTTTTATCTTGAAAATTGTTAAATGAATCAATATTTGATGATATTTGCGATTTAACCTTTTTTTTGGGGGGGGGGGGTCTTGTTATTCAACAACTAAACGTAAATTATTGTTAAAAACACCATGAAATACTAAGAATTCAATTCAGTCCAGGTTTCGGGGGGGGGGGGGGGATAATAAAACACCTAGGTCATTATTGCGTAAAAATATTTCACTTTTTAATCCATCTTAACAGGGGGTATCGCGTTAATGATTATCAGCTTCAATTAAACACTGAGAGACATCAATGTTAATCCGCGTCTCAGAGACGCATGAATATAAATTCATCGATGTATACCAGCAGGAATTAACCCCTACCCGGGGGATTTGCATAATACGTCTGAATACCTATGTAGAACAATTGAATTATTTCTAATTTTAGAGCAATAGATCGGGAGTTGGAAAATTCTTATGTAGGTTTAAAACCGAAACAAAATAAAATTACAAATAGATAGGTACATAATTTATGTACTATTTTTGTATATGATAAATAAAATATTCTTAAATCTAATCATAACAAACTGAGCATAACCCAGTGGTGTTTATATTAGATATACATTTTGTTATATTGTATATACATTTTGATATTCTTAATTTATTTGTAGCATCTCATCCTTTTATAGAAGGGGTCTGGACGAGGAAATACAACATGCCCCTGCCAGTAATTCCACAATATTTGCATTCAATATCTGATCGCTATCTTCATTACCCGCATGAATCATCAAGAAAGCATTTTATTGTTTTCACCTGCATCTTTCTTTTAACAAACTTAATAAAATTGTTAAATTACATTAGTACGTTAGATAAAAGAAACATCCATATCAATTTGAGTCTGACATTATTATGATCATTTAGTAAATTCCGAGCAAGATTTTTCTTAGGTTGCTGAGGGTTTTGACCAATCAAACTGGTACGAACCGAATCGTGTAGATTTCAGTCTTGTCAGTTTTTATACAGCTAAGAATTACAATAAATTTCCTTAGGAAATAGATGGAACCATACTTAGTGGATGTCAATACATGTATAGTGGTATAATTTTATAGAATCAAAATTGTTGTATAACTTTTTTCTCAGAGACAAACCATAAATATTAACAAATGTACCTAACAACAAAATATTTCTTCATTAAAAAAGACCCCACTTTTTAGCTAAATATTAGTCAGGTAATAGTAATTTATTCTATTACACATATATTCAAGCATACGCATAAGAACATGTATATAACATCTAGATTAAATGTCAAAACCCCGAACATTGGTAACGTACCTGATACAAGGAGACACGTGTACATGTTATTTACAAATGTCACATAACAAAATATTAATTGGTAATGATTTTATATTACTAGTAATTGTTAAAGCCTTAAATTACTGATATTCAATAATGGAAATAACATAAAAGTAATTGGACAAATAGTCAAATAAGCTTTATAGGTTGTTACAACACCTTCCCTTTATGCACGTATTTCTTTTTATATATAATGTATCATGCAATTAAGGAGGAAATACATAAAGTTCATGACTGGTTTCAGAAAAAAATGTATTTATTTCACTTCACAAAAATGTATGTATATTTTCAAACGATTTCGAGTGTGTGTGTGCGAAGCTATAAGTGCATACTTAAAAATGTTACTCTGATATCAAAATAATTATAATTTATCATCAACCAACAGATTTAATATCTGTCATATAATATTTCTATATTGAAACGCAAGATATTGTGAAAATAATGAATCAATATGTTATTTGTTTTTAAGAATAAAAACTGTGAATGAAGAAAAAAGAGAAAGGAAGAGGGGTGGGAAGACGATAAAAAACTTTAATTAATTCAAACTCCTTGAAGTACTATGCCGTTGGTGGGAGTGGCTTAAAGGTCTACGTTCTCATTAATGTTGAGGCCAAGGCAATGCCGTTTATTTTCAACAGGTGGGCGGGGCTTAAATTGAAATAGAATAAAATAAAACTGGTAAAAATATGTACATATCTCCATAGATAAGTTTCTAGCTGTTGAATTAATTCCTAATTTGCACAAATTATCAATCAACGTCGCCCTTCGTATATAAGTGTAAAATTTGACATTGCGCGTTCTCGGCCAGGCTGACAGGCCACGAATGAAAACATCACCCTGAAATCGCTGTGTTCTATCTTTGGTAAGTAAATTTATCTATCTATGATATACCACGGACATGAAATGTGACAGGAAATAAGATCAAGAAATATAAATATAATATCTAAACGGACAAAAGAGTATTATTGGAAAAAAAAATCTGTAATTGTTATCGTTATATTTAAAACTTTTTTTTTTGATCGAGTACCACACTTGTATACGAAATTGATTGTACTAAGTAATATATCAAAATGTTACTCAATAATTAAATAAATTTTATTTTCACTTTAGTTGGTAAATCCCATGATAGATATAATTCAGATTTAATGAATCAAACGAAACTTCAAGAAAGAAACTTTTATCAGGTTTTTCTGCGCATTATCTTTTAAAAATGTCTTAGCCTGATGAAATGTCTGATTGTGTCTTAAGTCACTCGGTCTTATTTTCGGAACAATCTCGATGACAATTTTGTTTCTAGAATGCACATGTTAACATTGCTTCAAAAGAAAAAGAATTGCACCTGAATTATGCAAACTTGCCAGAGCTTGTCATCCGCTTGTCGCTCTTGATAGCTTTACGAGCTGTCACTCATATTCACATAAAAATGACTACGTCACAATGGACTGGAGATTTGGCTTTTTTTCCTTGTAGACTTGCCGTAGTACATAAGAGGACGGGTCAGTATGCTGCGATCTTCCTCGAGTGCAGACAACATGTCAATGGAGGACAAGTCGGGAGTGAAGGACAGACGGAAGTCTTCTCCGGGAGGGACCACCCCGGTGGACAGCACCATCTTCATCAAGCGTCAGCCCTATACCCAAGCGGCCTTCGACAAAATCTACCTGAAGGAGAAGAACACGGACAAACCACCCGTCTATCAACGCGCTCTGGAAAAGGTGTCATGTACTCCGAAGAAAGTGTTCAAGGTCTTTTCCAGCTTTTTACCGATCATCAAAGCAATCCGTTACTACAATCTCAAGGAAAATGCCGTCACTGATATTCTCTCTGGAATTACCATCGGTATCTTACACATCCCACAGGCCCTGGCTTTTGGATTACTCACCTCCGTGAAGGTGGAAAATGGACTCTATACATCTGTTTGGCCGATCATCCTGTACGTGATTTTTGGAACCTCTCCACACGTGTCCATGGGAACGAGTGCTGTCATTTGTATTGTGACTGCAAGTGTTGTGGACAAACAAGCGGAAGTGTTCAAAGCTGCCAATCCTACTTTAATCTACAGTTCTCTCAACGGGTCCTCAAATGCAACGCTTCTAGAATGGGAGTCTATTCCTGCGTTTATGGATTACAAGGAACACGTTTCCATGACGATATCCCTCTTCGTCGGAGTAATTCTTCTGGTCATGGGATTCCTTCGTCTTGGTTTCATCACCGCCTACCTATCTGAGTCGTTCTTCGCCGCTTTTACTTCAGGGGCCGCTGTCCATATCGCAACAAGCCAGATTCCAGCTCTCCTGGGAATTTCCATTCCAAGGTATGGTGGTGCATTCAAGATCGTGAAAACATACAAAGCTATTTTTGAAAATATAACGGATGCTAATGTTGCTGCCATCGTAACGACGATTATCTGCATCGCATTCATCTTCTTAATGAAAGAATGCGTTAACGAAAGGTTCAAGGACAAATTGTTCATCCCCATTCCCGTTGAACTGATTGTTGTAATCATCGCTACCCTTGCTTCTTACCTTGGAAAACTAAACGAAGAGTTCGATCTTGCCATTGTCGGGAATATTCCTTCAACTATACCTCCACCTATTGTACCTGACACCACTGGAGTAGCCGATTATTTTGTAGATTGCTTTGTTATCGCCATTCTCATCTTCGCTAACACTATCGCTATGGCTAAGGTTTGCGCCAAGAAGCACAACTACGAGGTAGATGACAGCCAAGAACTGGTCGCCTACGGAATGTGTAACTTCGTCAGCGCTTTCTTCAGATGTTTCCCGTCCGCTGTCGCCCCACCAAGATCTATGGTCGCCTCAAACATGAATGCAAAATCTACACTTAACGGAGCCTTCGCAGCGCTGTTGATGATTCTCGTCATCATGGCGATGAGCGTTTTGTTCGAGCCTCTTCCCAAAGCCGCCCTCTCTTCTATCATCGTCGCTGCCCTCAAAGGACTCTTCATCCAGATGGGAGATTGCAGGAAATACTGGAGAATCAACAGAATCGACTTCGTCATCTGGTTCTTCACTATCGTCAGCGTGGTCTTCCTTGACATTGACTTCGGACTCGGAATTGGCGTCATTGTCTCTCTGATCACTGTTGTGTTCCAGACTCAGTTTGCTCGCGGATACAGACTCGGCAGAATCACCAAAGATGGCGCAATCGTGGAATACAAGAGGTATTCTGAAACAATCGAGGATACAGGCGTCAAGGTTTTCCGCTTCCAAGCCAACCTGTTCTTTGCCAACGCTGAAATTTTCCGTAATACTTTGTATAAATGCACGATCAACCCACGAAAACTTCTTAAATTCCTCAAGAAACAAGAGCGTAAAGGAGGCCTGAAAGAGAAGAAGGTGTCAACAGATTTAACTGGAGTTACAGTTACCGGAGACCGCAAAGCTTCTCAAGTCAGCATCAACTCAAACGGCAAGGATACATTCATCAACACAGCTTCAACCGCTAATCTCACCAAAAGCGACAACCCTGTATTCTCTATCTCAGACGAAAACCTTTCTCGTTCATCTAACTATTCAGGAAATGGCAATTACCAAGGTATGCCAAGACAAATGTCCACCGCTTCTAGCATCAGCCAACTGGGATACGAGGAAGACCCTGAAACTGGAGACGAGCTCGTTACACCCGAGAAAATTCGAATTATGCGCAAAACTCATCATGTTATCATCGACTGCTCAAATATCAACTACTTGGATGCTTCCGGTGCAAATGTACTTGGCCACATATCTTCAGAGTACAATCACGTTCAAGTCAAGGTATTCTTGGCCGGTTGCTCCGTTGATATGATTAAGACAATGACCCAAGCGGGTGTGTTCGACAGAATTCCAAAGGAAAACTTATTCCTGACTGTGTACGACGCCATTGCCGTTGCCAAGACACAGTCCATTCGCCCACTTCCGCCCGTGGTTGAGGACTTTGATGATGAAGAAGCGGCGGAAGATTCCTACATTACAAATATTCAATAAACAGCGTAGATTTAGAGGTTCTTAAACTCCTTGTCAACTAAATGTTGAATAATTGAAATTGACAAGTAAAAAGCATGCGGAACTCATCCCACAACTCCTGTGAGAATGTTTCTTGTTACAGTCAAGAGTTCGGTAGCATCGAAAGCAAAGGGCCCCATCTGTCAAAGCCTGCGGTCTGGAATGCTTCGTCTCCAATAGTATTAGCTTTAACACTATGACTGTGTTTATTTACATTATAATGTTTTTATTGCTGTGTATAGAGATCAAATGTATTTGATTGATATTCAATTCATTTTAATAATTCATTTGTTACAACTCACTTCAAAATGCAATATCGGAACAAATTCGACTATTGATTATTGAATTTGTTAAACTTCCAGCTTACAAGAAATACAGTACTTGTATATACAACAGTGTAACAGCAAATACGATTGGTTGTGTGCTAAATTTCACGAAAATGTATGCGGATATTTTGTAATCAGATATTGCAATTCGAACAGTATTGTGTTATGTGAAATTATCATTTATCGTTTTTCTACAAGGGAAATACACAATAAAATATACCAAAAAACCCCATACCAACTGTTTTATTCAGTTTTAATTAAACTCTTTGCTTGTATTACAAACTACCTACACAGTGGCCGATCTGTCGTTAGTGAACGAAACTAAAGTCAAGATCAATTTGGCTGGAACCACCAGTTACCTGATACGCTTTTCAGAAGAATTCGCAATAACGAAGCAAAGAACACAGGGGTTAAATGTTTAACATGCAAATGAAATTAAAATTTATCTTCAACGAATGATAATTATGTGACAGGCATACGCCTAAGTAATTCTATCTGACTCAACACATTGCAGCTTTTGTTTTCTAGAAGTAATATTTCATAAATTTTTATGCTCGTTTAAATATAGATACCATTATTCAACGTTCTCTAGGAGGTTAAAGTACGGCAAAGTCTGACATGACATAGAAGATTTATAAACATTTCCGGATGATTATTTAACAGTTCGTTTAAGTGTCCAAGTCTACGCAGAGAACATTTTTTGGCGGATACTGCGACACCTTTCTGTATGTACACGACCGTGCCACACACGCCATTAAACCCAACACCTTACTTGTTCTACAAGGAGAGCTTCTTTTGAAGCTTTGGTCTAACACTCGTAACTGTAGAGCAGTGTTTTAAACATCAGTGTTCAATGATGCAACAAAATGGCGCCGCGGACAAACGATAGAGAGAAATGAGTGAGACGAAAACACCTAGATGTTCGTATTAAGTGGTCAATGGACGAACTAATGTCCTAAAAAACCCAGAATTTCTCCTTAAAAAGACGACGTCGTTTATTATTAGCGCACTGCAGAGCTAAATATTTCGTCTGCCAAAAATGTATAATGCATTTTTACATAAATTTATGTGTGCAAAAAGATTTCTGATTCTGACATTTTCTGCAAATCTTCGGTGAAATGACAGAAAGAATTAGAATACTCTCTTCTCACATCTCCAAATATGGGCACTTCACATGTGTACAAGGCACCCGAATTTAAGCATATATTCATCAATGAATACTTGTGACTTTATTAAATATACATGTCTGTAAACAGTAATAATATGGACATAATGAACGGATTTTATGAATTGCGAATTTCCTCGTAGTAAAAACTGTTTTATTTGTCCTTAACGGGGACTACACCATAAATTATAGGCTCAAGTAAACGACCGTTCATTAACTACGACCAAAACCCGTGTAACGAGGTCCGTCCCATTCAAGTCACCTCAAAGTCTCCTTCAGTGAAACAATATCTTTATATGACAAAAACGGGTTTTAAGCTCGTCTGACATTTTTATAAACCAGTCTTCAAAAATGTCAGAATCGCCTCTACGCGCACGTGCGTTGATGTATTGCCCTCCTCGCTCTGTGAAGTGTCGCATGCACGTCAGTTTAATACACTTTTATGACATAATTATTGAACAGATCCAGACAGTCGCTGGACAGTAGAATACCCATTGTAGTTACGTTAAAAAATGATGCCTTGTCTACAATACCCCGGGGTCAGAGGCGAGGCGAGAAAAGACCACTCAGTGTTTGACGATGGTCATTAATTTTGACACGGTTTCAAACTGTGCGGTGTTTTTCTCACATTTATTTTCCGGAAAACATGTTCAAATTTGGGAATAGTCATCTTTATACATATATCACACCAAATATATCCTGAGGTGTATTTTTTCCATTTTGGAGATCCAGCCCAGTTATGGGAAATCCCCCTATTCATTGAAAGCCCAAAATGAATATAGCACTTATGATGAGGTCGTTTGCTAAAACGATTATAGACAAACATATTAACGTTTACTACTGCTACATTTCAGCAACAAAATTTGTTTTTTCCCCATTTTACAAATCATATACGATTATATAGGAATAATTTGATCACAGTTTTTACCTTATTGCACCTTTTCCTTGAAAAAAGAATTAAAGAGCTATATTTAATCTGAACTTTTGTGAACTTCGAGAGTTATAGTGCTCCCTTCAATTTTTCATATTTTTCGGACGGTAGATGAATAAATTCAGCAGCCGCCATTAATCAGCGACCATGAAGTAAAATGCTGTGAAAAGAACGGACCTTTGATTTCCGTTCGTTCTGACATTTAGAGACATTGCTATTTGCAGATATAGTACTTAAGAATTCACATTGCCAAATTTAGTTTCATAAAAACAAGGTTACAAAAGGGACATTTTTGGTTAGTTTGTAATGTCATTTTTTAGAATAAACACCAGAGTAATAAAAGCTAAAAAGAAAGGAATTGACTGTTTATTTAGAGTTTAAAATTATAATACGGTATTTACATTGATTTGCTCTACTTATTAAGATTTCCTAATAACTGTTTAAATGCTGAGAATAAACTTGACGACAAGTGATATAACAATGCTAACACCAAACGAAATTAAAATGTTCAGCACGCATTAACTACATTACGTAAAATTGTCCTCATCAGAGTTTATACAGTGTATATGAATACTATTAAATGTTTGAATTTGCCAAGGCTCTCGTTTTCTGTAATTAATTAATTAACGATGCACATAATCAAGAACTGCTGCAAAAGAAGGCGCAAAGTAAAACATAAACCCACATGTTAACTCATCGTGTTCAATTTAACAGTTGTTTTTAATTTACTATAATGTTATTTATAAATAATTTGATTTAAAACTTTTAAATTACTTGGATTTTCACTGTGCCCATCTCCACTAGTCAAGTGTCCGATCGGAAACTTGGCTTTCGAAAATGGCTGTGCTCAGCTGATCTCCAAGTTAAAATCACTGAACTTATTAGGAAACTGGCGTAAATTGTTCTTTATGTTCGTAGCAAATACTGCACCATTCCGTTATTTTAAAAACCAGATTGGGCCACTTCGACCTTCGCACTTTCACCTTTAGGTCGAGGTGCGAGAGTGCGAAGTTGCGAAGGTGCGACGGCGACGGCGAAGGAACGAAAGTGCGAAGATGCGAAGGCGAAAGTGAGAAGTTGCGAAGGCGAAGAAGCGATACTACTATCGCTCCTTCGCCATCGCAACTTCGCACCATCGCCTTCGCATCTTCGCGCTTTCGCCTTCGCCTTTTATAATTGTGGAACTCTCTATCGCTTACAGACAATTTTAGCTGTACACAAGAACATCTGAGGCAGACGATGAACTTTTTAGAATTTATTTTCAACAGCCTGCGCAGTTCCATAACTTTTTCTTGGGGGGGGGGGGGGGGGTAATGGATAATTATATTTGTCGGGGAAAGGGAGAAGGGGGGTGTTCCGAGATATTTTTTGGAGATTTTATTATATATAATTAATAAAATTAAATTTTCCCGGAGGATGGGATCCGGACCCTCTCTCCCCCTTTACTGCTTGTGTGAATTTATTAATATTGAATTTTCCGGGGGGGGGGGCGGACCCCCTCCCCCCTCTAGATCCATACATGAGCAAGAGTGTCGCATAATAAAATTAGAATGTTACTGTGTTTGATCAACGGTAAACAGACAGCTGGTAAGTGACAGGAGTCTGGAAGTGCATATGTATACATTATGGCGGAAATTACATTTTATGTGGAGTATATAATGATTAGGCATAGCCAAAACTGGTAAACATAAATATGTCACATATACACATTAAAATATTAATAAACATTCATAGTAAGCACAATGGCCTAGCCCATGCGTACCAATAATATCATTGATTAATCGGAAAACCTTCGCGAGTATTGTACCTGCATCAAATTATATGTAATCGACCGAGACTTTCTGAATGCTATCAAAAAAGGCGAAGGCGAAAGTGCGAAGTTGCGAAGGCGAGAGTGCGAAGTTGCGAAGGCGAAGGAGCTAAAGTAGTACCGCTCCTTCGCCTTCGCACCTTCGCATTTTCGCCATCGCATCTTCGCGCTTCGCCGTCGCATCTTTGCACTTTCGCTCCTTCGACATCGCACTTTCGACATCGCAACTTAGCACTCTCGCATCTTCGACCTAAAGGCGAAAGTGCGAAGGTCGAAGTGGCCCCATCGGAACACCATATGAAAGTCATATAACTTTTGTAATAATATGAGCAATAAGATCGAAGAATGTCCTATATTTTCGCGAAAAAGACTGACGAGGCAGCTAGCGTGGGAATATGAATGCTTCTCATATACATTTCTTAAAGGTGATTTTTGAAAATAAGTTTAAATCAAATTATATTTTCTTCCACGTATTTCATATATATCTGAGAGAGGGAGAGGGCTTAATAAGTTATGGAACTTGTGCCCAATCCCATTGAGTAAATATACAATAAAATATGTTCAAACCATATATATCTTTTTTCAAAGTTCGTTTGCCAAAAAGGGTTGTACAGTAAAAAATATTCTACTTTGAGTATATTTCTATATCTTTGTACAGACTTGTCTAAAAATGACATCGACCTTCCAGCCCTTCAGTAACGTCAATTTTCGAGCATGTAGTACAATCTGCAATGAGATTTATATCAGGTTTTATTTATACGCCCATTTATGTGTGTCGGGTGACCAATGACCCCCTGGTTAGACCTGCATTCTGTTTTTAACTTTTTATGTAGATGGATTGCGAGTGTATTTAAGGGGGTTTAATTGATAAAAGTAAAGTACCATAACACCACTCCATGCACTGCATACCAATTTAGTCTCGTGGGAATTTCATTTATGTAACCCAGAAACTTTTCATAACTTATATTGGCTTAAAGAAGGCGTTCTTCTACTGTAAATAAAGCCCAAGTTTACAAAAATATATATCGGTAATTGGGTCAAAATTAATATCGATTTTATAGAATTCCTGACACTTTTATACTTCTATGACTGCTTTTAATGAAGAGACACACTAATACACAAGTTATGTAATGAATTATGGATATTGGATATTATAATTTTAGATTTGTATAAATCCTGAATTTGGAAACGAACATAGTCAAAATACATTGTTTGTTTTACCAAATGCAGAAAAACAGATAAGACGTTTGGAACGAGATTCTTTGAAATAGTTCATAGATATACTGAATATATCAGCTATAATACATACATATCACATATATATATTGACATCCTATGGGTATGTTTTCCTCTATTTTTGAAAAAAATTGATCGTTATTTATGCCTAGCAAGACATTTACGCAATCCAAAGAAGGACATAGCTGTCGGAGTAAGAATATACGCATTCTTCTGATTTTTTCGTGCAATGTTTTTGTTTAGATTGGTGAAAATACTCTATAGTTAAAGTTATGTTTTAATCAGTTTGTTTTCTTTGTTAACTCGTTTTAAACAGAAATAAACAGTTCATAGCGTTTGTCACATTAAAATTCATTCTTGAGTTTTCCAGCACTAAAAGTGTAAACGTAATCATTGCCTGCCCTTACTTAACATAACAAGGGGTTATGACCGCTGTATTTCTAGTATCACTAGACAACAGATGCTCAAAATTTGATCACAAGGAATACCTTGACAAAGCAGAGTACAGTTTCACTAAAATAAAGGTAAAATAAAAATATTGAAAATTTTCCGCTCAAATTGTAACGATGCCCTTTTTAAACAGACGTTATAATATTGCGTGTTTGCTTCCAAAGTCAATGAACAGTTTCTAATCTTTGGTTTGATTAATAGAGAGTTCATAAGAATCAAGTGCAAACAGTTTAAAACAATATAAATAATAACTTAGAATGACAGTTATAAATCAGACAAATCATTTTTTCCGAAATTGTAAAAAGTCCCTTGTTATCAATTACGACCATGAGACTCAAATACTACGTTAATAATACGGTAATGGTTTCATTATGTTCAATCTGTCACAACCCCGTAAAATAATTTTCTCTATTTAAATTTGCTAATTGCTATTGTCTTAGGTTTAAAGTGGAGACCCTTTTCTGGGTCAATATGAAATTTGAACTGCATTTTGAGTTGGCATTGAAACTAAACCAACACAGCTACATTTACATATATTGGGTTAAGGCACTTTATTCTTGTATTATCTGTTTTGCTATTATCTGATCAGTGTAGGAGGAAATGAAATATAGTATAAATCGGATAAATAATTAAGAAAATATGAAATGGATTTTGATCATTGCCAATTTTTGGTCAGTGTTCAGTTGGTCTCAACACAAGCGCCGAAGAGTCGACTTAACAACTCTTTGACCATACTGAGAGCTATCTGCCCCCTGTACAGTTCGTCAAAGAACGAAGCATTTCAGTCAAATAGTCCTTAAAATAGACCATATGGCTGTTAAAACATGCATAATGAACAAAAGCTGTCTTTCATTTAAGATATTTCGGTCCAGAAATGTCAGACAGATGTGTTTTAAATTACACAGTAAATTACATAAAGAAAACTAGACCATATATAAAAAGAAGTTTTTATGCAGAACATCTTCAACCTAACGAACCTTATGAGGAAAAGGAAATGGGCAAAGTCAATGTTAATCCAAAATTTTCCGTGAATTTTCGCGTGTAAAAACAAAAATGAAAAGTATACAAACCAATGAATGGCAAATAATTAGTAACGAGACTGTTAATATAGTGATTAGAAAGGACAAATGTTTTGGACATTTATTGTTCATAAGGTCCTGACATAATCTACATAACGGATTTAACGAATTTATGCAATTTCTTGCATTGTGAACAGGATTATTATATGCAGTGTTGACAAAAAATATTCCTGAATACAAGTATTTGATTTTTTCCAACAGGAACATGTTCCTATGATAGACTTGAGCAGTAAGAACTATTTATTTTTCATGTAAAATATGTTTATTTCGCATTTAATACAATACGTGTTTGCCTGTACCTCAATATATTTATTTTCCTAAAAGAATGGCCTCCTAGTAATATGAATACATTTCCAATTCTGTAGTGTTAATCTTGGCAAATCTTTTAATACTGTTCTTGAAAATTAAGAAAAATAATTAAATTTATTAAAACCAAAAATATACTTTAATTGATAAACAATTTTGCCTACAAAGTGAACATGCATAAGGTATTTCTAAATATGCTTGTTAAATAAATATTTCTATTCTAGTCTTTTAGATACATGTACCTGGAGGCTGGTTAAATTTATTAAATTTCTTATGTTTTATATCTAATTTCTCATAAAATAAATCAGAAAACAAATCAAATATTCAAAACTACGACAACAATATCCCAAAACACTCTGAAGATGTAAGAAAGTAAAAGTTATGCTGGAATGCGTATTGAGGTAACTTTACAGAATTTTAATTTATATTATGACAACTTGAATAGAAATTCTATATTTAAAATGATGGATGACTAATATTAAGAGAGAAGTGTCTGAGTACAATTCTTCTGTTTTCTGCTGCCGTAGACATCTTGTCTAGTACAGCTTCAAGTGTATTCAATGACACCGTGGCCACATTTGCATTGCAAAATAAAGAAGTGACATATCTATAAAACTGCGTGGAGATTCCACACGAGGAAGACTACCAATGATCGCACTGAAGACGGAAATAACGTTATGGGGCCGGTGTCAGTGGGACTCGAAAATACTGACCCAAATCAGTGCTCCTTGCACTTCGTTTGCCGGTGGGCGGTATAAATCCTAACATTTGTATACTCTAAAAATCACGACTTCTCTCGTGTTGATGGTCATAGATAGTTATAGATAGTCAACTGTGTTCAGTTAGTGATTCTGACGCTGTCGTCGTTGGGGTTTTAGGAGAACAACAGCTGATTTATGAATAACTGCCCCCTTAAAGAGGGACAACGCCTTTATGTACGAGAAGACACCATTATTCATATATTTATTTATCTGTATGTGTGTGAAATGATCAGTTCAAACTAATTGCATTGAAGTGATTATCGTGGATTATTAGACTCCATTTGTTAATTTTCTGGCTTAAGGTAAAATATTAAAGAAGTTTACATGTCAAAGGAAGGAGGAATCAAAAGTAATATAGTGCTATTCCCATATCAGTGCTTCCGAATTTAGACCGTTTCTTGTTGCTTAGCAGAATTGACAAGGGGGCAATTCATTTTTAACGATTCACAGCAAAAATAGGAAAGCGAAAGCGGAATACTTACTAAGTTATTCATATATCTCCAGTGTTATACCGATCTTTTCTAAATATTATTGTTTAATTTTTGGCCCTTAATTTTGTAGTGTTGTTCCATTTGTTTCCAAATTATTAGATACACAATAATTACGCAATTCATCAGGTCTGCTTACGTACGGAAAATAAGCCCCATTTATTCATTTTGTTATTTACATGGAAGACTCCTATAAATCTGAATCTATTCAAGGAAATTGTAATAAATATGTTTATATATCTTTTGGTAATATTAATCTTTTTTATTCAAAAAATTTAACCACAACAGTATCACTTTAGTTCTGCTCGACATGGTGAACAAAGAGTAAGCCAGTTCAATCATCATTTCCATGAAAACCATTAGAACTAAGGTTAATGTCATGTCACTGACAGACACATCGCCTTTGTATTAGAAATATCTTTTTTATTTTGGATTTAAGAAAATTTTCAACAAATGTTAAAAAATATGCTACTGAATCAAAATTATTATATTTATGTGATTCAATTATCGCATTTTTATTTTGAATAACGACTATTCCAATGAAGTAGAAATGTAAAGCACACAGCTGTGTTTCCCTCGTGTCGTCATGATTAATTCATTATTAAAAAAACATGTATATCCTATGCACAGAAATTATGATTATTTAATTACTTTGTAACGTATCAAATATCAGAATAGGTATTTCCAAAAAACCATTATTCAGCCAATTAATATCTAATATTGAAAGAGGCCGATAGAATTCCATCTTCAGAAATTCACATCATCTTACAAGAAGCCAGAAAGGATTTGACAAATTGTTCTTGTATACAGATACCAACCAAGTAATATATAGAGGCATGCCTTTCACACAGTGCAAAGGTGCATCTCTAATACCAATGTAGAGTGTTGTATAACAAATGTTTCAATGACATCTGCATGTGTTTTGAATATTCGATACATCTGATATGTCATTACCTGAACCTTGGGCGTTTTCAATAAAATAACTGTCAATTTATTTTTTAACAATTTCTGTTCTGCATAAGATATGCAATAAATGATTTGTTTTTCTCATATTATACCTTAGCATGCATAATATATAAGTACGCAAAATAAAAGAAAATGGTATCGTTATATTGATCGCTTAATATTCTATTTCACTGTGATTATTTGTTTATTTGATTTTTTCTTAATTTGAATGATTCCAATTTATTATCACTGTGAATGATTTAATAATCAGACATCATAAAAGTGGCATGATAAATACCAGGCCGAGCTATGGCCAACTTTCTTTAACTTATGCTCAACTCTCAGTATTGAACTCAAATGTATGCACCTTTTATCGATCGGTTTAGTTGAGTGATTTAAACATTTTAGTGATGACGGGGATAGACCTGTATCAAATGCGACGTAACTATTGTGTCGTAGTGACACAGAGAAATTCTCTGGGATACAAATTGCAATACAAAATGTGCAGGCAAAATGCATTTTATGCAATAGCCTAAAAATGTTTGACGTACGATTGGGGGTCACAAATTTCGTGTTCTGTGGTTACGTAAGGGCTTATTACACGTGTTTTAACCAACGACAAGCGAGCATTGTAATGAATCATGCAAAAACCACGTCCAACAAATTAATCACGATTCCATTTATCTTTACTAAAGATTTAAAAAAAAATTAGAAGAAATAATGAATGCTATTCCAATTGAACGCATTCTGCATTCCCGAGCAATTGAGAATCGAGACATGTGTCTTTAGTTTACATTTAATTGTCATTAAAGTACCTTATTTTTAAATGGTTCTTCATAATCAAAATTCTAATAATTAAAAAAATAAATTTTATTGGTTCAAATCCTACTCTCACTCAGAAAAGCCAAGTGTTGTTTTAAATTTTATATGAAAAATGGTACTATTTATACCTATCTGCATAGTCATACTTTTTGCTTTAGGCATGTTTGTTTGTGTGTGTGTGTGTGTGTGTGTGGTGGGGGGGGGGGGGTAATAAGCAGAAAATGTCCTTAATTGCCGGGCTTAAAAATGTAGAGGGCAATATAGAAAGTTCCATTTTGTCATTTACATCCAACACAAGAATTCTCTATTTTGATGACAAGACACCAAATATCATCCCTAAGTAAAGAATGTTAATCTATGTGTCGGTATGAACAAGACAAATTTGTTTCCACTAGTGGACCTTCGTATAAATTCTTGTAACAAAAATGTGCATTTTTGTTTTAGTACTTGTCATGATAAAAAAAAAGTAGTTGACCTATTTACCTCATGACCTGGATGTTTCAAGAGAGTACTGAACTTTACTCACACGTGAAACAGCGTGTCCTTACACAGGCGGCATTTGAAGCAAAGATTGTTTAACCAAGGAAATTTTGATATACACAACTGTAAATTACCAAAAGCAAGCGTTTTGCAAAGGGATTTTTATTCTAGAAGAGAACACAGCAAAAACGCGAAGAGCACTTCAATTTGATTTTGATACATGAATTTTGTCACATTGTATAATAATTACTTTGAATGTTGCTCGGTATGTACAAAAAGAAAGAATGACCCAGAACTTGTAAATAGGTTAAAATTGCTACTCGTTTTATAAATAAGTAGCGAAACTTTGTGCATCATAATGAACATAGCAAATAACAAATGTTTGGCGATTTTTACAAAGTTATAAGCATTTCATTTGTTTTCTTAGTTTATGCATACCTTAAAACAAACTTACATACACAAACAGAATTATCCCTTAGCTAAGGGCACATACATATGTAAATGCAATTACATAACCAAAAAATAACTTGAGTTTCAACCTTGGCATACTTTGACGAGAGGTAAACAAAATGAAAGATGGTATGTTTTGCAAATGTTGCCTTTCAAAAACACAACCATAGTCTTTGATGATCCGATTGTTTGGGTCTATAAGGTTAAAATTGTGAAGGTCGAATGGTTTCTTCTGTGAAGTTACTATAACTATAAACCGTCAAATTTAGAATAATGTATCACCGTTAAAGCTAAAGGAAGTGAGATGGAGAAGAATTCACCTGGGGCGAGAATGCTTCATCAGAGATGCAATAAAACGCGGAAATAAATTCCTGACTACGTTCTGTGTTATTTTTATGCCGTATCTAGTATTTAGAAGTACTGCACACCAATTAATTAACGTAAAATCCTACAGGTTAACTGGAGTGGCGTATTTGTACTGGATTGGAGAACTTTATTTATTGAATTTAACTTTAATATATACATATTTAGAAGTACTGCACACCAATTAATTAACGTAAAACCCTACAGGTTAACTGGAGGGGCGTATTTGTACTGGATTGGAGAACTTTATTTATTGAATTTAACTATATACATGCACATACGCACACAATTGGTTATTATACATAAACGATTCCGAATTTACAAAATAGAGTATTGAAATTCAAATCTTATACTAAAACATCTTGTGACTCCGTTGGTAGTTTATTGATTAGATCTGATCTCAGCTGTAAAGAATATCAATGAATGTGCATTTACATACACATTAATATGGTACGCAGTTTATGGAAAGGTAATAAATTTGATAGGAATACTACCAAAGAACTATACAAGTTGGATTGATATCTTTCGATTCATATTGGGGATCAATGACATCCAGTATAGCTGGAGATATGTTCTTAGAGAAATAAATTGCAGTACATATATACATATAATGTCATGTTTCCATTTTCCGGGTTTGTTAAGCTACTTTTAAAATGCATTTGTGAAAGATGTCAACAGACGTCATCCCTACCTACAACTTGTTTTTCGTAGCTTAACACGTTATTTTTTGAGAAAGAAACAAAGGTGAAAGGTACATCCTGAAAGTTGTACAAGCACGGTATTTCTTGTAATCTGTCGTGTCATCGTTGCATTTCTGCGCATTTATAAAATATCATACATTTATTTTCTGATAAATTTAATGACAACGATACCAAACACTGCCTTAATTGTGGTTACATGCTTCTATAAAGCAGCTTTGAATATGCGTGTTTGTCTTGAATAAGTTTTAATGATTAACGTCAAACGGTAATTTAAACTGCTTTCTCATAAAAAGAGGTAGTGTATATGTTACAATAAATAACACTCAGGTACTAAACAATATTAATGAATATAATCGTAAATCAGTAGTAATCACAGCATAAAATAATATAGAAAGTCACTCATTTGCTCGCACTTGCTTTTTCACCGAATCCGATTCTACCAAACTTGAGGGCTTTATCAAAAGACGAGTACAATTGTATTTTCGATTTGTTCCCCAGCGGCAGTATAAGTCTCTGGACACACGTGATGGCTTCCGGAAGTTCCGTTACTCGATTGACCCGGTTGAACTCCACGCTTATCGGTAATTCCTGCGCAGGTAAATCGTCAAGACCCGTGATGAATTGAAATAAATGTGCCGCTTCTTCATCTGCAAGTGTTTTGTATTGATGAAATGAAACAATTTTTAAATCTGAATTTTAATTTATGAAATTTTGTTAAAATTGCAACATATCTTTTTTTCCTTCATTTTTTTTTACAACTACAACATTAAAACACGATCGAATATAAGTTAAATTGAATTTAAATATTTAAAAAAAAACCCCAGAGTATTTGTTACAAGAGAGACAACTAGAACTGCTACCTTCTAGATCCTTCAAACAACGCAGTGTAAATTTCTTTGCATCTTCTTCCTCTTTGTCTTGGGGTTGTAATTTCTTCACTTCCGGTACCAATTTCTTCTTGATGAATTCCGCTGTTGTTTTACTCTTGTTTCGACATAGATACACGTGTTCGAATTCTTGTAGATCTCTAGTAAGATCGAGGAAATTCAGGACGTTCAAGCCCTTTTTAAGTTGATCATACACATCTTTCCTTTTGTCTAGCAACTCCCATCGAATCAATGTTTGGACGTACAACATTCGTTTGCTGGGCTAAAACATATTTTTTAATGAAAACATAATCATCGTAAATATATGATGCAATAAAGAATTACGTACGTATGCTTTATATTTGAAAAAGAGTCCACATGTAAGGTTTACAATGACGTTTTTGGCGTTATTTGCACCTATCTCTGTCATTTTTTTTTGCATCCCTCCTTTACACAACTTTATCCATATTTCACATACATTTTATTATTCTTTCAGTGAGACATTCCAGAAATATTGATGATATAGTTAACTATATTGATTTCTTACTGTCACCATGTCCGTTCGCGGCCATCCACAATTGTCAATGAATCTCTCTTCGTCTTCGCCTATTACTCTGTCTATCTCTTCTTGGCTTGTTGCGTTGCATATCTTAAAATATAAAAAAACCAAAGCATTCAATTTTAACAGACCTAGGATCTAATAAAAAAATATGGATAGAATAAAATATGTATATGTATGTATATGATATGTTCATACTTCCATGCCTATAATCTCAATAAAGTAGACGTGTTTATAGCCAATTTGTTTAGATTCTAAAATAACAATACAACCGGGATACCTGAATACATGAACATGTAACTGGTAACCATGTGACGGATAATCATGCCAGCGCCAAGGTGACATTTTTGCACCCGTCTATGGTGCATGTATCGAAAAATCCAAATACGTCATATTATAGCCAATTGCTTAAAGAGTTTAAAACCACTTTTATTATTAATTTATTTCACCTGTTAGGTAAGATATTTACCTCTGAAAAATAATTTCCTTCTGGAAAATAACTTTTTTCATAGTAAAAACAAATTTTCATATATGATAATTAGAATATCCTACCGTAATAATGAAACTTCCTAAAGGATTTAAATTCTGATAGGATTTAAACAAATTTCCCACTGGCATGGGATTTTAATATCCGATAGGAAATCTTAATTTTCTATAGGACAACTACCGCTCTGGATAAAATTCTTGTAGGATTTTTACAATATTCTGTAAGATTTGTAATATTTCCTGTAGGAAAATTGTATCTCCCTTGGGAGTTATTATTCCTGTGGGATATTCATTTTTAAAAAATCAATATCTCACCTGCCAGATGAGACTTGCTAAAAACAATAGTGGTTATATACTCATAGACAATGATCTATCATTTGGTATATATGGATTCTTACGAAATTACATAATAAGCTTGGCACTGGCATTATAATTCGGCACAGTGTTATGCACCTCATAAACAGAGAGTATGCAAGAATAAAGGTGGGTCCTTTCTAGATGAATATAATTAAACTTTTATATACATTGTATACCTTATTGATATAATCCGTCAAGAAGGTATTTACGATGTACAAACTACTCAGTTCATGTTCAAATTCATGACCTCTGAGGTAGCTGACTAGAAACGGCGGAAAATATGGAAAACCAGGACCATCCGAAAGAATCGACAGAACGGAAATTTTTCCAAACAAGTAGAACATATCCCCGTTTAACGCTTTCCTATTGTTCACGGGTAAAAGAAAACTCCCTGGACCTTCGAACATGTCCAGTTTCGAGGATTTGAAATCTTCCAGTAGGAGAGTGAAGAATTCCCTGTTTGGTCCGCCTAAGTTGGTACATGGCTCTTCGTTTCTCTCAGTATGTAGAATGACGTCAATGGGACTCAGCTCACTTCCGCTCATTTTGAAATGGGAAAAAGCTCCCTGTAAGAGAGACGATCTATCCACTTTAAGAACAACTCTCTTCCCAATCTGTTGTCGGCGCAAATCTGCAATAACTGTATTGAACGTTCGAAGCTGAGTCTCCGACACTGGAAAAAATATATGAATAAATGATACGTTAGATGTTGTAGTTTTCAATTTTAAGCATGATTTATTCAAAGAGTACACTCATAATTTACACTCATGTTTGCATGGCTCCAGTAATTAAGTACTTGAAAAGGACTTTTAAAAAGACATATTTACAACACTATGACTGCCAATAAAACTGTTTCTTGTGTTTTTAAAAATAGAAATCAATTATTTTTATGATTTGGAGAAACCTTTTTCAATAAATGTCATCAAACTGAGTCGGGAGAGAGCATAATATGTTATATAACTCCTCGCATCTTCCGGAAACCAAAGCACCCATATTTCAACAATACAATGATAAAGCATTCTCTGCCGCGGTATGTGCTATAACCAAGTACGGGGCTAAATTAAAGTGGTTTCTGAAAGATGATATCCATTACATCTATTCCAAAGAAGATTAAACCTCGGTTCATGACACTTTGGTCTTCCATATTTTAAAAATAACGAGTGAATGCATTCTTAAGTAAAATGGCTTTTAGGACAATCCATAGCACCAAAAGCATTGTTTATATATATATAAGACATCGGGGGGGGGGGGGGGGGGGGGGCTCTGGGCTTTAAAAAAAATTTTATAACACAAAAATACACCAATGTAAAATACAAGTGTGACTGTTTACCATGAAAATACATGTACACCACTTTATTAACTTTCTGGTACACCCTTATCTTTAGATTATATCGTTGAAAAGTCGTACTAATTTTTTTTAAGAGAAACACAGAAGATAACGTTATAAAGTGATTGTTTGCGTGTAATTTATACCAATCTCTCTAATATCTTTCGCATTATGCATATGGCATATTCATGTTAGTTTGATGGAAAATCGATGATATTTGATAAATTATTCAGGCGTACACACATTTAAAAACCTAAAGCGACCATCAACTTGAGACGAATTTCACTTTATTAAAATTTGGTAAAATACAACATGTGAGAAGATAAGAGAAAAATCCATTCTATTTCAGAGAATATTTATTTAGTTTTGTTAAGCCCTGAATGCTCGAAATGGCTTAACCTTTCACACCAAAATACACTTAAAGTAACTATCTCAACTAAGGACAATGAGCATTATTTTTGGGGCTTTTTTAATATATTTTTGGTCTATTTCAGAGAATATTAGCTTTGTTTATCCCTGCATGTTCGAGATGGCTTAATCTTTCACAACAAAATACACTTAAAATTACTATCTCAACTACGGACAAAACGCATTATTTGATTTTTTATTGATCGAATCGATGAATAAATAATTTGACTGACAGACATAAATACGGATAGATTAAAAGAAAGAAAGAAAGATAGGTGGATAGATAGATAGATAGATAGATAGATAGATAGATAGATAGATAGATAGATAGATAGATAGATAGATAGATAGATAGATAGATAGATAGATAGATGGATGGATGGATGGATGGATGGATGGATGGATAGATAGATAGATAGATAGATAGATAGACTTACTTGGAGCAGGTTCTTTGGGGACACTTTGTTGTCCCCCCATTCTGGCATTTCTTGTTTCCTCCTATTTTCCTGTTAAACGATTAAAAAAAAAAGATCTAAACTGTCATAATTCAAGCATTGTTGAACGTTTTCTTCACCTTTTGTACGAATGTACGAGCATGATTGCAAGTCAGAGACTTGTCTTGATTTGTCAGTTGAATGAACTGTAAATTCAAAAGAGCGAATATTTTAAAACCAGGGGTATATGTATATATATTTTTTGAGGTATGCTCTTTGTTGTTTCCACACGAGCTACGTTTTTTAAAATTATTTTATATGAAATGCTTTTTCATTTATAAATATATATATATATAATTCCTATAGCAAATAACTCACGTAACTTGTCCGTCTGATGATTTAGCGTCGATATACTTACAGTTCTGATGATAAAATTTCGTTTGTTTAAATCACGTTGGTCTCTGGTTTTTCTGTTGTAAATTAACTGCCATAGACCGGGAAGTAGTTCGATCTTTCCGCGGCAATCTGCCAAAACACATGACGAAACAAGCTCGAGAATTTTTGTTTTGCAACTTAATTCAAAAAGCTTGTTGACAATTTAGTTTCTGTTTACCAATGGATGGTCGTCGATGCCAAGTATTGTAAACAATACAGCACAGTCTCCAGCCCTGCATTGGTTCTGAATTGTGACTTACTTTACAAATATCGATTGATTGTTTTCGAAAGATAAGATTTTTTGGCCAGGTGTGTGATTTGAAGTAGTGTCTTTTTCAAAACTACAGGTAAGTTTTCTGGAATTTATTAATTTCTAATATGTCCGAATAATTCCTTTGACTGAAAAAAACCAAATAACGATTGTTAATGGGGGGGGGGGGGTAATCATAAGGGTGTTATTTGGATTTAAAACCATAATTTTTACACAGTGCTGGGTATCCAGTCTGATTTAACCTACATCAGGAACAGACACAGGTGTTAAACGGAGAAACAAAAATGGGCAACGATAACAGCACACAATCTCAGCAACCCAGCGAGAAATTCAAGGTCAGTATTCGAATCTGTACACAACTCATAAGTGATATAGTTCTTCTATACCATGAGTATAGAAATGAAAACTATTTCTATGAATTTTATTTATAATGTTTCAGGCTGCCTTCAAGAAGGTTGCAGATGTTGCTCAATTTCCAACGTGTGCGAGTAAGTTTGAATTTTGCGGATCTTTAAGTTATTGCGAGTTCTCATCATGATCTCTAATCAGTACACTATATACATGTAATCTGACGTCTACATGAATGTGTTCATGGTTTGTTTGTGTTTCTCCAGATTTCTGGATGTATAAAGAAAAGATCCGACCGATTCTGGAACAAATCAGCGGGAATGAACAAATCAAACAATGTATGAAAGTCCAAAGGTCGGATATGTACACAACTGCAATGTCGCACTACAAGGGAAAGGTCGGCGAAATCCGCCGGAAAAGTGTCTCCATTCGTCACGAATCCTTAATGATTATTTTCGACGATTCCGGACAGTTTGACTACGATGGAGGGGGTTACCGGAGGGAATTCTATTCCACATTCTTCCAGAAAGCTATCAGGGACCGGGGGCTGTTTGTTGGGAACTACCCACGACTGCTTCCCAACTTTACTCAGGACAGGCTAGACGATCTTACTGCAGTCGGGATAGGAATCGTGGAGGCCATTCTTAGTTTTGATTGCGGGTTTCCGTACTTACACCCTGGACTGTACCACTTCATGATGGATCATGACGATTTTGAACATTATCTGATGGTAGATGACATTCCAAATCCAGCCGTGAAACACCTTGTCAATCTGGTAGTTACATGCATTTCATTCACACAATGAATTCAAAGATTGAAATATCTTGCTGCAAGCCATGCTTGTACGTAAATGCTGGTATGTAATATTATTGTTGTAAAAAAAATGGTCATAATGAATTTTTATTGTGTTTATAACAGCTCTTAGAATGTGAAACAGATGACCAAATAAATGACGTCATACAAAGTGATGAAGGAGTTATCGTAGAACACATTGGATGGCCAACAGGCAAACAGTACAATGTTAGTTTGCTCCCCTATAGAAGTTTTACGTGCACATTTTAAACAATTATTCTAACAATTTCAAATGTAATATTAAAGATTTCTTTTACTGTAGATGAAAAACAGAGAACAGCTTATCACCTTACTCACAAGATACAGTATCATTGACGAGAGGAGACCGGCCATTGATGCCCTGAAGAAGGGCCTCAACTACCTGAAATTCTTGGAGAAAATCAAAGACGTGTCCCTGTTGGAGCCTCTTTTTGTTCATTCCGAAGAGTACTCCATTAACAAGCAGTATCTGAAGAAACTGTTACTTCCAGCGCTGGAAGGTCTCAATGCAGCCAATGATAAACTGAAAAAGGCTAAAGAGTACGCACTACGGTCCGTCAATGAAATAAATGGTCAGTTCACAAAGCACCTTTGAAAGGCTTAATTTTTCAGTGTTTTTTTTTTCCTCCATCTTATGTCAGGTTTAATAACATTTCGGTAGGTACTAATGTAATTTATAAAAGATATGTTACAATTTAATTGTACAGAATAAATCGGATACCTTTTATACTGTATACAACATGCCATTCTAGTAAACTACGTTTTAGAGGGTATCTTCAATTTCAGACGACGAAGCGAAAACACTCTACCACTTTATCACAGGCTTATCAAGCCCTTCTGTGAGCCAAGAACAACTCCGCGCCGAATTCATCATGTCCAATCCCAGACAGAAGCTTCCAGAGGCCATGACATGCTTTGAGACACTTATGATTCCTGTTGGGAACAAAGACTACGAGGAATTCAAGGAGTCTTTCCATCACGCCATCAAAACCTTTGACAAACTTGCTGTCAATAAACCATGCTGTTGATGACGAAGTTATAAACAATCTGTGCTGTTATTTTCATCGATCTATTGTTTATAGTGTATAATTATCTGCATTGATTAAGAATCTTGTTCATGCTTCTGAAGACATTTCAGCAGCCAACTGTAACAATACATGTGCCGTGAAATATGTATATACATGGAGTATCAATATTTAAAACACCACTGGTGCAGTAAATGGACAACTCTGCAATACATCAACTATTAGAACCATTTTAACAAGGCCTTGGACTTTCAGTAGGACGCAACTATCTATCTATTTCTTGCGTCAAAACAAGCTAAACATGACGCTGGTTTTAAGTGAAAAAATACACAAATAGCCAGGCAAATCTTGTTGATTTCAAAGAGCAATCATTATGGCTGAGTAACCAACAATGAAATAGACAAGCCTACGTCACATTGCTGTTAGACACCAACTACCCAAAGTCCAAGCACTTGTTAAAATGGTTCTAATACTTTTAATATTTGTTGAGCCTTTGCTTGCTTGTATCAGATCTAGACATTATTTCTTTTGATAAATGGAAGTACTAAAATAATGACACATTTTTTGCATTCAGTTGTGAAGGCCAGTGTAGTTTGCTGTTTATTCTTAAGCTTGTACAAAGAGTGTATTCACTCAACATCATAAAACGTGTAATTATCATAATCTGAGAACTATTCAAATTCTGGGGTTTTTTTTATTTAATCTAACAATAACTTTATTTAAACAATAAAATGAATTTTTGGTGATTCATTCGGGATATGATGGTAGCAACATTGCAAAAAAAAATATTTTTTTTTGCCAATGATCGCTACCTTCATAACCCGCATGGATCATCAAAAAAGCATTTTATTATTTAGATTAACATCTTTCTTTAAACTAATTATTAAACTGATTATGAAAAGTAATTAAAACTCACAAAATTACTGTTAATGTACACAATTACGTTAGTTAAAAGCAACAGCCAAATCGTCTCCTGTGAGACTTTGAGTGACATCATGATTACAGTATATTTAATGCAGTCCGGGATTTTCTTAGGTCGCCGTAGGCTTCGACCAATCGATAAACAGGGCGTGTCAATTTCAGTCCTGTCAGTTTCAGCCACTGTAGATTTCGACCTATCTATAAACAGGGCGTGGTGATTTCAGTCTGGCTATTTCTATAGAGCTATGAATTAACTATAAGTTTCCGTAAGAAATAGATGAAATAATACTTGGTAGATGTAAATATAAGTGTGTATCCAAAGATACTACACATATGAAATTTGGAATCATTAGATCTTTTGGCACACTAAAACAACATAGTTCAAACATTATATAAATAAGAAAAGATAATCTTATTGCAGACTTCTTCTAAAGCAAACCGAACATATTTTTCTTTTTCTCCGTAGTCCTAACACTAACTGAACTACCATTTTCTACAACTTAGAATTAAATTTCAATTCAATTTAAATTTATATCTCTCCTGGTACTGCTATCACATTGATATGGAAGGAAGCTTGAGAACTCAGAGAAAACTATATTTTTGCCATGCAGGCGACCACCATACCCTATCACATACAACTGTTGTTGATCAAGAGAATGGAACTAGGGTCGCGGCGCCTGCATTGAGAAGCAAGTGCATTGTCTACTGTGCTACTTGGACACCCTCTAATTCAAGCATTATTAAACTTACTAGGGATGCATGATGTATTGTACATTGAAAGCATAAAATAAGAAAAACGCAGAACTTACTTTAGATTTATCTAGCATTATTTTACATATGCATATGCTACAGTAAACATGTAAATGTTTGGAATATTCCTTTGATCACAGAATTTCACTTCATAAATAAATACAATTTATACATGTAACTAATGTTCATTAGATACTCCAGTGATCTTGGGTATAATCTAATTTCAATACTACAAATTAGTACGGGAGAACCACCCCATAATAAGGCATAATAAATACAGATGTAGGCACTATTAGTGTTCACACTTTCTGTTGAGTCCCCACATCCTCCAGAAACTCATCATCTCCTGCCCTCAGATTGTCTGTTAGTCTGTCTGTGGAAGCTGTGATTGACAGCACGATCCAGGCCAGGATGGCCATGCAGCAGCGAGCCGTGTTCAGATCTCTCCATGTACTGATGTCATCACCTGCGCTGGACAGTACATTATTATTATTCTGGAAGGCAAAAAGAGGGGGATTCAGTGTGAATCAAGAAATAAAGAAGACAAATAGAACTTGTATTATATCAAAGTCTAGGTCTTGCTATGCTGTATCACAAAAATTAAAAGTCAGAAAAACTTAACGTATCTTTTATTTAAAACTCATTTTATTTAGTTCCATTACATGATAATTTTTTGTGATAACAATAGAGAGGTTGAGTATTCATGAAAGGCATGACTTATTTTTTACCTTTTCAAAACTCTGGAAAACATCCAATTGGATTGTGATATCTAATAGAATACTATATTTAAACATTCAATGCCAGTAATGTAACTCAAACAAAATACTCCCCACTGCAATCATCCAAGAAGTTACCTAATGGCATGGTCTGATTGATATTTGGACCAATCTCAAAATTTTTGTGCAATATAAAAATATTGAGGTATCAAACAGACAATAAAGTTCCTACATATACTTACATTCACATCCATCCAGAGGTCTGGATATCTGTTGTACAAGTTCATTTTGTCTTCCAGATTTGCCATACATAGGCTCAGTATAAGAGCCACAAAATAGATGACGATGGACACCGTGCCTGTCTGCAGCGTGAAAGACTGTAGAACAAATCTACGTGTGGGACGGCCTATATCAAACCTAAAAATTTAATTTTAAATTCATTAAAACATACGTTTATATTTATGCAAAAATAACTGTCTAAATAGAATCATGTTCACACAGCTATCTACAATTACGAATGTAAGTATTTCCATGAATATGACCATCAAGTTTTTAATGTCCCATTATTTTTTTTTTATTTGTAATTTTGTTCATCATAATGTAAACTTCCTTATAATAAAATCTACTTTTAAATTTATGACGGGTACTTACCTATCACAAGCTGAAATTGTACACAACACAAGGAGAATATAAAACATGCACTGTACTGGAAGTGCCAGAATTCTGTAATGCTCCAGAAAGTCAATGTATGAGAAATACAACAAAATGTATGTCATTGTCAGGTGCCACATAGCAATGCCTGCTGTTAGTCCATGTAAAAACAGACAGAATGTCACAAACACTTTGTGTGATCCTATAGCAAACAAGATAGTTGACTCCACTTGCTGCTCTGGTTCTTGCTCTCGGATAGCTTCTTCCTCTCTCCACTTCTTGGCATACTTGACTTTGCTTTCTCCTTTAAATCCACCTGTAGAAAGAAATAAACAATGTATTAATAATTTTGGCATTGCTACATACATGTATCACAGTTATTATTCATAATTTTTAAAAATGGTAGGAAGTTACTGTTAAGAGAAAGGGTACACTGTTCATTGATATAATTTATGAGGTACACGCTTGCACAACTTTTTAAACAGTCAATTTTTAATACAGTCTTAAATTAATTGATGTAGCAGTTGATGAAAAACAGACATAAACAAAATCTTACTGTCGGTCTCAATGAAAAGTTTTTCCAAAGGTTGACTCTTTAGTACTGCTGCCTCTGTTGAAAATGGGTGAAGTAGTACTTCATCTTTGCCCTTTTTGCCACTTGGACTCACAACATCCTCATGTATGGTCTGTAACTCTGCTGTTAAAGTATCCGCCCACTCGTCATCCTCTCGGGGAGTAGCTGTCGTAGAGGAAGGTTTCTTTTTCTTCTTGACTTTCTTTTTTGGTGTTCCACTTCCTTTTGTATCTTTAGATATCAGACTTGCTTTGCTTCCAGTTACATCCTTATCAATAATGCATTCAAACAGTCATAATGATGTTTTCATGTAGAAATTATAAAGTACATCTCTGTTATCTCTTTTAACACTTATTGATTTAAAAATGAATTGCACAGCAACATGAGCAACAGAACTATGAGCAACAGAACTGATTGCATGAAATCAGTCAAAATAAGAAGGTGTATTAACTACCCCTTGAAAACTTAACTTTGCATAGCAAAAATTGATAAAATGATATTGAAAGCCGTCCAGTCAAGCTGTTACCCATTTGTATTAACAACTCGATCGAAACTCAAACATTCAATTGAAATAATCATATCTGTATATATGTTTCAAAACAAAATTATTGCATTGCAAAATAATGATAATCATGTATTTTGGATGTCTCTTATTAATAAAACAAGAATTCATTTATCAAAATCTTATGGTCTAAAATTTGCTTTATTTGTTGTTACTGTATACAGGGTTATTTTCGCAACACATACTATAATATTTGCCCTTTCTACTCTTGCAAACAATTTGGCCCCGTCTTGAATTTGCCCAGACATAGTTGTGCTTTAAGAGAGATAGTTTGAAACATCATATTTCGCCCAGTCTTAAACTCGCCCTTTGACAATGAAGGCGAAAGGAGCGAAAATAAAACAGGGGCGAATATTTCCCTGTATACAGCATATCTTCAGCCTCCTCTATCAATTTAACAAATAAATTTGCTTTGCTTTTGACTTTCACTATGCAAAGTTTGTAAAATCAAATACTTAGTTTCAGAAAATATAATCACATTCAAAGGTGAAACAAGTTTACGAGACAGAAATATCAATGATTTACTTTGTCAAACATGTTTGAACACATCTACTGGATGAAAACTTATAGAGTGTGCAAAACTTTCATGAAATATTTGTATAAATTTCTTACCTCGTCTTTGCTTGCTGCACTTCTAGCAGAACTAGGGTCTCCTTCGCCTTCTTCCGTGGCTGTAGGTTTCTTGCGTTTCTTTGGAGTAGGTTTATCAGACCCCTCTCCATCTTTCTTTTTCACTACCTTTTTTCTTGGCGTTTCATCCGATTTTACAGAGGTCGTGCCGTTCGCCTCTGAGCTCGGGGCCTTCTTCTTTTTCTTTTTGACGGGTTTCTTTTGTTCATCGCCATCCTCAGAGGAAATTGGGGGTAGTTTTTTACTCCGCTTTGGTGGATCTGCTCCTGCGTCCGACATCTTGTTGTCAATGTAAATTTTGATGTAAGCGGCCTTCTGGTATTTTAATTGGTTTTTTTTTTTTTTACATATTAACCAAGCATCTTATTTTAAACGTCTTCGCTTGTCTTTGTCAATTTTCAAATATTAATGATATCCATAAACATAATTACGTGTTTTATTTAAGAATACTTGATAACTAAAAAAGATTTTTTTTCGGGATCGGGATCAATATCTCTTATCTACAAGCCGATCCCGAGGTGAAAAATGGCATCACCAAAGAAGTCTGTTCTTTTTATTTGCCTTGGTTTGTAGATGACTCTCAATGACAAATGTTCTAAACATCTTGACAGCATATTTATGATGTTTATATTACATGTATATAACATTGAAATAATTGTTTTAGGCGATAATTATTTATGCACAATCTATAGAATTAATACTGTACATATGCACATGCTATTTTATAAGATTGTACATTTTTTTTGTTACATTGATTATTCAAGGGCAGGTCCTCAAAATGCAATATGATCAAATAGATACAATTCTAATTTCTTTGAATTGCAGGTAACATTTGTAGATCACCAATATCAGAGGCATTATTCTTGGACCTTTTAGAAAAGAAAGGAGAGAGAGATTCAGTAAGTCTAACCAGTACACATAACACAATATTTTTGTAATGACACAAAAAATGTAACAGGTGGTGGAAAGTCAAGTCTCAACCGGGAATTGAACCCAGGTCCTCTGGCATATAATGCCAATGCTCTAACCACTGAGGTATTGAGACCCGATATGTTGATTAACAGTCATACACCTGTTAACACGGTGACATTAAGTTAGTTTGTTAATCTGATGAAATCCCTTTGCCTAGCTACATGTACATGTAGGGCTATATAGGTTGTCCCTGGCACATCTTTTAAAAAAATTTAAGAAAGAAATAAACTTATTTGATATATTCAATGTTATCAGACAGTGACTGTAATCGATCTCATGTTGATGATTTTGTCTATTTTCAAGTGGAAGGTGGATAGTGCAGCAATAATAGACTATCATGTTGGTAAAAATCCAGACAGCAGAACAATAAAGACTCTGAATAAGAATGGAATCACTTCATACACCCACAAAGTCAGACAGGTAGACGTAATACTAGTATAATATCCTCAGAACGCAAATCATGTTGCCTAATCTAAAATTTAAATCTCACAGTCCAACTGTTTTTATAAATTCTATAACCAACGTTTAATATCTACTAAATTTTAATGAAAATCAGTTTTCACAGTTTGTTTAAATTCATTAACATGATTAAGGATGATCGCAATTTCATTTTGTTTTTCAGATAAAAAATTCAGATTTTGGGGATTTTGATTACATTGTTGGCATGGATAATGATAACATGAGGTATTTATGCATGATAATTCAACTGTTATTTTAATAGGTGAAGAGGTACACATGCTTTCAAAAAAAATCCTTGGGCACTGTTTATGCTATATACATGTATGTGTAGCTTCTCAACCAACTTTGTCAACTACATGTACTTGAAATTTTTCATGGTACATATTCATATTCTAACAAGTACTGTAGGATTCATAGAGTAAATAGACTTTGTTTCAGATATGAAATGAATGTGGGTGATGTCAATATAGATGAATTAGTTTTGAATTTTTTTATATTTCAGTGATTTGGAAGATTTAAAGCCAAAAAACTCAAAAGCAAAACTGGTGATGTTTGGAGATTATGATACAGATGGTAGCAAAACATATGTAGAGGATCCATATTATGTAAGTCTACCATTTTGATAACCATCATTTTGATTTACCAGTTCTTTGTTCTTCTCGACCAGTTAAAAATGTAATTTTTTCTAATAAAATAAAGTTTCAGCGACGTTCGTGACTTCTTAATGTTACATATTTGATTTAAACAGAGTGATGATATAAAGGCCTTCCAGGAAGTCTATGACAAAGTGTACAGATGCTGCAGAGGATTTTATGACAGCATTGCCTCATGATAATGACTTGATCCAAGGTCTGTTTGAAACTCCTTGTGCAAGGAACAATTTAAAATTTTTAGTACAGAAACTGCTGCAGAGTTTTAATACCCTGGCATACCACAATTGGCCTAACGATTTTTTTTTATTGGAAATCAATCATTCAGGCTGCTTTATATGACAACACACAACAAACCTCTGCTATCAACACAGTGTTATTTTATCAGCTTACTAAGTAAGCCTACTTTACTCCGAGATGCTATTTTTTCAATTTCATTATCTATGTAACTCTTTTATTAAGCAAATTAAAAAAAAGAAATTGGCATTCAAAGATTGTACATATAGCTGCAGATGGGCAACTCTAGTTAGAAATTTTGTTTGACCTGCTGTTTTGTCAACTTAAATTTTACTGTACACCTCTACTGCACTGCAGCTACAAAGACTGGTGCTTATTTTAAAAATGATTTATTTTATCGATTAAAATGTTAAGAGGTTTAAAAAACAAAAAAAAGCTTTGTTATGCACATTTTGTTCTGATTTGTTATATTTTCTGGCATTTATGGTACAATTTTGCGATATGCCATTTACATTGTATATTGATGGCAAAGTTTTTATTTTGAAGAGATAAAAGACTTGGGATATTTCACATACACAAGGATTTTCTATTTATTGATAATTAATTATTGCTCATAATCACAAAAATGCAGGCACATGAAATAACCACTCTTCACATATGAAGACAACAAATGTACATATATATTCATGGCAAAAACTTGATCTGTGTGAATGCATCAAGTTAAGCTTGGAACCAATAATTAGTGCTGATACATGAAGAGGGTAGGAAAATGCTCAGAAATACCAGCAGAATGACAAAGCACGAGTTTGGAAATGAAACAAAATATTATAGGTGAAAAACAATTTTGCATATATTAACAAACATGGTTTGTAAAATAAAAATAGATACAAATACAATATTTGTCATAATAATGTATGCCCCCTCCACCACTGCGAATTTGCATACATCATATACAGGAAATCACTGACCCTAAATTAACAGGGTCACATTATTTATCTGGAATAATAATAAACTCTGGCTGCAATAAGTACACAGGCAATTAAAGATTATTTTCCTTTGGGAAACTGGCCCTTTTAAGCACTTGTATACCTTATTTGAAATATCATAATGAACAGTTGTAGTTACTTTACATTGCAATAAGTACACAGCTCTCGTTCGGGGACCTATAGTCAGTGAAATGCCTATTAAACCATTGTAGGATACCATAAGTTGAATCTGAAGGTGTATTGCAAGATGGAATCAATATCCTTTGTCCTGTTTTATAAAGGGAACAAAGCTAAAATACCCCTGGATGAATAATTAGTTACATTTCATTAGAAAGAACTTGAACTTTATCAGTGACACAGTTTTAAAATCTAAACCACCCAAATACAATCTTTTCCTGTTAACTGAAAAAAAGCTATGGTACATATATATAAAACATACGGGAAAGAAAGCTTTGAGATGACAATCAACCTGTTAATGCATATTCCAATAATATGCACTCAAAACATGGATGCAATGTAAAAAGAATCTATAAAAACTAAAAGATGACATACAAAATAAATACTAATTTGGCATGTTATGAGCATTTACATACATTTAAACACAAACATGGTTTGTAAATTACAAACTCTTTTTTTTTTAAAATAAGTAACACATCTTTAATCATACATTCCATTCACAAATGGCGGTAGTCTTTTCTTGATATGTGTTTTGAATCAAGACTTCAAAACCTGAAAAACAGCAACATAAATTTGTTCAACAGTTGTTTAATCTCAAGATAGGATTTGATTGTTCCCCTTTTTGATATTGCTTCTCCCTTGTAATCCTCTGAACGCCCATAGCATCCCTGTCGACCAACAAGACAGGTCTCAGGTGGAGAAGAACCGCTGGACCTTCTCTGTCAGGAGCTGTATGAAGGAGGTGGGCATCATGGTGTGTGAGACATTGGCGTATTTGAAGTAGTTATAGGGCTGGGATATCACCTCCATCAGCACGCTCAGCAGTTTACGGTCCTATAAAGGAAGTTATGACGTCTGACACAAGGCTAATATAACATGGTTATATGGTACTCTATAAGTGCACTATACTTGTTAAAATAATTTCACACTTAACAACTCCAGGATATTTTTTTCAATGAAGTTTTGAATTTGCTTGGAAAAATTCATCAACATTTTTATATTATTTCAACAACGTTAATTTAAAAAAAAACAAGAATGACAGTGACGACTATATGCTACAGTTAAACAGTTGTGGCCTACACACCTTTAAGATGGACTGGTGCTGATATGAGCTATATAACCTGCCATCTCGAACAATATCTTCTATTAAAGGCTGGTAGTCCTCTGATAAAGAAGAAATACTTTGTCATTATGCAATATAAATACGAATCATATTCCTTTCGTTGATAATCAAACACTCTGCTAAAGATTATCTGTGATAAATTGTACAACCATTCCAAGTATTTCAACTTCGTGATTAACAAAACAAGGTTACGAGTATAGTACCATTATAGGTGACAAATGGAATAGAGAAGCCACCAGCAGTGTTTTGGGAGTCAGATTTAAACTGAACCCACAACCTTCTACTTCTGGAGGTAAACGCTCTGGGTTTTTCTGTTGTTTCACAAACTTCATAAGTGGTAAGCGAAGAAGGTTTACCTGCTCACAGAAAAATAAACAAAAACCATAATGTTCAGTGAAATTACATTACTTTGCAATTGTCCTAAAGAACTATATTCACTACCTTTGCTACCATTTATGGTTTGCAATATATACAACCGATTCAGATTTGGTTAAACTTTGTCTTTTTACCGTTTAAATCGAACCTGAGGCGTTAATGTTTTTTTTTATTTTATAAAAACATCATTTAAACAGTAATACCCTCTTCCAAATAACAAAAAGAAATATTAGAAACAAGAAAACCACTCACTAGATTTGCGCATGACAAGTTTATCTCCACACTGGTCTTCCTTTGGGAGGAATATTTCCGGAATGATCACAAGAATGCGTCGCTTCTTTCCGGGTTTTATCTTCCAGGTACACTGTATACTGTTCGGGTAGTCTCCAGGAAAGTTAGGACTCTCGATGTATCCCTGCAGTTTACCAATCTGACCGCCACATTCTTGATCTGTTTGATTAAAGCGAAACGTTCATAAATCTTATGCAGCCTGAAATATATATCATTTGGTTTTTATTGGAATGATGAACTATAAATTACGTAGGACACATTATGAAGATTGTGTTCGATTGGTTATCTAGGTTTTAAGTTGACACTTTTCGATCACTAATCAGGGAAGTCAATCCCCATTGTGCTATAAAATGATTATTTTTTTAATACATAAAAAACTCTAGAAGAAAATATTGACAAAAATCTACAACAACCCCCCCCCCCCGTTCTAGCTGGTCAATGTAATTTAATTCCAATTAATTTGATATATAAGGTGTAAAAAGAAGACGCATTTGCAAATAGCCATAATGTGCTACAATAATTTGTTCGGTAACTGAGAGCTCTAAATTTAAAGCAAATGAATAAAAAAGCATCTGTGATAATATATCTCACTTTTACAATCGGACTGATTTGTAGACCCCACAAAATCTGTGGATGTACTGACTGGGCATGCGTAACAAAAGTTGAGACCAGCGGTTGGCTGGTACGTCCCAACTGGGCAAGGCAGGCACAGGTGTTTCAGAACATCAAAGAAATTCCCTGCAGCACACGTAACTGAGAAAAGAACGTGTAAAGTTAGGAAACAAAATTTTTTAAACACTCCAACATATCTGAATCAATCTCAGTAGAGTACTATATATGTATGCCAACCTTTGGTACTACAATCTCGGAAGGACAGCGCGCCATCTTGTATTGTAGATAACCCAACGCCACAGTCTTCACACCTGGTTCTTCCGTAGTCCGTTTGGTACTTTCCCCGTGGACATTTTTTACACGGAAATTTTCCACTAGAAGAGTATGTGCCAGGGCCGCATAAAACTATAAGATATATACAAATATATTTACATTACGCTAACTTAATTTTCTGCATATTAACAATTTTCTAGTGTCAAATTAATTCTTAGAATGCATATACGCTACATGTATATGGGTATGATTTAAATTTTTGTATTTAGCACACTAACTGGAACATTCGCTCGTGCTCTTTGCTCCCAGTATGCCTCCCCCTTGTATGTTGGGGGGACACGCCTTGCACCCTGTCTGTCCCTCCCTGTCCTGGTAGGTCCCTGGACGGCAGAGCTCACAGGTATGACTACTTTTGTTGTAATACGACCCAACTCCGCAATCCACTGTAAAGCAATGAAATAGTTGTAATGTACATGCAAAATTACAATAATTTGAAACTTTTCAATTTGTTAAAATACGAGTAAAACCCAATACCGCAGTCCACTATAAAACAATGTATTTATATTACAGATATAGATAGTTGTATAACAAAAGAACCACATTTTCTAGCTAGTAGAGCATCCCTACAATGATTTTAAATTTGAAAGCTATATGGAGTTCACAATTTTACAAAAATCATTCTTATGTTTTATTTTATAAATTCATACTTGAACTATATTTTTAAACCACTGCAAATATAATGTAGTAAAAAAAAAATCTAGCTCAGGGGCCGTGAAAGTCACCCTTTTCCACAATTTACTAAGTGGGACAAAAATCAAGTTCGATCGAATATTATAGCTCTGAAGACTGGATTAAATGAATTAATTTCGTTGAATTAATTTTTAATATGTTAATATTTTACAACATCCAGTTTACGTATGAAAACTGACTTCTTAAGTCAGAAGTGCTTGTTGACAAAAATATAATTTAGTTTATGAGAAGAAGCAGATCCATACTTCTAGAAAAAAAGCTCAACAAGCATAGATAAATATTTCTGTATACAGAATTATCACAAAAACAGAAAACTGTCAGAACTAGCGGACAATTTTCAAGCACAAGATGATCGCCCGATAGATGCTCCATTTTTTCATGTCCGAACTCACAATATAACCTCATTAGCAAAATATGGCCATACACATCCGACCATCAGAGAGTATGTCAATACAACTGAAGTTACAGGAATCAAGCGTCAAAATCTGTCTCATATGTCCATCATAACGAAGGTTGTTGAGCTTGAAGCTGATAGCACCAGTAGAAGAGACGGACACAGGGATTATCGTCGGAAAACAACTCTTAACACACTTGTCACAAATTTTCGATGGAAATATGCAGATATTTTAGCAAAAGGTCAGTTTAACAATGCTATAGATACACTATTTTAAGTTTCACTGAAGGAATAAACCACAATACTTAATCTTTCCAATCGCCTTTGGCAATATGAAATATAAAAAAATAAATAACAATATAATGAAACATACCACAAGCGAGTTCCGCCATAATGCTGCCAACAGGACAGTCATAACCATACACTTTCTTCGTTTTTAAGGATCGTTTGGCAAAGGAAACGTCTTGCTTGTCGTATCTGAAAATGAAAAGTTTTCTATTGTAATCGCATTCGTAGACATGCAAACAAGATGGCGACTATTTCGAATACCATTACCATCTTCAGCACATGGATTGAATGTGTTTACATGTACCTGAAGAATAGCTGTTCCTTGTTGACCATCTTTCTGAGAGTTTTGTACGCTTTCTTCAGACGCCTCTCAGTCCGTTTTGTTGTACAAGGAATGTCACATTTCTCTGCAAATTAATTTAATTTTCTTATATTCAGCTCATTAACAGATATTATAGTCTATGATTAAACTATACTGATGCAAGAAAGTTCTACCTTTTGCATGTCATCAGTCAAAACAATTGTGGTACAATATTCATCTAATACATGTATTTAATGATGTACTTGTTTATGATAAATTTTCATCATGTATATATGCTTAATATATAAATGTAAGGTAGATATGATTGTATTATGGACAACAGAGTCTGCTTAAAATTATGAATTTGGCGTTATTTATTGCCATTATATATGGAATAAGAACATACTAGTTGTCGAAAACGGCCGCACTTCCAGTTCCATCTGTCCCGCTATGACCGTTTTTGACACATCTCGTGCGAGTCTTCGGAATTTCTTTGGAATGCGTTTGCAGTCTATCTGAACATAATTGATTTTACACGAATTTCTACATTTAAACTTCTTCAATGCTGCAATAAAAAGGAATGTCGTTAATCATCAATCTATGAAAGCATTCTTTTTAGTAAAAAAAAAAAACCGCAATGCTTATCATGACATATCAAGTATTTAAAATACCAATAATAAATAGCATATTTAGGGTGATATTTTAAAGAGCATTGTGAATTATGACAAATTAGGCATTTAAAAGTAGCTTTAGAATACTGAGTTTATGTTTATATATTAAACGCACTGTTCAGCTGGTTCGTAATATTATGCTGCACCTCGTGTCTTAACCGCCTCTTGACTCGGCATCGGGTGGCCACAAACACAAACTTGATTGTTTTAGAGACGGAGGGTGCTCGCATATTTTCTGGGAAATAAAAGCATATTAAATGTATTTGGTTTAAAAAGAAGGCTTTCATCCATTTAAAGTATTTTTGACTTTGTGATAGATTTTAAATCATATTCGAATTGGTGTTTTGCAAATACAAGAGTTTAAAAAGATTTTGGTTGATATCTTATTGGGCGTCTCTCACTCTCAAACAAATGCAATTATTTCCCCTTTTTCATGAATAGAAAAAACCCGCAAAAGATCATTAATATAAGGATTTGAATTGTCTCTTACCCGAGCAAAACGGCAGGGTGACATTCTGCAGACTATGGGACCACTGAAATTGCGTACTGGGACCACAAGTATAGTACTTGTTAGTGTTGAGTACTCCGGACGGATGAGTGTTAGCCTCGCACTGAATGGAACAGTACTGGTCGGCACCAGTCTGCTTGCAGGACGTCAAGGTCTTGGCAGGGGTCTCGAAGGGTAAACAGTTGTTCCACTCTATATAAATTACAATTTCAAACATTGAGGACTTAAAAATTCACAACACATATCAAAAAGGTGCACAATTTCGAAGATAAGACTGAAAAAATGTTATAAACATGACATTGTACTGATTTTCAAAACAGGAAATACTGTAAACCAATTTTTATTTGCGTGCGAAAATATTTCGATAGGTTCGCAAGAGACTCGTTAACGCGAATATTTCCCGCCGCAAACCTGTTATTAAATGTCTCTTGTGCAGTATTATCTATATAATGTACATCTTGTTCACGATAATTAGTCGCGGCGATCAAGTTTATATCCGGTAAATCGCAAAACAAACTTGGTTTACAGTATTCGTCATCAAGGAAATGACGTCATCTACAGGAAGTGTGAAACAAACACCATCACATACCTAGGCAGTCCTTTCTGTTGGAATGTAGTTTGTAGCCAGTTTTACAGAAACACTTGAAGCTTCCCTCTTTGTTAACACAGGAGTGCTGACAACCGCCATTCTGTTCCAAACATTCGTTTTTATCTAGCAAACAATGTCAGGTTGTAAGTATGTCGTTCATCAATCGCTTGTCCATATGTCTGTACATTGCATACAGCCAATTTGGAGGAACAGAAATTGGATATTGAACTTGTTCCCTTTATTTAGCATTGCAAATGGTGTAGAACAAGATATATGAACTGTCATGTAACAGTTATTTTATCTAAAGAAACATCTCTTTGGTTATGCTCTGTCCTTCTGTGATCACCTAGCTTTCTTTAAAATAACAACTCTGAATGTTGACTTTTTGAAATATTTAACTGTTCTGTCTAAAGAAATTCTTAGAAAATAAATTAATAGTTATGACTGAAATAAAAACTGCTGAATCCATTTAAAAGCGTAGTTTTACCTGCACAGTGAGTGACCCCGTATATTTTGTAGCCCTCCCTACAGGTACAGTAATAGCTGCCCGGGGTGTTCACACAGTGATGATCACACGTTGTATTCAGCTCACACTCGTTGATATCTAAAAACATACATACAGCACAATAATACGAGGAAAACAGGATTGGGCGTTTTTTCCCTATATTTCTGAGAGGTGTGAAAAGACAAAAACAAACTCACATCTTGTTGGTCATAAAATATTGCTTTATTTATCATTTTAATAGAAAATTCAGATGTAGAAAACAAAGATGTTTCATGTCTCGCGTTTACTTAATAAATGTGATTTAACTTATTAATAACATAAATAATCCGTGCCGTATTCCGATTGGCTTCTTCACACTTTTGTGACGAAAGTCTTCCCAATCGCGTGAATGCTTTCATCGGTTCACAATATCAAAGAAAAATAAGTTAAGTGTTTATAGTGGTGGATTGAAAATGGCCTCGGTCAGTAAGCGTAAGATTTCATCAAGCAATACACTCACCAACGCAGACTCTTTGGTTGTACTGAACTTTGAATCCCTTTGGACAAACACATTCATAGCTTCCTTCAGTGTTCAAGCACTTGTGACTGCATCCCCCATTGTTAACAGCGCATTCATCCTCATCTGTCGCATAAAAGAAAATATTGCTTTGACTTAATAAAACGCTTCATGTAAGTTTCATTATTGCTTCATACATACACTAATATTTGATTCCTTAATTTGATTTATTGTTCCGAAAGTGTTTTGACGAAAGGTAGTTAAACGTAAGTTGTTTGTCTCAATTTGAACCGCAAGGTACAATAGTATGTACAGATTTGTATGTGCACTGGTTATTTTTTTTAATTAAAATTCTGAAGCAGACGACAAAATGGGAAAATACCTAGACATGTTCTTCCATCCTGGTGAAGATGAAAACCGGAGGGACACTGGCATTTTGGTCCATCCCTGGAATCTATGCATTCTCTGTCACATCCGCCATTGTTAACATCACAGGAAGCTGCAACAGTAGAGACAAATAGTGTTGTCACAAATATAAAAACAACACAATTCATGCCGATTTCAATGTCGTAAAATGCATGATGGACAGATGTAATTGTATTTTTCTTTAAAAAGGAAATGTCTATTTCAATGGTTTCACCTGTCTTAAATTGCGTAAAATGTAAAACAGTTAACTCTTAGGCATGTTAGATTGTACGATAAATCCAGTCGTCCAGAAAATAATAAATCTTAATGCATTGTTTGATAGTAGGGCACTGTTTTTAGCTTAATCAAGTCCATTTAGATTTTAGATGCAACTTTTAATGTCAAACAAGTTGTTTTGTTTTACGTGATTGCTTCGCATACATCAATCTTGGTGTAAAATTTGTTAACTGAATCAAAACCTCATCAGAGCAATGTTTTTATGCGTTTTAAATGACATTTTCGATTATCAAACTTGTTAGGCCATCATAATAAAAATGTCTCGACATTTTGTGGGCTTTTAAAAATATCTTTTCTATTGTCTGAGATGAAAAGAAAACGAAGGATATGAAGTAATTAACAATAAAGTGGTTTAGTGATAAGAAATAAAAAGGCTGCCTTTTGTGTTCCGTCTGGGGTCCACACAATTAAAATAAAGAATTGTATAAGAGTAACATGATAAACTGCTACTAAAATATTTATAAAGTAAGACTAGCTTATAAAAAAAGAACTCTTTTTCTCTCGCTATCTAAAGAACGCCAGTTGTTTACTCCAGGCAATATCAAACAAGTACAGATCAGTCACCATAACCTTCAAACAATTCATGCACTGTACAGTCACATAGCGAGACAAACTTAAAAAGGTATTTTTGTGTTCTCTTACATTTTTTATCCTGTATATGTAAAAAAAAAATTATTAAGAAGATTATCACTCTGTTGTTTTAATGGTAACTGATAATCGACTTAAAAAATATTTTGGCCCAAAATAAGTAAAATAATCGTTTCCTCAATATCTTTTAAATGACGACATGAACTACTTATTCTTAACAGCCCATAGATCCGTCTTCAACACGTAAGGTTATAATGAATAAAAAAATATATATATACAATTAGTTTTACCAATACAAGTCTTATTGTTTTCCATCAGTAAGTACTTGGGAGCACAGCTACATATTGGACCGGAAGTAGTATCGGTACAATTGTGTTGACAACCCCCATTTCCAACAGCACAGGTTTCTAAAAAGGAGAGACATGACCCTATGCATGATTATTTATCAACCAGAAGCTTCTTTGTAGTTTTATATATGCACTAAATAATTTAATCAGAACAAAAAATATTAATTGGAAAATACCAGAACGCATGCGTACTAACGTTGACAATGTTTCCCGTCCGAGATCAAAGTATACCCTGGTCGACATGCGCACTGGGGACCGGAAGCCGAACTGTCACAGTGATGGTCGCATCCTAAATTTTCTGTACACCAAGTTCCATCTGTTTTGAAAATTTAAACAAATTGCCAACCACGAAAGCCGAGATATTTCATATGCTATGTTCTATCCTCTATATACACTGTACATTTTCAATCGATAATCAATAGGGTTCCAATATATTAGAGTTATAGATACATTTCCTTTAACTTAAAATAAGGTAATGATCTTGCAAATCTAATACCAAGAGATAAAAAGTTACACATGCCGATTGTCGAACAAGTTTCTTTTAAGATTTCTGAGTATGTTTACAGAATCTTGTTATAGAGCGCAAACGGTAAAAAACCCGAGTATTTATCCCTCAGATTATTAGCTTAAATCTGTATCTTATCCACTGGAATTAAAAGTTAAAGCTAATCACCCTGAACATGCACTGAGTATTCAAGTTGATGCAAATTCTAATGAGCACGTTGCAATGTTAGACTGGTGGGTCTTGTGATAAGAAGAAATTCAACCTGACAAAACATTTAACAGACACTTTATTTGTGACGCAAACTGCGGGTAATTAAGCCACATTGTTAGGACTTACATTGGCAAGACCGCCCGTCCTTGGATAGAGAGTAACCTGCGTTGCATTTGCACTCGTACCCTCCCAGTGTGTTGAGGCATTGATGATGGCATCCTCCTTTGTTTTGTAAACATTCATTCTTATCTGCAAAAAATTGGACACAACGTTGCATTTTAAGTTGTGAACATAGAATCAACAACGAAGCACCATTATTTAAATAGATATGAGTTCCTCTTGTAAATACGTTTACATTATAAAAGTTTATTGTAAAAATACCTGCATCTATTTCAATAACTTTTTTAAATGTAAAAACAAGATGAAAATAAATCAGATAACAGAAGATAAAAAAATACTCGCCGATGCAGTTGTGTCCGTCACTGTCCAATTCAAATCCGTTCTTACAGCTACACGTGTAATTGCCTTTGGTATTTTGACAGAAATGAACACAACCCCCGTTATCATAGATGCACTCATTGATTTCTTTAAAATAAGGGGAAACAATTGAGACACGTGAGTTTGCATGCAAAATTGATGAAAATGAATTGCAAACAAAATTTCAAATTTGAGAAAAAACGAAAAAAGTTAAAATTTTCTTGAAATCCATTTTTCATTGTACCGTAACAGAGCTTTCCGTTTCCATAGTATCCTGGCTTACAACGACATCGGAACCGTCTTCTTGTGTTTATGCAAATGGCGTCCTTGTGGCAATTATGAGTACCCTTTTCACAGGCATTACCTGAAAAGTAATGAAATGTTTGTACTCTTAAATAAATAGAGATGTACACAAACTACTTAGGCTCTAGAAATGCGTATTTAGATGAAATGTATGTAAATACAATGTATTATATATACAAAATTAGTAAAATAAACTCTTGTGTTAAATCCTTTTATTCGCTGTTTCATATGATTACTATGTCTGGCATATTGTTCCATCCGAACACTCTTGCTCATCAATGCATTGGTCTACTGGTCACATGACCATAACTAGTGACAGTCATTGATTTATCCTTATTTGACCCTAAGTTATCTATCAGGTCAATCTAAAGTCAACTTCCTGAACATAACAGCATTACACCTGCAGGTCAAAATTCTCGTAAACTTTCCAGACTAAATAGAGATCCCCTGTTGTAGGGCGATGGGATTGACCAACACTTACGTATGATATAGGTAATGTGCATAGTTTATGAATGTTAGTTTGTTACAAAGCATCGCACATTTGCCAGGTGTTCTTATTGAAAATAAGAACGGGTTTCATTTGAATCATGCGAAATTAAATTGTGTGTCGTCTTTCCAACCTAAATGCGTTTTTCTATTTAGAAAAATAGAAAAAAGTAATAAATATGCGGATAATTCATACTTTAATAAATATCTTTGTCATTGTTATTCTTTGAAAAATTTGTTTTTGTCAGACTGAAGTCATTTTTTTTAACTCAGCCGCGTAACAATAATGTTTCCTCAAGGTTACAATCTCCTAAAGTTTACAACCGTAAAGCGCATAATTGTGGTGGAAACAATCTAGACAGGCACGGAACAGAGAGGTCCTTTAAGTGTACTTATCAATCATATTGATAGCGATTTTCTTTACTGATAAGCATATTTTATTATTATATAAAATGAATTCAGCTTTTTTATTTCGCGAGTAAGGTGTGGTCTCGACCGACCACCTTGAAGCAAAAACAGTCAACATATTTCTTTTTCTTCAAATCAAGGACATATCAATGTAATATAGATTACGTAGATGTATGCATGTGCATGCCTATAACCAGATTTATTTCATAAATAATTCAGATTTACAATTAGTACATATAAACGTATCTCAGATTTGCAAGTATTGTGGTTTATTCCTTCAATGAAACTTAGAAGTTGTTATTCATGACCTTCAAATTTCTTGTCTATGAACATAAAAATATTAAACTTTATATTTTGAGGAAAGTGATAAGTTACTAAAACGTACATAATTTCTTTTCGCTTATTTACTTTGCACAAAAGTATTATAGTTAAAAAATATATTTTCAAGAAACCGGATTCGCCGATCAATGGACAAGTATCTGCTATACGACACGTTCCCATTCCGACATGTTCAATTTCAAGTTTGTTTTATCATGCTGTCTTTATAAAAAATTTGAACGAACATGAAGTTTGTTTGAGTATGCCTTTAATGAGATATCTGAGTCAATTACTCTATTGACATAACGTGTATAATCGGGTGCGTATCGGTTTTTGGTGAAGAATCTTTTTATCAATCGCTTCGCTTTTTTTTAATTTAAAAAAAAAAAGTTTGAACAGTCGGGCTTAAAAGAAGACCTGTGGTGGAGACAGGCAGCGAAAATGAATCGTACACCATAAAATGGCAATATGATATGATTCCGTCATGTAAAATAACCGCCTCTCGTAAAAAACCCATGTCTTGCATAGTTCGATGTGTACAGAAGGAACGGCACTTTGACCACAGATATTTACTGTACATACGGTGTATCCTCACTTCAAAGTACCGACGAACCTCTTGATGTTGTAGCAATCAAAAATTTTAGTAAAAATTCGTTTAGGTAATTTCCTTTCAGAGTTTGACAGGTCATAGTGTTACACTCAAATCTTACTGCGGCTCATAAAACTTGTTATTCGATACTTGATCTAAAGAATTTAATTTATTGACAACAATTTAATTTGCTAAGCGAAGTTGCAAGTTTAAAATTCTTTAAAATTTCAATTTAAATCTTTCCTCAAAGCAAAGCAGTGGAATTTACATACAGAAAATCAATTAAAAAATTGGACTCTTTAGAAAACGCGGAGATATGATCTTCTTTGATTGATATCTAAATTTCATAAATGTGTGCTGATGACAATTTTCTCCCACATCGGTGCCAAATTATACATCCCAACTGTTAATAATACCTATATATCAAACGATAAAGCCATCTTGTAAAATAGAAGGTAAGTTATGACTTTTTTAAGAAACGTTATATCATGGCTATGTTCGAAGTGTATACTAGTAACTGCGAAATCATAATAAGATAGCAAAATATGCACATCCTTATATATTTGTTAACAAATATTCTCCTGGCAAGATCGTTTATAACCTTCGGAATTTGACTCCATTCTGCATTCATTTGCTGCACTTTGGTTAAGCATTGAAACAGGAAACGCCAATTTATACCTGCGCCTTCTCTTCCGAAATCGTTTAAACAAAATCTGATCTTGGGTTAATCCATTTATCAACTGGAGGATACGCTGTTATCCTTAGAGCCTATGGTTCTTACATAATGAATGTATACAAAATATTACATGTGCGATAATGACAAAAGAGGGAAAAGTGGAAAATATAACTTTCTGTTAAACATATTTGAATTTTACACATATTATTAGAATGAATGAAGGGAATTGAAGTTGAAAATTTTATTTTAAAAAATTAAAATACCCATTGATTTAAACTCTCTCTCTCTCTCTCTCTCTCTCTCTCTCTCTCTCTCTCTCTCTCATACCTTTTCGTCGCCTGGTGCTATTTTTTTTACAATCCATAAAGTCCATCATTATTACCAAGGTCAGACACAAACAGACGACACCGAGTTTTGCCGTCATTGCCTCTTCCCGTACGCCACTGATCGTGCTCACTTTTTACTCAATATTTCAGAATCCTTTGTAAGAATATATTCTCACAACAATCAATATTTTTGGTATAAAGGTAGGAGAAACAAACTGATCATTTTTCAATGATGGTGGCATTTTGCATCAAATTTTTTAAGACTTTCGTGAAAAAAAATTGCTTTTAAATAAAAGATCATAAATGTCCACAAAATTTCATCAGCGACATAGTTCAACGCGATTGGTTACTAAGTGAAGTTGCCGTAACAATAGAACACATCGTTGTCAAAAAGCCACAAAACACACAACTTTACAGAAAAGTGTGAAACGAGAATAGGGTCCATTTGCAAACTTCTTATTTTTCATCCAAAACATACGAGACAAAACAAAATTTTATCTTTGCATCTCTGTATGATCCTTCATTGAATTCATTTTCGGAGTCCTATCTCAACAATGACAGAGATGGTTTTGAGGTCCTCTCTCTTATAAAGGCATCCCAAGCTGCACATTGGAAATAGAAAGTATGTTTATAAGTGTGAAACACGTCTTGACTGCAAAATGCACTTCCTCGGGTAAACTACATCGTCATTTTAAATGCCAATTTCATTCACAACACAGTAAGCTAGAATCATTTTCTGTGTGCTGTCGGTTTCAATAAGAAATCGGCCGATGATACTTGACATTCAACAAAACAATACACCGCTCTCTCGTGGTCCCTGTCTCCCCTAAATAAATTCCAATACAATGATAGAAATCAGAGACATTTCCTTTACTTGTAACGTGTCGTTGTTATATTTTCAAACAGAATTTTGCCTAAAACGTTATTTGATGAAGGACCAAGACACAGAAAAAGGAAAAAGTTGTTCCAGAGATAATATCGAGTGAAAACTACTCTTGCACGTTTCAGTATGTAAAAAATAAAAGAAATATTCACAGATGGTCGCTCTGTGTGACAATAGAATCATGAATGTCTGCAGACCTTCAATCGTGTTTGTTTTATTGCGTCTGAGGTCGAACCTAATTGAATGAAGAATCCCAGCATAAAAAATCGTGCGTGTGTGGCGATAGAAGCACATAGAAACAAATGCACTATTAAATGAAAAGTTTAGTAAATGTTATAATAGTTTTCTGTATTTCAAGTAGTTGATTCCAAAAATATTCGATTCATTGATCCACAAAGATATATTTACTTTAATTTCTCTGAATATTCGGTGAAATGGTACAGTCATTGCGTTAAATACTGAATTAATATGAACGTTTATCAATACGGTAAATGATCTAAAAATACCTTAAAAGAAAAGATGTTATTTACAGCAATAATTACAAAAAATTGCCATTGTAACACCTGATTGAAAGCAATTAAATGTTATTTGAGGGCCATGTTGCTATTAAAAATCACTTAGAGTCATATGCTACCTCCTACGGTAATGAAATACACGGTTCTATCGAGACTGAGCGATGTGTATCGAAAGCGTTTTGTCCAATTATTTGCTAATGAAATAAGCATGAGAGGGCATTTAACGCAAGAATGGTGAAAGTTCAGTTCTTGTCGGACGTATCACACTTGCTTGAGTCTCAGGCGACATTTTATAAACCCCACGACCTACACTGTCAATACGTGTCTAACTAGACTGTCAAACCCTGTCTAACTACTCTGTCAAAACGTGCTTAACAACACTTTCAAACCGTGTCTAACTAGACTGTAAAACCGTGTTTAAGTAGACTGTCATGCCGTGTTTAACTACACTGTCAAACCGTGTCTTACTAGACTACCAAACCGTGTCTAACTACACTGTCAAACCGTGTCTTACTAGACTGGCAAACCGTGTTTTACTAGACTTTCAAACCGTGTCTAACTACACTGTCAAACCGTGTCTTACTCTACTGGCAAACCGTGTTTTACTAGACTATCAAACCGTGTTTAACTTCACTGTCAAACCGTGTCTTACTAGACTGGCAAACCGTGTTCAACTAGACTTTCAAACCGTGTCTAACTACACTGACAAAACTAGACTATAAAACCGGGTCTAACTATACTGTCAAACCGTGTCTTACTAGATTGTCAAACCGTGTCTTACTAGACTTTCAAACCGTTTTTAACTAGACTGTCAAAACTGTGTCTAACTACACTGTCAAACCGTGTCTAACTACACTGTCAAACTGTGTCTAACAACACTGTCAAACCATGTTTAACTAGATTATAAAACCGTGTCTAATTAGACTGTCAAAACGTGTCTAACTACACTGTCAACATGGATCATAACAACACAATGGAAGAAAATTAATTTTAATTATGTAGGTTTTAGATGGTGTATTTACTTATACACTCTACGTAAGAAATGTATTTCTTAGTGACCAGTATTGTTAATGCCTTCGAGATCAATTATCGAAGGAATATTGATTTTGGTCTCTCTCGTTTGTCAAAGTTCAAGGTTATGGTAACTTACTTTATTAACAAAAACACCAAAGATTAAAACACAAATTAATTCCTAATGGGTAATGGCGTAAAAATGTCAGTAACATGAAAATTATTATCGTTCACAGCAGATATAAATATTAAATTCTTCATAATATAATTATATATTCTTCATATTCTTCAAATAATCTTCATAAAAAGGTATTTTTATTAAATTACCCCCATAAGTTATGTATGGTGTTCAATTCAAGGTCATGATCATTATGAGAGAGTTAAAAAAATAAGTGCGACTTCCACATCATCAAGGATGCATCTTGTTTAGACATTACCAAAATTCATATCTTATATTCTCTTTGATATACAAAATTGCTTCACGTCATACCGATATATACGAAAATGAAATATACACTAGGTAAGATGAGATTTTCTTGTAACATAATTTTTTTGGCAATTTATCCATTCAACGTCAAACTTAATCAAAGTACTCAAAGTACTGAAAAGCGCTAAGCCAGCCTCAATGCTACTTTTTTCAAACCATTGTTAATATTTTAAAATCATAACTATACAGAAAGTAAAAGAAAAAACAGTTTCATGAAAATGCATCATATGTATGAGATCCTGACCATACCATTTCAATCAATTTGAAGAGAGGAGTTTGTAATGTATATTAACTGATTAGTTAGCCCACTTACAACTAAGTTGGGATGAAAATTCGATTGCGCTTTTGTACATTGGAATTCTGGGAATGAATTAGACGGCCCTTGTTTAAGAAATTCGAAGTTATGAAACTGACTGTCCCTGGGTTCCGGAGTCTGCATATATAAATTTCTCGAATTTGAGAGGATATGTGGTGTAAAATTCAGAGAGCGATCTTTGCAATTTTAAAAGTCTATATAATTATAAATAACTAAAGTTGGCGTGAAGTCATACATTGTACCGCTGCACGCCTGTCTCCTACCCTACATTTATAAAAGTAAAGCGTGCAAACTCAATGTACACCCGCAGAATATTATTGTTCTGGTCGTTATATATCTTGTATTTTTAATGGTTGTATATTCAATTTTGATCTAAGATTAATATTCCGCTGGCTGACTTTATTTCCTTTTTTAAATGCTAACCTTGTTGATATATACAGTGTACGACAAGTTTTGAATACACTTGCTCAGTGAGTGAAAACAAGACTAACCGTACCTTTTCACCAACCGAGACCGTAAAATATGACTAAATGTCATTGAATTTAAAATCGACATGAATCAAAAGATCAAAGTTACACAACAAATGTTTTTAAAAATATCACGTTGATAAATTTGTCGTCCTTTGAGGGTCTTAAATTTTTTTCTCTGTAACTTTTGGTATAGCAACAAGACAAGGGAATATCTCTGATTGCATGCTTTGACATTCCGAGATCCGCACCACTGGCCATCCTTTGTTTACAGCGCACAGCGGTCACCCAACATGCATCTAATAATAGCAGCATGGAATGTCGCGTGGCATGTGTAATCGCCAATGCACCCTAGACTTCACTGATATTGTAAAAGTTTGCCATTTGTTCGGATCTCGATTAAGTAAACCCACAACTCGACGTTTTTTTGTAAAACCTGGGATCTTGATAGAAACTTAAGGATACCATGATCTTGCTATTTTTAGAATTCGAGCGTCGCTCAGCATGATCACTAGGTGGCGCTTATAAAAAGATCATGAAATTTGGTGCATCCCTAATAAGTGCTAGCGCATGCGCTTAGCGCTTAAAAATTGTTGAAGATATATGTAGGTTATTCCGCCCCTTCAGTATTTCTCTGGGACTCGTATTTCTGTACAACCAGATTCCTGAATGCATTTCGATAGAATACGTTCATTGAAGTTGATGGCTCTCCAAGAGTTAATTTGCTATTGATACCTTAAGATTGTTATTATAATCTTGCAGTGCTCTAGCTGAGGGATTCTTTAGATATTTTGGTATCACATTTTATAAAATACTTAAAAATTCCCACTTGAATTAAAATATCAAATTACAATACCAACTTTAATAACAAAATTTACTACAACAGCATGAATCACTTGACTAATGTCGTCAGTTTTGTTCCTTTAAGCTGCTAAGGATCAAGTCTTACTCGTTTTTCCAGCTATTCTCAGCTGGTTCGATTGGTCCCCAATGCACACGTTGATAGACCACACTACGGCAAACAAGCCACACACCTCATCTCCTCCAATGGTCGAAAAGATCGGCCGGACTAGTTTTATTCTACGTCCGTTTATCGTCTAGACAGACTTAATATGAACTTATATGACCTTTGTTAGTCTAGTAGTTAGTCACCGATAATGATAAATAACACATCACCGGTACCTGTTTTGATGGATCATATACCGTCCTTTCATTATGGTATTAAAGAGGTAAGTGGAGAATGGAATCTAGCTGTATACATAAGCAAAAAAGTTTATCTTCCATTGACTTGGCGGGAATTACGGTAATAAAATAATAATTGCGTCGTCGGCCGTCTGCGATCGCACATAAAGCTTCTGCCTTCGTGTAAACTGCGAGGAAACTTCTTATAGCCGAGATGAGCTGCGCGAGTGATATCGTTTAAATTGCTTCTTGATTGATTATTGCCGAGCACGATGAGCCAAATGGTAATCCGGTGTAATGAAGAATAATGACCCCCGTAGAATAATGACCGGGGGTCATTTTTCTACGTAGAAAAATAACCCCCCGGTCATTATTCTACGCAGAAAAATGACCCCCGGTCATTATTCTACGTAGAAAAATGACCCCTTTGCCTGAAGAATAAGTGTCATTTTCATAAAAATGAGCACATTCCACATGAAGAAAAGTGACCCCTGTAGAATAATGACCCCCTTGTAGATTAAAGTTTTTCAGTATATTTTTTTATTATTTGTGAAATAGTCTTTAAACTATTGTAATTTTTACTGCTGAAGTTTACAGAAAGTAACAGAAATTATAATTCATATTCAAATAAACTTAAGAAGGGGTATATCTTAGAAAATAAAAATCCTTCCGTTATAACAAGATATTGACGTATTGCATCGGGGTATGATTGTCATCTAAACAATTACATTTACATATATCTATGGTGTTCCGATAGGGCCACTTCGACCTTAGGGCGAAGATGCGAAGTTGCAAAGGCGATAGTGCGAAGGCGAAAGAGCAAAAGTGCGTAGATGCGACGACGAAGCGCGAAGATGTGATGCCTAAAGTGCGAAGGCGAAGGAGCGATACTTCTATCACTCCTTCCCAACTTTGCACTCTGGCATTCACATCTTCGCACTTTCGCCTTCGCCTTTTTTGATTGCATTCAGCAAGTCTCGGTCGATTACATAGAATTTAATACAGGCACCGTACTCGCCAAGGTTTTCCAATTAATCCATGCTATTATAGGTACGCATGCGCTAGGCCATCGCGCTTACTATGAATGTTTATAAATATTTTAATATGTACATGTAACATCTATGTTTACCAGTGCTGGCTATGCCTAATCATTATCTACTCCACACAAAATTTAATGTCCGCCATAATGTATACATATGCACTTCCAGACTCCTGTCACTTACCTGCCGTCTTTTTACCGTGGACCAAACACAGTAACAATGTAATTTCATTATGCGACACTCCTTGCTCATGCATGGATCTAGAGGGAGATAGGGGGTCCGCCCCCCCCCCCCCCACCCCGGAAAGTTCAATATTAATAATTTCACGCAGGAAAAGGGGAGAGGGAGTCCGGACCCCATCCCCCTGGATAATTTTATTTTAATAATTTTATAAAAATAAAATTTCCAAAATATGCCTCGGAACCCTTTAAACGATGGAGAGCTCCGCAATTATAAAACATAGGTAATCACCAGATTACAAAGCTCACCGAGACGAGGCATCACCTTTATGAGGCATCGCCTTTATGAGACCACCTTTATCATATTATATGAAAATCATCCTTTATGATCTTGGATATTCATGGATTCTGTTTTGAAACAATATCGTATATCATGATCATCTGTTAAAAAATTGTATGTTAATCATATGTTCATATGTTTATCAATACAATAATGTAAAATTGTATAACGCGCGCTAGCGAGTGTCTGCACTCATTGTTGCAGTTATGAGACCACATCTTTCAAAAAATAATGATTCAATGCTTATATTTACGTTTTTTAAACATGTATTTCCTTCCCGCAAATATGATTTTTTTTAAAAGGCTCTGTCTTATTCAACAAGTAATGCGAAATTAACAGAATGGCCACTGGAACAGCCACAATATGCTGACAAAAATAGTACGCAGCGTTTTAAATTCTAATAACACAATTTTATTTTTCTTTCGGTAATTTAATGAATTTACTCTTGGTATACTAAGAAATTAATCATGTGAATTCATTTAACTGTCAAAATATATTTATATCAATGAGATATTTATCAGCGTAAGTATAATATCAGGTCGTTATCCGGTTTGAAGTCGCGAGAAGAGTCAGTTTTTGTTCTTCGAGAAATACTGAAGAAATACTGAAGCATTCATACGCACCAGATTTGGTAATTAAGTCTTCTGTGTTGTGTGTAAATATCACTAAAATTAACCAGGGCAATTTAATAGAGGGAAAAAAGTGAATGTAAACATTATAGTTTGATATTGTATTGTATGAGACTGTATCATATTTGATACATAATATGATATTGTATTGTATGATACAATATAATTTGATAAACATTGTATCATATCAAATGAAACAATATCATGGGATAAAGTAAAATATTATATAATACAATCATACTATACACATTGTATCATATGATTCAATAATATATATTAAAATCTTATAAAGTACAATTTCATGTGATATGATAATATATCATATAAACCAATATCATATTATACAATATCGTATGATACAATATTTTATAATATTACAATATCATAGGGATCATGTTACATCATTTAACAACAACTACATCTATCTATCAAGCAGGTTTGAGTGATGTAGGAGATCTCTTTAGCATCTTTGATAATGGAGATCAGGCTCTGCATCTGAAGCAACCTCTGCGTTTCATTTATAATATAGTTAAATCAACTATGCAAGCTATCTGTCTAGCTATAAAACATGTGACCTGTTCCAAAAAACTAAACCTCATCAAGAATCATAAACCTATGGCTCTGATTTAGCATTCAAGCCTGTCAGGTGCATCAGTATCATAAGACTAATCAATGCAAGATGGGTTAAATTAGGACCAGTAATAACTAAGATATCGTCATCAGAGGGCACCTGTGTCAAAAACTTTAACCAGCTCTTAAAATCTTAACCTCCTCCAGCATCCGAAACCTGTGGCTCAGATTCAGCATTTAAGCCTGTCAGGTGCATCACTATAATAAGACGCACCATCCATGCAAGTTTAATGAAGTTAGGACCAGTAGTAACTAAGATATTATCATTAGAGGGCACCTGCAACAAAAACTTTACCTCCTCCTGCATCCAAAACCTATAGCTCAGATTCAGCACACAAGCCTGTCTGGTGTATCATTATCATAAGACACACCATCCATGCACGTGTGGTGAAGTACGGACCAGCAGTAACTTAGATATTGCTATTTAAGGCACCTGCAACAAAAACTTTAACCTGCTCCAAAAACCTTAACCTCCTCCAGCATCTGAAAGTTAGGAACCAGATTCAGTAGGTCCAGATGCATCCTCCATGTAACTTTGGTGAAGAGAGGACAAGTAATAGCTTAGATACAGGAGCTGCAAATAAAACTTTAACCAGCTCCGGGGGTATAGCATATGCTCCCATTGGCTTCGTGTCGGTGAGGTAAAAGGCAAAAGCGCGAAGATTCGAAGGCGAGAGTGCGAAGTTGCAAAGGCGAAGAAGCGGTAGTAGTATCACTTCCTCGCCTTCGCAACTTAGCACTTTCGTCTTCGCGCTTCGCCGTCGCATCTTCTATATTCTTCATATTGTTCATGAATTATACTTGCATTGATGATTTCCGCAATACAAACTGCTGGGTATACAAGTGCATCACTCAGAATTAATGATGAAACCAAAATTATGAAAAGTTTACTCCACTCACTGTTAGGCATTATAACCAAGCTGAAGTTAGAGCCATTACGCCAGTAGAGGTTAACGGCCAATAAGGAAAATCGTCAAAGTACTGAAAGTGCTCGTACAGAAAATATATTTTACTTTATCCTCGGCATACTTTAGTAAGTTTAGTTAATATCACTATTAATAATGCATCAATAGTTTGTATGAACATTGGTAAAGTTGGATACAATAAAGATCGTGTGATCAAAATCAAGCGGGATAAAAACCCCTAACATGGGTCCTAACCTCTTATCAACCCTTTTAGAAACAATCTTTTCCTATTATAATCGATCAGTGTTTATTATCTATTAAGATTTACTATAGTCAGGTACTCTTCACAAATTTGCTCTAAAAGAATAAAGTCTATCCATGATCACAAATACAACATTACAACAAATGATGTTCATGTATTACATAGAAGAAAACAAAACCAACGCAGAATGCTTTTTTTAAAAAATCACTTTCCCCAAGAAATGTAAATAAGAAGTATTCATTTTTCAACGTTACCCCCCCCCCTTAGTCTTTAAATATATAAAGATATATACATGTATCATTCTTCGATTGACAATTCATTCACCAATGAATATTTGAATATTGCTTATATTATTACAACAATTATTTTTTCATGATTATTGTTCGTTAATTATCACACAATATCCTCATTGTGTATGAATTTTTCTTTATATGCGTCATTTCCCGCCGTTTGTCGACGAAAGAAGTAACTTAACTGTTAACAATCAATTTGTGGCAATGTAAGAGTGTTTTGCGTGTGCTTGCTTCGGATAGGAAAAACTATATACAGCGATTTATTTTTTAAGTTCGGTGTTTATAACTTCAAAATCAGTTTAACAGAGTGAAAAATAAAGTAACTTCAAAGTCATATCTTGGATACGGGGTAACCAATTTCTATTCATGATTCATGGGGGGGGGGGGGGGGGGTCATTTTTTTATGGGGGTCATTTTTCGTCATGTTTATAATGAAGAAAAATAACCCCTGGGTCTTTTTTCTTCAGAAAAATCCAATTATTCTTCAGCTAGGGGGGTCATTATTCTACGTAGAAAAATGACCCCCGGTCATTATTCTACGGGGGTCATTATACTTCATTACACCGGCGTTTTCTCAATGAAGGTGTAATCTATCATTGTCTGTGCAGTATTGAATTAGAGAAATACTAACATTTTTTGGTTATATTTTAAGATATTTAGATATTTCTCTTCAATCTTGAACAAAACATCAATCTGTTTAAAAAATCTAACCCCCCCCCCCCCCCCAAAAAAAAAATTACATCGCAGAACAAATTGCAAATTTTGATTATTAACTTATGCTTCATACTAACCCCCAACCCCCCCCCCCCCCCCCCCAAAAAAAAAATAAAAATAAATAAATTGCAGAACAAAATAAAAATTTATACTTCATACTTATGCAGGATTTTAATCATAATGCACAACCACTGGTCCACTGGTCGATCAATGACACGTGATAAGCTGCCATGCAAGCAATGAGAGGAGATTTTTATGCATACGCTGTGTTACTTTTCAACTTATTTCGGATATCCACAAAATCTCACTTGGATCCGATAAAAAAAAGGAGCACATTTTTAAAAAGTTATCAATGGCGTAGTCAAATGCTTCAAAATTCATATATCGACTCAAGTCCTTCTAATTAAGTCTTTAAATAAGTGGTTTCCTTAAAAACATTGTTATAGACTAAACATTGGAGATAAAACAGTTTGGAGCAATTCCAAAGCAATCCCCTTCTTTTCTTTTCGTGGATTTCGCTTTTCATCTCAACACATTGAACTCCCCAATTAATGAAAATCACATAAATCTCCGTCTGAGAAGACATTATATTTACAGTGGACTAATGAATGTTTATTTAACTTTTGCCGTAGGATAATAAATCAAATCATGTGCATATGCCATCCCTCTGAAAAGAAAAACCCGACCTACTTCACAATAGCGATAGACGCATTGTGTCAAAAATGTTAGGACTTCTATTTTAAAACATCTTATAACTTACATCATGCATAAAAAGTCATGAACATAGGTTTGTATATCTGACATGTGTACAATATGTCTACTGATTAAATCGAAAAAAGCGTTAAAATTAAAATATGAAAAAAAAATTAAAAGGACAAAACGATACTTGCGCATCAACTACAGTGCTGGTTGAAAACAAACGAGAAGCTCTTTGTCACACTTAAAAATAAATGATAAACAAAATCCAGACACATACTGACAGAGAAATATACTAATAGTCGATAAAGAAATATTGCATTTTTTTAACAATAAGCAGTGGACATGCATGCTCCGAAACTGTTCTTCAAACCTTGAAATATTCATCCGGTTTTTTTTTTATATTTATTTACTGTATCTATTTTCCTTTTTTACGCTTGCATCTATGTTTTATGTTTCAGTTATGATAAAAAATTATGAAACCCATGATACATATAGCTTTTAGGTATCAGTTTAATAAATAAACATTGATTGGAGGGTGTTCGGAGTAATTTCTTGCTAGCTATATAAATGCCACAAAACATGAATGCCACTGAAGCGTGATACGTGATAGTGCGTGTGCTGCCTACCTTCTGGGGGGCGTCTCCCTGCATAAGATACGAAGTTTTTCTGTAAAATGTGTCAGCAACAGTCACATGGTCATTAATTGGAGAGTTGGCTTTGGCGTAAGGACCTTAACAAGTCTGAAGCTTATGGCACTTAATCATGAATATTTGAGAATCTTTTCAATATTCGCACAAAAAACTGCTTTTCTGTACATTTATTTATCAATATAGTTGAAATTGATTGTTATTGTTTGATGTTAAATTACTGAAACAGTCGATCAAAACCATTAAAACCTTGTTTACAAAACCGAGCTTGGTTTGTTCTCTTTTCTGGAACTGTCTATTATTAAACACTTTTGCTCCTTTTGTTGAAATAAAAAAGCAATGTGTATTTAAAAGTTACTCTCAGCTTAATTTGGTTTCGTCATAGTAAAAGATGTCTTGGTAACTTGTGCATTGGAATGTTCAAGTGAGTATCATTAATGTACACATAGCGCATGAGTATGAAATTAATCAAGTTCCGCGGACAATACTGTATACCACAGGGGTCACAACATTTACCCATACACAGCTGGTTATGATTAAATATTTGTGGGTATACGTGTACTTTAAGTCTACATACAGTGATGGTTAATACTGATGTAACGTACCTGGAAAGGAATACAAGGAGATGGTGACGTCACACAACCCACTCCCGTTCCTGTAATTTCCTGCCACGACTCTGTTCAAACCAACATACAGAAAGTTATCCTTAATTCCATATAAGGGTTCCTGCCCATTTAAGGTAAACAAAAACTTAGATTCGAGAAAATCTTTTATTTTTCCGGACTTCCATTGTATTCTTTCATCACTTATATCCAATTTTACACGAGATCCTCTTTTCACAAAATTATCCGTGGTATGAATTAACAAGCCCCCATTGGAGGACGCATCCATGTGTCCCGGCAGGTCATTCCCATAAACCCGTAACTGTTTGTTATGAATCTGAGTCTCAGCCATGTTACTTGTGGTTCCATGGTCACCTCCATACCCATCCCCCGTCGGAGAATCGGAAATATCCAAAGTCCAAAATCGAGGGGGCTCCGAATAGTCCAAGAAAAACTTGGCTCCGTGATATTTTCCGGAAAAGTCAATCCTTAAAACCACTTGCTTATCGCAGCGGGAGCCAGGGGAAGTGACGGGGGAGGTTAAAAAGGAGATAAAAGGACTGTAACCCCTAACCACGCCCGATTTCAAATTAATATGCACATAGTTGTCATCCAGACACTCAACCGTTTGAAGAAACATTACTGAAAATAGAAATATGAAATAAAGCATTTTGTAAGTTGTTATCTGACACAACTTATTATTTCTCTGTGAAACCCTATTCATCTTGTGCCAATATAAAAAGTATACATGCTATTATATTGATATCCATGCATTTGCTTGTTCGCGTTTGAATTTTTTTCTGGTCTGTTTTCTGTATTATATTTTTACCAGACTGTCATAAATATGCTTTCGTCATGCCAACACAGTGTAGGACATGTTTTATAGAGCATTGTCCTATGTGATATCGTGAAATATAATTAACATTACAAGTAAATTGATAGTTGAACACAAACCTAAGTAGAAAATTGATTATTTTTATGAGATTCTCAAGAATTTTGTCATTCAACCGCCTCCCACGACAATCAATCATGCTCCCATTGTGACGTGAAGACTCCTGTCGAATTGTTCTTCGTTGTCACTTCTCTCGGTCTTACAAATGTTTTATTGGAACAGAGCTCAACCAAGGCATAAGATGCATGTGCGGATCGGGGGGGGGGGGGGGAGGGGGGTTAGGTTCAGGGGGTCCGGACCCCCCTTGCAAAATTCAAATTTCTTTAAATTACATTTGAAATTACAAAAATATGGCTCGGGACCCCCCCCCCCCCCCACCGCCAAACTCAAATAACCTTCGTACTTCACCCCCCCCCTAATTTTTTTTTCTGGATCCACACATGAGATGCTCCAAAAAAACCCAGCAAGACCTGGTTCTGCTTTTTTTTTACCTAACCAATTTGTGTTTTTTTATACTCATTTACTATTTTAACTATTTCATATCAATGGTGTTTTGTTGTTTTAAGAAAAATAAAATTTGACGTCAATATATTCACATTACGTATGCCTCTCCCGACATCATTTTAGTAAATAAACAATAAGGAAGTCATGCACAATATATCAGTTTGATTCATTTCAAGTTATTATTCACAGACTTTATAAAATTATTAAACTAATTACTAGTACCTGTGTAAGAAATGTCTTTTCTTGTATGTTTTGTTTGTCATCTTGATTCCAAGAATAATACAAATGTAAATACCAGCTTCTTGGAAAATCATTAATATATCATTTTTATCGATTGCTTATGGTTTTAGAGTACCCTTGGAATAAAAATTAGAACAAGAAAACTGACATAAACGCTTTCCCGTGCCATAAATCATTCCTGTAGTTAAAGTCCTTATTTTAAATCAACAAATTGTCATTTTACTGGTTATCTTGGTATTTCACACCCAAACACAGGAAGGAACTGTGATAGATTTATCTATATTTGTGATCGGGGTTTTATCGGCTCGAAGTCATTTGCCTGTGATAGATTCAAAAATGTACGTGTTGTGTTTTAAGGAGTTGTAGCATCTAATATTCCTTGTGTTAGATAAGAATTGGTAATTTATCACCCAGACACTTGATATTGCTGGAGAATCCCGGAAGTTACTCTGTCTATTTAGTTATAGTTAAAAGTACAGTTTTTCTATACTTTTATCACTTAGTCTGTCATAGAAGTAATTGGCTGGTCTGTGGTGCCTTTATGGTTGATTACACGTCAAAATGTCAACTCCTTATTTTCCAGAATTCACAATTTTCAACTGACACTCGATAAAAAATGTATAATCATGTAGATCCATATATGGCTTTCACCGTGCAAAGTTAATACAATTTGCTGAAGACGATATTATTCAGTTAAAACATTCGTGTGTCCAAAAATATATCAAAGATTCATGACGTGAAATTCAAAGAATTCTTAAAATAGTGATATATATTAACATAGCGAAATGAAATGAAAGCAAAGAAAAAAAAGAGAGTCAAAGAGTGTTGACTTGCAATACATGTGAATTAGTTATAGTTTGTTTGATTTTTTTTGCATTTGTTATTGGTCATGGCACTGGTATCAACTGCATACATTGAAGGTGTTCATGTAGAATGCGTTTCCCGATGACGTCGCATGAATCGTCACATGGAGTTGTGTGCTAGCCTTGACACCAATGGAAAGCAAGATTTCCAAAAAAACTATTCACAGTAAAAGCTGTGCGTCAAATTATACAGAGGTTTTCCAAATAAATGTAGATTATAAAATAACTAACAACTTGGCAAGACGTGTGAATCTCTGGACTATTATATTTGTGAAATGTAAACAAATACATTCCACCATCTTGATTTTAAATTTTCAGAAATATAACTGACCGAAATATTCTTTTGTCAGTTGACAACCATATATAGGTTGTAGGCATTTAAACTTGCAGTCCATATGTTCTTGTACAAACAAATTTGCGTATTTTTTAAGTGTTTCTGGAATTCGTTTGTTTTGGATTTAAGGAAATCACAACCTACATATGTATATATATTGCAATTTTTGAGCAAACTAAGTTTTAAACAAAATTGTTATATGTCAACACAACCAACTAATTCTTAATCTTAAATTAACAGATCATGCTCTAGATAAAAGGTTATAAAAATGGGACATTTTGAGTCAAACTTATTAAGATTGGCATCATTCATATGTATTAAAATGAAATGTAAATATCTAAAAGTGAATTTTGTCGAAATTTGCAAACAGCGCATTTGATACTGAATTTAAATGTCAATTTGTCATAAAGGCTTTTTATTTATATTTGAGTATAAGTAAATAGTTTTAAGTCCATATACAGTACAGCATGTCTTCTTTATCATATAGTATTTATTCCAGAGAATCTAGCTGCTTAGAAACACTCTCTTCTAGCTTCCAGAGAATCTAGCTGCTTAGAAACAACAAGCATTTATCGTGTTCACGAGATTTTTTGGATAAAACTTTAATCTAACCACTAAGATTTTGATTCAATTAATCGTCTCTGCCATTCTTTTTTACACTACAAACTCCAGTTTTACTTCCATTACGGTCTCTTGAAAGAATTTTATCTGTTTTGATATTCTGAGCAGGTATTGTCATTCTCTTGGTCAGACTGCATGCTCACATATAAGTAGATTTGCATCTTATTATTATCTATTTATTTATTTTTGGCTTACAAGTTTTAAAATGATGTAGTACTTTAACAGTTGAGTAACCCTGAGAAAATTCTGACTTTATAAAAAAGTTTTGCTTAGAATGAGCCCCAGACTATATCATACAATTACCAAAAAACCCAAATAGAGAGCAAAGAACGGATTGTTTCAGAAATTGTTGCTAACTTTTCTCTATCGTTTGAAAAAAAAAATTATGAAATTAGAAAATATTCAATTATATTATTAATTTTAATTCTGAATCAATAATGAGCATAAAATCTTAAGGTTTACAATTGTTTTGCGGATATTACATTGAATGTTTAAAATGACTTTTGCAAAGCCAAGCAAGATCGACCTTATTCAGAAAATGAAGTCTTTTGCTCTTTTTTTCTTTTTTAAAAAGAATGCATTTTTAACTAAATGCATTCAAAACGGAACAAAAAAAATTAAACATGAAAAATTTGACAGAATTTGATGGTACTTACCCTCTAGTAATATTACCAACGGCATCCGAGTCTCCATCGTGATCCTTCAACATTTGGGGTAAATCGGTAATTATTAAATATATATACGTAATAACTTTTGGAAACTGTACAAAAGTCCAGACATCACTCGTCTATCCACGGGTGGGATGTTTCGTGATCCTTGATAGGGTGACAACAGGAAACCTCATGATCTCTGGAGAATTCTGATTGGCTGCTGGTTTCTTTCTATCAATTCCTCTTCTTATTTCTCAGGTCCTATCTTACATATACATTTTCTTTTGATTACTGAAAAATAACAGGAATTTTCATGTAAACACTGGATATCTTGTGAAAACCATTACTGTCAGGCGAGACACCATAAACGCGCCAAACATGATCCATGTAAAAACAATACAATGTTAGTCCGAAGGAAACCTTGTACATTTCTGGTAAGACGACATTATTTCGGGGTTTTAGACTCGGTCGACTCAATTGAGTAGAGTGGAGTTCTTTTAAACTGATTACAAAATATTTCAAATACCTTTCATCAGATGATTTGTCAAGATAATTAAAAGTGTATCAGACAATTGACAGTATGTCGTCAAAATTAGTGGTTTTCTCTTCTTCTGTACGCCAGTTTTTAATAATATGTACCTGACAAAATGCCACCATTTCATTCAGTTTAAACTCTCTTTGGAATGACATCGAACGTTCTTATCAAATTATTTTTTGAATGGGTGAAAAAAAAAATAAACGATAGATTTCCAGACTATGAGCTTTACACAATAGACCTGCAGAAGAGTTCCTCTTGTTCCGTTCTTCAGAGCTTTTACAGTGCATTACACATTTCCCTTTCGGCTTCACCGCTAAAGATATTTATCTGACAAAATTAAGTTCAAAATTCTTTTGTCACTTTCGAATGGAATTCAGCATCTAATGCTGTAAATTGAACGCCGTGAACGTCTTAAATACCCAATCTGCTGGTTAGGGGAGTCAATCATTTTAGATGATTAGAGACAGGGCATCTCTATGTGCTCATTACTGAATGCAGCGACAGTCAAATATTATTTAACAGTTTTCTTTAAAAGTAATGAAGTGCCAATCCAGTGCTTTTCGCATGCCGAGACAGACATGTGAAGGGTTTGTAATACAATATAACTTCATAACTTTCTAATACTCGGTGTAAGGGGTACTTATATGGAGAGGATAAACACAAATGACATGTTCGTTTCCGCAACACTCGCCAATCCTTATGGGGAAGCAAATATTTTAAAATCAGATTTATAGATAAGTCGTATCTTTCGGTCATTCAAGGTTTTTATTATTACTTTAAAAAGAATTTCTATCCAAAATAATTGTTATGGAATTTTTTCTATGAGTATATGACATTTCATTTACTGTTTAATACACGAAAGCAATTGAAAACAAACGAATGATTGTACGATGTATGGAACACCTGGGTAAATAGGATTCCAGTGTTTTAATTATTTTTTTTTCAACCTTCAGTATTCATAAACGAACGATCTCAAAAAAAAGGACTGTTACAAAAATACATAATTGTAATAATTGGTTTAAAAGATCTCCGCACACGTGTTTGTACAAAAGTCTTCGGATTGTCATTAATAGACAACATGGCCCGTACAAGATGGCGATGTCGCCCTGACCGGCTATCTAGGGCTCCCTCAATGTAGATGTTAATTTGACCGAACAATATGGCGAAAGTTCATGGAGGTCAATAATACAATCAAGATCCCATGTGCCTTTTTACCCCCAAAAATGCAACTGCAAAAAAGAGAGGGCCAATGATAAACAAAATAGCAAATAATTCACAGTATAATTGAACATCTGTTTAAACATTTCAACATTCTGAAAATAAACCTATTACCTGTAATTTTCTTCGGTGATTCCGAATGGAAGTGTTTGATAAGGAAATACTCAGAATACTTCGTGATTATGTCAGTAATGTTGCAACTTGTTCTTTTTTTCTCTAAACACTCACAAATCGTTGGCAAATAACAATAATTTGTTGCAGAACATATATTAACATTAAGAGAAAATACATGTATATATTGCGTTTTGTTGTAATATACTTAATGGGAACTATTTAGAAATTCTTACCTTGAATTCACGAGTGTTTTTTTCTAATCAGATCTGGAATTCTATTTTCTAATTTTTCTTACCTTCCAAATATTCTTCCGTGATATTTTTAACAATCCTCACAGTTTAGTATATTGCTTGTAAAACGCAACCAAAATATTTATACACTCAATTAATCGTGCCAAGCTTTCCTCTCTCTTCTTTCCAAATTTCGTTTTTATTTTGCAAGTATAACTATCAGCGTTATATGTCTGTTGAATCAGTTTCCCTTCCCCCCAAGAAATCCGGAAAAGAGAATGGACATATGTCACTGAAGAATTACCAAGGATTAACATCGAGAGAGATTGCCTTACCGAAAGGGTGGAGTGGATTTGACCTGTGAGAAACCTTATAGCCTCTAATTAGCAAAGCAAGTTTCAATCATTTCGAAGGTTCGCTATTGCCGGCGGGAGCTTCTGTTTATGGTTTTTCTATCAAGCAGATCAGATGGGTACAGCATTAGGAACAAATTTGACAATTACAAGCCGTAATGAGCAAGCTTTCAACAACTCGCTTAAATCGAACCGAAGGCTACTGGGGAATTCATCCAGCTAGACATACAATATTAGGTTTCCTTGATCAACAAAGCCTGGCCACTTTTGTATAGGATGGCCACGCTTTGTAAAAGGACCATGATCTGATATCTCCCGGATGTTGAAGTTCTCAATAAACGTTAATGAAAGGTGATATATCATTTAGTTAGATCATGTCTTTGCTCAATTAAAGTTGAAGAAATATGAGTAGAAAATCGATGCAGTTCCTTGTGAACTCAGTGCTTGCGCCATATTCTAAAGAGATACACTATTCTTCAAGATCGTCTTTAAAAAACATTAAATCACTTAAGAATAGGAGAAATGTTGATTTACACTCTACAATAAAAATAAATAAGGAAAACGTTTTCTTAAATTTAGTTTACTACAATTAAAGGTTATAGAAAGAAAAAAAAAGATTTACATGTGTGATCTTTAACTGAGATCTGAGATTTAAGTCGCTATTAATTTAGTAGATTACGTATGTTGTATATCTAAAAGTCATGGCTAAAGTGATTTATACTACTGAGTAGAAATACACAGTCTTCTATATGTATATGTATCTCCTCTAATGTAACCCTACAATGATATCCTTTACCCCCCTTCTCTCTCTCTCTCTCTCTCTCTCTCTCTCTCTCTCTCTCTCTCTCTCTCTCTCTCTCTCTCTCTCTCTCTCTCAAGAGAGAGCGTTAATGGATGATGTAAAGAGCTCAGATGCGTCCTCTTGAGTCAACTGTAGTAACATGTATTGATAATAAAAGTCAGAACAAGAAAGAACTCTGTAAAATAGTTCACAATAAAATACACTATAAAGTATAGTTATCTTTTCGATTATAATTGATCTTTTTGCATCTTAATTATTTTTGGTTTATCGTTGATTTAGAATGTAGGATGTCACATACTTTTTTTAGTTTTAAAACCCTGCATATGAATTTTAAAACAAATCAACTAGTGCATAAAATATTGTTAAGCCATGTTTGATTGATAATTTTTCGAGCCTTCATATGATATGTCTAGATGTTATAAAACGGCTGGATTCTTTTTCATAGTTGCATCATACCAAATTTACTAATAAAACACTTGACAAATTTGCAATACTTTTTAAATATATATATGAGCACTGAATGAATAGACCATTTCAATAAAAGCTTCTGGTTGTGTCCAGAAATGTTAAGCTTGGCGTAAAGTTTTGGATTGGATCGCTATAGAAATGATAGATGCACAATATTTTTAGAAATGAGTTTGTCCTAAGTGTTCCGATACTTGCGATGGAGCTATTGGTCACTGCATATTTAGGGTACAATATGCACGTGTAGACGTTAGCACAGATAGTCCGAGATTTCAGTTTCTTAGCAGATGACTGAAATCGGAAAGATTCCCTTGCTGTTGTTCTGAGTTGTTTTTTTTACCATCAGGCACAATTCTATATATATTAACAATCATTGCAGAATAATTGCTATATGAAACGATGTGACTTGACAGTGGTACTTACTGAAAACGTCACACAGCGAATACATGTAATATCATATTATGATATAACGGTATGTATTCAGTTTAGTTTATAGTTCTGATATATGCCCATCATATTTGCATGGAAATGATGCTCTCTCTCTCTCTCTCTCTCTCTCTCTCTCTCTCTCTCTCTCTCTCTCTCTCTCCGAGGCTCCTCTCTCTCTCTCTCTCTCTCTCTCCGAGGCTCTCTCTCTCTCGCTCCCTCCCCCTCTCTCTCTTTCTGTCTCACTACCTTTCTGAGATATTGCTGTTACATTATAAAATGCCATTAGACTTGATTATACATTTATCTGAATGCATCTGACTATGTTAATATATTCACATGATAATTCCGGGTAGAGGAAATTGAATATATAAACCGCCAGTTCTTATCTGGAGGGCAGGATCAGTCTACGGTGTTGAGTTTTATTGTGAAAACGCCTCCAAATTTAAAATTTCATTAGGTTCTACAGCAATCAAAGGGCCAGAGCGACATTATATAAGTCATAAATTTTCTGGTATAACCCATGAATAAAGTTTTGACAAATGCGTGTTAATTTGACTAATTGTGAAAAACATATTAAATAACAGTGGCGGCCACCCATAAAATGTCCTCGGTTTAATCGAAATTCTGTGATCAAGGGAAAGAAATGGATAACGCACCCAGTCTGTTAAATAGGCAGAAGATAAGCGCCTTGTTGCGGATTTAGAGTGCATGCTCTAAAGGTTACTGCTGTGTGCTTCATCATGCAGAGAGAGAGAGAGAGAGAGAGAGAGAGAGAGATAGAGAGAGAGAGAGAGAGAGAGAGAGAGAGAGAGAGAGAGAGAGAGAGCACACGTTTTTGTGATTGAACCCCTTTAAAGGGGCATGGTTACGATTTTGGACAAAAATTATTTTCCCGATTTTAATATTTACAATGCTTCAGAGAGGCATTATTAATGGACAACTGAAATTTGAGTGTTATTTGTTGAGTTATAAGCGAGTTACAGAGCTTGAAATTCTTCGGTATGTAAACAAAGTGTTTATTTACATTTTGAACGTTGAAGTAAAAATTTCAGTTTTAAACCTAAAACGAATGTGTTAAACGTTAGAAACTGTTTATATATGCTTAAAATAAATGAAAAGATAGACAAATACTGTGGTTTCATCAATATTCGTTGAATACCAATTTTCGTGGATTTCGTTGTTAAGTTGATCCATGAAATTAAATGTTCATTGAAATGCAATTTCTAATAACATTTTGTATTGATAGGGTCATTGGCCACGAATTTACGTATCCTTGAAACTATGATTTCACTTTATCCACGAATATTGATACCGTTGAATATTAATGAAACCACAGTAAGCTAGAAAAATATTTTTCACTGGTATATTGAACCTATGTAAACAAAAACAGGGCACGAGCCTTGTTTACATGACAAAGAATTGTGAGCCCTGTATCTTGCTTATAATTCTACAAATGACTCTCAAATTTTATTTGATCATTAGAAATGCATTTCTCAAGCATTGCAAATAATAAAAATATATATAAAAATAGAAATTGACCAAAATCGTGACCATGCCCCTTCAGTAAATTTGGTAAGCCAGACAACTCTGTGGTGGAATGATCAACAAACTGTAGACTTGGAAACTCTCTAGAATAGAAACTTACAGTAATCATCACTACATGCGTCACCAATAATTAATGATGTCATTTCTAATTTTGAGTATGGGGATTTTAAAAAACTGATTATAATCCAAAGAAATTTATTTCATGTTTTAAGCACACTCATCTCTTGCAACACGACAAATATCGAATCAAATACTATATAAATACATGAATTTAAACACTTAAGATCCTTTTTTCGATGGTTCATGGGATGTCAAGGAAGCCGCTAGCTGTAAGCTCATCTGATGAGGAAGGAGACGAAAAGTGCCGAGGTATGCCTAATGGAAAATGGAAATTCACTGCACCATGAATGCACTTCAGTTACGCTTAGTACATTTACATGTACATGTAGTAGCTGCAATAATATAGCATGCTCCCCCTTTTTTGGAAGGGGATGGAATCTGAAAAAAAACCAAAAAACATTACAGATATAAAACAAAATGGCTTATAAGCATTGCAGTGTCGCAGGGCTGCCCCCCCCCCCTACTTTTTGGCACAGCAATGATTTTTCTATATTCTACATCTTAAAAACATGAATAAACATGGAATTGATCCTCGCCACACTTTTCTTGGACCATGTTAAAAATTTGAATTGAAAATACGGTAATAAGAAGTGAAGTTGAAGATATAGGTATACCTGCCCCCCCCCCCCCCCCCCCCCCCCCCCACGGATTGGGATTTTCAGAATTTTGGGAAGTAGCATATTTCCCCTCCCCCCAACTTTCAAAAACGATGCTACGTGCCTGGGATTGAATAGCACTGATCGGCTGAGATAAATCCATCGGGAAAGTCAACTTCTTAATTCATTATAACCTGAATGGTACAAACCATAATATAATTTCATATTTTTGCATATTAAACGATTGATGGTGTTTCCATAGGCCTATGTTCATTAGCCATTCTTATCTCCCGTCTTTTTTCCGGGTTTAATATCCAGTTTAGTTTTAGACTTTAGACTTTTATTTCAGCAAAGAAGACAAAATGGCGGGCGATGGCGTGGATATTGATTTGTACGACAATTTAGAAGAAGGCTTTGATCAGGTAATCTTTGTTATCTTGCAAAGATACGATTTACAGTGTTTAAAATTATATTTATTGTATGGATAACTTTGTGAAGCGTTGTTATTCATTCACATACAAATTTTTACTTCCCGTGCAACCAACAAAGCGTGACCCGACCATTGCACTTCTGTTTATTTGAAAACTCGGCCAACATAAATGGCATAGTTAACAAATTTGAGTTGATTAATCATTTCAGCTGTTTTATAACCAAGCTTACACATGTTTTTGATCGAAAATAAACAAACACCTCAAACCCTTTAAAAAGGATATAAGAAGGAAATAAATAATGTGATTGAACGCTGCTTAAAATTTTATAATTCCATTGATCATGTTTATAAACAGTCTCCTATCGATGATGATAGTTTTGACGTCTTTTTTTTGCAAACAGGAAAACGAGTTCAATGCAGATGATGATCTTTACAATGACGTGATCACAGCTCCCTCTAGTGGTGATAATGCAGAGGTAAACTCAATGTTACTTGAACCTTGCTTGTAAAAAAGATTAAGCTTTAAATGTAACTTCGTTAGCATATAAATTTCCTAAATATGAAGTAATGTTATTGGAATTTGATAGTTGTTTGCTCTAAAGAATTTCTTTTACCCGGTACTCCTTAGGTAAAACAAGAGCCAGATACACCGACCAAGACGACACCATCAGTAACTGTCCCCTCTGGATACACAGGGCGGAGAATCAGCCTCTATGTGGGCAATCTCACCTGGGTAAGATGAAGAAAATTTTAACAAGCATGCATACTTCATCTCGAATCTGCTTTATCTAATGGAAGAGAATAATTATACTAACTTGAATTTTTCATACATTCACCTAACCAACCGTCATGATTGCACTTGATACCCTCAACAGTACTACTTGGATCAAGGAACATGGTCTAAAAAATAAACAGAAGTGTACAGCTGTACTGTTCACCATTAAACCTGTGATATAAAGTTACTATAGGAACCTAAAATAAATAGTTATGAAAAAAAAATAGCAAGCCGTTTTATATCAAGTTTACATACAGCCACATGAAGCTTTTCCTGAGTACATGGAGTAGGGCATTAGACTTGTTTGGGTTTGGTTTTTTTTTCAAAGACTGAAACTGATAACTTTTTGGGAAAATTTATTAATAAGTGAAGTTATTAACTTTAAAAATTCATATAGCCAAAAGAAAAAAAACCTCCAGTTTCAATATTCCCATGGTTTATTCGATTAATGTGGAAATGAAAGTGGACCAGCAAGTACTATTATGTTACACAAATTTATGGCCACAATTAATTGTCTTTTTCTATGTATTAATATGCTGTGAGTTTACAATAGGATTTACTGGTTCACTTTCAATTATGTACTAATATGGCTACATTTTATTGTATTTCAGTGGACAACAGACCAGGATTTAATTGATTCTTTGGCAGCCATAGGTGTAACAGATTTGGTGGAAATCAAGTTCTATGAAAATAGAGCAAATGGACAGTCTAAAGGGTAAATCTGACACGAAATGCTTAATAACATTTAGAAAGTTGTTTTAGATACTGAAGCAAAATTTTTAGATTACAAAGTAGAATGTATTGAAGAGAGGAAGTATTAAAGGCAGTCCATTGAACAAATGATTTACGTAAATGTGTAGAATAACTACAAATTTTTACTATGCCCTTTTTTATGAAAATCATAGAGGAAAATGTATAAACTGCATTTATTTATTTATCAGTTGAGATAATAAGAGCATTGAACAATTTTTTTTTCATTAAATAGGTTTGCTGTTGTTGTTGTTGGTTCAGACAATTCATCTCGGTTGATTTTTGAGAAGTTACCAAAGAAGGAGATACATGGACAGGTGCCACAAATCTCTAACTGTAACAGACAGGCCTTGAGTCAGTTTGAGGCCCAGGCCCGGAAAGGAGAGCCTCCAGCACAGAATGGTAGGAAATCAGCTCAACTGACCCCAGTTAATAAAATAATAAATGACTTAAAAAGCAATTTGAACAGCCTATTAGTGTCAATTTTTTTTAGGAAATTTTATTTTATTAATTCAATGACATAAAAACCCCATATATATTTTGTTATGTTTGTAGTTGTGTTGGACAAATTTTTAAGAGATTCTGTGAAACGGAAATTACATGTACATGATATTCCTCTTGTAAAATATGTAATTTCAGATTAAGTGTTTTGTTCTCTATTTAGTTAGAAAGAGGTATGAGGATAAATTCAATGCCTATGTTCAGTTAATTATAAATTTTAAGCGGAAAGTAGAGTTATCATGATAACATGTTTTTACAGCCAAAAACTTTTCCTAAAAATACATATGCAACTGTTTTTTATGGGTATCAACTTCCATATAATTAAGGAAATACGAACAAAGGTCACCAAAGAAGTCACAGTCCTTCAAGGACCCAACAGAAGCAGCCATTTGTGAATCGCCAGCAACAGAGGCCCTCTGGCCCGACCGTGTCAGGGCCCCCACCCACAGGCCCACCCCCGACAGGTGCCCCAATCATGCCAGGTAAGGCCTTCAATCTTAGTGAACTGTTCAACAATGTGAGGAAAATTATGCAGCTAGATTGAAAAAAAAATGAATATGAAATAGACGGATTCTTGCTCATTAGAAGATTACTGATAAATCCCTGCTTTGCTTAATTTTAAATAATCTTGTGTGAAAAAGATCCCCCTTTTGAATGCTGCCCAAGGGGTAGGGTGGGGAAAGATTTGTTGTTCCTTAGAAAAGTTTTTGTTTGAAAACTATTGAACTTAATTATTTTTATAAATACGTAATTAAAAAAAAAATTAGCTGTTCAATCCATTATCTTGAGCAATTCTTTTTCTTTTGCAATGTTAAAATGTAAAGAAGACTAAAGGAAACTCAACTCTTTTTTTCATTGTACAGGTATGCCACCGGTGTCTGGTCCTCCCCCACAGGTGCAGTTCCCACCAGGATTTCCCCCAAGAACTCTGGGCCCTCCTCCAGCTGTTGTAAGTGTTAAAGTCTAAAACTGGAGTGTGGCACAGGATCTTAAGTTTTGATACTACTATCATCCCCCTAACCTGTCCCTTTTTCTGATTTGTTGTTATTGTTATAATAATTTCTCTAAAATGTGTAAATTTAATTTTTATCCACTTATATTTAATTGATATATTCATACATTTTGAAGAAAAAATCCCAACTAAAGAAATTCAGAAAAAGGGGGGGGGGGGGTAAAGAAGTATCCAAACTTCAGGTGCCCATGGAATGTACTTGTTGATTTTTTGAGCAATTTTCTGTACAGTGACATTCATTTTCAATGATTTCAGATGATGAGAGGTCCACCACCACCAATAAGGGGACCACCCCCAGCGGACCCCAGGGGTCCCCCACCCAGACCCGAATGGGACAGACCCCCAGGACCAGGTAAGAATTCATTGTGTTGCATTTTTTATTCACATGCAAGAATAGATATTTTTTTTACAAGGCACATGTACATGTAGATTTGGAACGACACAGAAAATAAAATGGGAATTTATTATTTTTTTCATGCTCTGTAATATTTTCACATCTTCATGTATTTAGTTTTGCACTTGAATTATGAAGTATAAACTACGAAAGAGATCAGTCAGAGCCTATAACAACTCCTTTTCCAGAAGAAATATTCACACTATTAGCTTTTACTAACAGAATTTGCCATATTAACAGAACAATATGAGCAGGTGTCATTTTAGCATGCCCACTGCAAATACATTCAATGAAAGGGTATCATTTTGGTGATTTTTATCACTTCTTAGGAATTGTACATGTAAAGTTTATGACTGAGGGAATTACTTGGAAAAGTGGAATTATTTAATCTCTTCAGAATTATTCTTTATCCGTATTAAAATTTGAAAGATAATATTTAAATTTATGAAAATTTATACAGGAGTTAAACACTATTAACCAATGTTGTTAAATGTGAAGGTTAATACCTTGTTTGAATATCTTGATTTCTTTTGTTTTGATTTTCCATTCATTACATGACATTTTAGTGGTTGCTAATACAGAGTTGAAGGCTTCTATCTTTATTTTGAGAGGTGTTTGGAGTGTTTAATGTTGTGTTACTATTTATAGATGTCTTTACTCAACCTCCACCTCCAGGCAGTAAGTTGTGCCTTCTTAAAAGCAGTCTCTGTTTTTCAATAAGGGCTATTTCTTGTCAATTCAACCTAAGAAATGGTAATATCCACACTGAAATGGTATATAGAAGACAGATTAAAAGCATATTGCCCATTACCTGAAACACATAACTGATATTTATTAAAGAAATAAACTGGTATGAATTCTGTGGTGTTGGGGAAAAGGCATTAAAGGGGAAGCATGTGTAGATATTGCATGATGGAAAGTTGGCAAGGTATGGTAAATGTGGATATTGGGTGATGTGAATGTTGCTGATGCCAAGGTGAGGTTTTGTTTCAAAGGTTTGCAGGAAAATAGGTGATTATAAGGCCAAAAAAAATTAATGATTTGTTTCTCAGGCACCGCCGCATCAGTAAAATCATCGCCGCATCAAACATTTTTATCATTATTTTTCCGGATTTTTTATATCTTATCATTATCGGTTTTCTCTATTATGGAATCTAAGTAAACAAACGCTCAGATCAAATGCTTGTCTCTGTCAGTGAAAAACGTTATTTTATCTGAAACATCTACCCAGTGACCAACCAAGGGGGCTACCTGAGCTAAATACAACTTTATGTAAATATAATAACTCGCTTTGTGCTTGGTAACTTCGCCAGAATTTCCTCAGAAAGAGAGGTTGAAGTTGCCCTGTATTCTCTGAGTTCACGATCGTGAAAGTTAACTCCAAATGCAATAAAATGATAATCATCTAATTCAAAAGACATTTTCATAGCCTAAGTTAACCCCTGTTGTGATTAATAACTACCGACTGTCTTATCTTCAGGGGTTATAAATACGGTTGATGCAACCACATACTGTGCACTGAAAATTGCAACGGATGTTTATAACTTTAGGTGCTGATATTACAATTAGTTGGTAACTTGTAATTAATTAATAACTCTGCCAAGTTAGTGCTAAAATAATCATGAAACCGCTTGTCTACAGTTATCTTTAACTAAAAAATTCTGTACAACCAACTATATGACGGTTGTAATTGGGTCAAAGGGTTGGACTAATACCTCCAAAATACACTTAAACACATAGACTGATTTTATTTTTCATTTAGCCAACACAGTTACGAGACATTTCACCTACAAAATGTATGAATACACATAATGAATTAAATTTTAAAAATTGTATAAGATTTTAAATTTTTTAGGAGTTGTTTTATTTTTAATTGACTTGCTTCATCAAATTCAAATTAAGGTTGAATCTGTGTATAAATGTATTATCATTAGCATTATGCCATTGTCAAAGAATGGAAGTCTACCTGATTTCTCAAATTTCTCCCTATTTTTCTGTGATGGAGAACTTCAGAAGTGAAGTCTCCCTAAACTAAGTTTGCTCTGGGTTGGTCCCTGTTAACACAACCACTGAAATTTCTTTGTTCTCTTCAGAAATTGAAGCCTCTGTGATATTGCATAGAAGCAGGAATAAAGGACACTTGTATTGTTTGAGAATTTTATGATGACTTATTTACTTTTTCTTCTGTCAGGCACTGAAGATAGATAAGAAAACACCCCAAATGAATGCTTTATTTGATAAATTTTTATATGGCAAATTCAACTAGTAAAATGCCATAAGAAGACCCCTAATTTAGTTTAGACTTCTGTTATTACTGTGGAGGGGAAAGATGGGCCGTAAAATGAAGCAAAGGCATAAACCATTTGTCTTGTTTGTTCCTATGCAAAAACTCAACCTTATAAAAGGAAACAGAACAGTTTAAACTAAAAAGAACAAATTAAAACAAATGTTTAAACTTTGCCAATGTATGAGCTTGATGAATATCTGCTGATGTGTACACAAATAATTCATATACCGGTAATATGAGTTACCTTCATTGTAAATTTTGTCTTTAAAAAAAAAAAAAAAAAAAAAAAAACCTGCCTGCCTCATCAAAATTTCAAAATTTTGGCCCGAGAAACTAATGATTAATTTTTTTTGGCCTAAGCACCAAGTTTATATTCCAGCGTAGGCTTTCTTATACATCATGATATTTTTGGTTTATGACTTTGAATTGTGTAAGTTCAGAACTATTCTTTGACAAAATTGTCTTCTTGTTTGCAAGCTTTCCCTTTTGCAAAATCAATAAGAAATTAAATGCTAGTCTTCAAGAATATCCACTTCAACAGACCTTATAGAACTTTCAGGATCATAGTCTCAGATTACTTTTTGTATTTATAATAAAAACTTAACAATTATTATTAACATTTAGTTCTAGCACTGTTGGAGATATTCATTCTCATTTGTGGAGGCTGATTATTTGGTTATTTATAGTAATTTTTATTTTAAACAAAATTTTTTTTTCTGCACACTAAATATTTGCTCACACTCTTGCCATGGAAGTACATGTATTAACCAAATATTAGCCACCATAAATAACAAACTGTACCGTGTATTAGTTTCTGTAATGTTTCTGTTCCTTTCAGCACCTTACCCTCCACTTGGCCCTCCACCAGGACCTCAGCCGGTCCCACCTCCGGGAGCCCGACCCCCAGGACCTGGTAGGGCACTTCTCTCAATTTCTTACTAATTCTCTTCAGACAGTTGTAGCATTGTTCATGATTTAACCCCTGTTTTACTGTATATAACCCAAACACACCAGGTACAGGAAGAATTCTCCTTTGAGAAGCACATAAATGAGTGATTGTTTCCACTAATTATATAAAATGTGTTTGTTTAATAGCTGATGCAAAAAGGAGGTCCCAGGCTGTGAGATCCCATTTATTTATAGGTATAGCTGAGATCCTTTGTAGGTATGATGAGTACATGTTGGTTTCTTCTATTCACAGGAATGCCTCACCAGCAGCCCCCGATTTCTATCCCCCCTCCTGGACATCCCCCAGCCCCGGCCCCTCATGTCAACCCAGCCTTCTTCCCACCTCAACATGGTGGACCACCTCCAACTATGGTAAGAATCAAATGAACATATGAGAATTTTATAACATAAATTCATTCATTCTTTTTGCTATTTAAAGAAATTGTTTTTAATTGATTTTTGAATGTTTTATATTTGCACTTCATTTACTTGTTTCAGCCGCATGCAGCGCCTGGACATCACGACCCATACAGAGCTCCACCCCCTGTGTCATATCCAAGTGATCATTATGCCAGACCTCCAACAGAAAGGTGACATTCATATTGATAACACATCACTATTATGATGTAACTGTTAGATATTTCTGACATTCACATTGATATCACATATCGCTATTATGATGTAACTGTTAGATATTTCTATGTAAACTTACAATTCTTATAAGGCAAAGAAAGGTGGATAGATTTATTAGTGCATTGAAAACCAACATTGAAATTACAGCAAATTTTTATTGTATCTTTGAATATTACTAATCTTAATTTTTGACATCATTTCAAAAATAAGAATTTCCATAAGAGAAGGAGGGGCATTAATCATTCTCCCCTCACTGGAAAAGAAGGATAATCCATTATGTATTACTACAGTAAAACTCTTTTAGCAAAACACGGATATAGCGAATTTACGGATATAGCGAACTGATTTTGAGTCCCGTAGAAGTGAATAATAACGAAAATTTACACTTTAATAACGAATTTCTTTACAGTTTAAAAAGTTTGCACTACCATTCAACATAACACTAACAGTTTGAATGAATGAATTTTCATATAAATTTTTCAATTCACAATCTGATTATTAGAGGTAACAAAGCTATGTATTTTTATTTTAAGCCTCAATTGGCAACAATTATAGTGAATTTGCGATAGTTATTATTAGGAATTCGTTATACGGATATAACGAATTACGGATATAACGAAGTATATCCATTGGTTCCTAGGACTTCGCTATAACCGAGTTTTACTGTATCAGTGAAGGAGTTATCTCTCTTTTGTTAGCTTAACTTGATCCACATTGAATTTTGTAAGAATTGAGAAATGCTCTAGAATAAGGCATTATGAATAGAAGCTTAATGTTGGTAGTAAAATAAATTGAATGTAGAATCGATATTGTTAACCAATTAGATATATAACTGTAAATAAGTAAATAAGAGTGTTACAGCAGCATAAGAATTACACAACATAGAATGCTACATAACACCTACCATGTCGTTTTATTTAATCCTTTCTGTTGTCTTGTAGACCTGAGCCACAGTCCCCAGCACTCAGTGAACAAGAGTTTGAAGAGATATTTCAGAGAAACAAAACGGTATCTAGCAGTGCTATTTCAAGAGCAGTTCAAGATGCTAGTGCAGGTCTGTAAATCTTACAGTGGTGGTTCAAACAAACAGTAATCAATCTATGAGATGTGTGTAATTTGTGGAAATTAATATCATATTTATCTTCATTTGTATCTTGCAGGTGAATTTGCCAGTGCAATAGAGACTTTGGTGACGGCCATCTCTCTCATCAAGCAGTCTAAGATTGCCAGTGATGATCGCTGTAAGATCCTGATCAGCTCCTTGCAGGATACACTTCATGGAATTGAGGAAAAGTCTTATGGATCCAAGTAAGAGATACTGTCTGTGTCTGTAATGTATTTGTTGAACCAAGAGTTTTTAATTGTTTAAAAAGGATTTGTTAGCTGATATCAGCACAGAACTGAACCCCCCCCCCCCCCCCCCCAAAAAAGTAAAAAAACAACAAAAAACAACCTTAAACTACATTTATGAATTTAGACTTGTTTCAGAATCATCATTTGAACTTGTATGACTGCCTTTCTGTTTTCGTTGAAATACTTACCTCCTAACTGTTCTATTGATTATCCAAGAAAATAAGATTATTCAGATGGTAGAAGGTCTCTTAAAATTATTTTACCAATTGTTTAGGAGCAGCAGCAGAAGGTCGAGGTCCAGAGAGAGGGACAGAGAGCGCAAGGAAAGAAGTCGCAGTCACAGATCACGAAGTCGCGACAGGGAAAGAGAGTACCGAGAGAGAAGTCGAGAACGAGATCGCCATTATGAGGCCGAGTCCAGTTCCTCTTCATCTCGGTCTCACCGAGATAGAGACAGAGAAAGAGACAGGGACAGGGAACGTGAATACAGCAGCCGACGACATTAATTTTGCTTTTTATTTGGTAAGAACAAAATAAGGATTCATTTGTTGACTAACAGCTTGACTTTCAGGGATTACTCCATGGGCAGCTTGCCTAATACAGGTGATGAAATAGTGATGCTGATTGTATAAGAATATGCCTCAAAATTGTTGCATGCCTCTGTTCACTTACTGTTTCTGTGTAAATGATTGCCATTCTGTCAGTATCAGTTCCACATAAGTCATTTCCAGTAATAATAAAGGTAAGTGCCATTTTTAAGCTATGTTATGTAGGATTTTTTTACTTAAGTTGTAAAAATCGTTACCTTTCTTTTTACAGATGTAGAAATAGAGGCTACTCTTTTCCTCACCGATGGTGCATTTTGTCCCATAATTCTGGAAATACCCATAAAATGTGATTATTGATAGGTCTATCTGCCCATATTGTAAAAAATAAAAAAAAAACTAAGCAAAAACTACCTGTCAATTTTAAAGATGTGTAAGTTGTCCATTTAAAGCCATATTCTCTAGCTTGAATTAGAAGTTTGTTAAAAGATGGAATGCCTTAAAATCAAATTCATGAATGCTTTTAATGAGTTTTAAAACTTAGAACTAAAATTATATTCACTGGAAAAATTAAGTCATTCCATCTACATTACACTTAAAAATGAGGAAGTTGCAAAATGTGTCATTGTAAATCAGTTAAATGTCGATAGTTTGGCCCATATTTACACACCGTTTTGTTTTGTATAAGAGATCTATTTAGAATGAGGACTACCTTGTTTTGTATTAGGCACTGTACCTGACAAGTGATCTGTAGATTCTCAAGCCTTTTCTTTTCATGTTTTTGCTTAAGGATTTTTTTTTATTATTTCATCAAAATTTTAAAATGTATCTTGTTGGTAAAGCATATATTGCCTTAAAGCAATATGAGCTGCATTTTTCATGTTGAATTTTTTTTTTACTAAAATGTTCTTTTGTACTAAAATGACAGAAATATCATGGTTTTTAAATTTCTCTTAGCCATATTTTTGTGGAAAAGGCTGTTAAGAAGCCTTATTTGGAGCAAAACTGAATTATTGTCGTCCTGTACAAAAATTGATTAGCTATATATTCATTAGAAGAGAAATATTTCCTTTGACAAAAATTAATTATTATTTCAATTCTTATTTATCATAAAAGTTTAAGTTATACGCAGTCTTATCGTTCTAGCAGGTTTTCGCAGCAAAATAAAATTCTAAGAAATACAGCTCATATTGCTTTAAGAATGCAAATACTGAATTAGAAGGGTGGTTGGATACTAATGTTTTAATGACAATCGAATCTTTTTTTTTTTTTTTTTTTTAGATATGACTGTAATAAGAGATATATAAAAACTCTTGAACATCTGCAGATATATTTTGACAGGCTTTGTGAACTGAGTTATACAATTGGCCTGATAATCTTCTAGTCATTCATCTTTGTGTATTTTCTTACATTGGAATTATTCTGGACTCTCTACATCCAGACTTTTTTTTGTTTTGATGTTAGATTTTATGGCTTTTTTGCCCAATATGTGCCAAAGAAATTTCACAAGTTTATTTTTTCCATTTATTTTTTTTTACCCTTTGCTTTATTTATATTTGAAGGGTATACCAGTCATATACTAAGGCCCCTTTGTAATTTTACAAAATTCAAACTTTTTTTGCCTTTTTTAGGCAATTTGTCCACTTTACATCGACTGTGCATGTTTTGTATAAGAAAGTGATTTAAGAACGTTATCTTGAATAACACCAGTTGTCAAATTTAGGAATACAAACAGATCAAAGCTATATATTATTTCAGAATTAGAGAAATTTTGTATACTGCCTCATATTTGATTGTATTGGAAGTTGTACTCATTCATTTATAACTTTGAGATTTAGAATCCCAATTACATTGATTTGATGGTAAAAAAACCCCCTCTAAGACTCTTTATCTCTGTGAATTTGCTGAAAGATTGTCTTATAGTCTGAAACCAAGATGAAACAAATTATATGAATTTGTGCATTACCAAGCCTGACTCTTAAATTGTCTGCCATAGACCTTGACTCATTTTAATTAACTATGTAAAAATGATCGTGGAAAACTTGCTGTATTTATCATTTGACATCCATGTTTCGCTTTCATCAGCCCATACATGTACTTTCTGATTGTAAATCTTTTGATGCATAGCCTCCGAACCATATCAGTGTATAAATATGTATTGTATGTGTGTTTGTGTGGATGTGTGCATTTGAAAGACATACCTGTGCCATGTATATCAAAAAACATACATGTGCAGTGTATGTCAAGTTTATACCGTACAGTTACAAAGGTAAGTGGAAAGGTAAGTGTCAGAAAATAAGAGGTCAAAATCTATTTATATGAAGCACAGATTTAACTCAGTAAACTTTGATTAAGATTTGATATTTACTTGAATATATTTTTTGCAGGTTTTAAGCTTGTATTCAATTGTAATCATTTGTTATTGAATTAATTGATGTTTAGATAGTTAAAACTCATAAACAGTGTGTTCATGTCCAGTTACATGTCAATAAGGTGACTATGTAAAACATATTGTGCATGCAATGTTGTAAGGTCCTCTATGGGACATATTACCAATACTGACAAGTTACAACATGTATTAACTCAACATGAATGCGCAAACTGTCAGCTGATATAATGCACCAATAAAAATGTTCATTAAAGGTTTTAACATCAATATCCATTTTAATTTTTAAAAATTTCTTCCATTTTTATTGGTGTAAATTCTGTGTTGTATATTTTAAGGTAGATTTTTCATTTAATAACATTTCATTTCAGCAAAGACACACTTTTGATTAAGATTTGTTATGTAGATTTCAGTGATGTCTGCTTCATCCTCCGAGGAGTTTACTTACTAGTAGTTATAAGTAACTAATGACTATTTTGTTTTTTAATTGTACAGATACATGGTTTTCATGAGTGGTTGATTTACATTGCACTGTTCTGTTGCAAGATATATCAAATACATGTGTTATGCCTATCATCTTCATTTCTATTTACGATGTACCATGCTAAGTAATATATACATGTAGTTTTGATTCATTTGGAAAAAAAAGTATTTTTCTCAGATAAAAAAAATTGGTAAAAGCGATTATGATTGTATATGGAGTGATGCACAAAAAATGCCTTAAGAATGATAAAAATACTTTAGATTAGAGGAACTGAGTATCAAAAGTAATACATGTACTCCATGAATTTACCAAAATAACATTTCAAATGTATTGGGTTTCCCTGTTTCCTATGAACAAAAATGTTTCATCAACTAGTTGAATAAACTGGGTTTTACAGTGTTAAATGCAGGAATTGAAATCACTATTAATAATTACTTTATTTAATTAGAAAACTTGATGCATTGTTTTTACTCATATTTAGTTCCCACTTTTTTCATATCTGTAATATTTACTAAAAAGTTTGATCATATACATTAAATGAACGGGGTTTTAATTTGTAACTGCTTTAAATACTTTATTTTGTTTGATAGCCTAATAAATGAATTGTGTTTCGCCTGTAGAGAAAAAAAAGGGGTTATCCCAAATGTCACCTCTCTAAGTATACCTGTCTTCTTCAGGTTCATTTATATAAAGGTGTAATGCTGTGCAATACTTTGTAGTATATTCTGCTTTGTTTTTGAATATGTTTATGTCTAATATTTATTATAACTATTCATATCATTAGAGTCACATTTGTACCACAACTTCATATGTTTATAACTTAATATATAAATCTAAAAAAGAGAGAAAGGGGAAAAAAGCTTTTAAGAGAAGTTTTTTTCAGATTATTTCAAATAAATAAGATTATGTTTAAAAATACAATACATGTATTCTGTCATCCTAAACCAACCCTTCCAAATTATTTTAAAGGGGAAAAGTTATTTAAAATTTATATGAAACAGTTTACTAGAAGTGAGGATGAGTGATACGAACATGAACGAATATGTAAAGCGTAAGGTTTGGAAGAAATGGCACTATGTGATTTAATATATCTACCTCCAATGCATGATATATAGGATGCTGGAAGTTCATTGACCTATCCAAGTAAAATAAGATGTTGGATAGATAGGTCAGAATTAAAAATTGATTTGTTTGACCCATCGCCTGTACCCAATAATTTTTCAGCATTTTGAGTTTGATTTTTAAAAAAAATTGATTGTACATATCATATTAAAAACTCATTTAGATTGTGTTTTTGTATCAATAATATGGAATTTGTTTATCTTTCTCAGTATATGAAAAAATATTTTGATTATCGGATTATCAAGAAAATTAAAAGAAAAAAGCTATTTACTATGAAAATTTTGGGTCGGAGTACAACAAACATATAAATTATTAATGCTGGCCTTAGAAACAAGCAGATCCAACATTTAATTTTAACTAGACTGGTTCAATGACAAGTCATTACAACTTTATAAATGTCATATAAATTGAAAGTTATTTGATTATAGCAAAAATGAATAGAATGACAGTTCATTGTTTATAAATAATATTATAGGTCTTTTTTTTTAATTGCAATTTACACAATTTGTATCTCATACTTTTGCTTGGTGCCTACGAAATAAGATTTTCAATGATGAGGATTATTTAGATTTTAAATTTTCATTCTCTTGTGAGGATTTTTTTTTGTAATTTTATTTTGTCTTTAGTATCCGTTTAAAAGACCACGTGCATCTATGTGAAATGGCAAAATTGTCTCTGAATCTAATGTTTGAGAGCAGTAACAAATATGAATGAATGTGAAAAAACCCATGCATTTCTATAAATTGATAGTAATAAGTGAGAGGTATTAGAGAGGGAGTAATTTGTATCTTGAAAAAATGAGAGAGAGAGAGAGAGAGAGAGAGAGAGAGAGAGAGAAGGGGTGAACTTTGTAAGTGGATTGCTCTTCTAAACTGTTAAAAATTGTATTCATCGATTTGGTTGGAAATTAATTTGCTTACTATTGTAATTCGGGTTGCAGAATGAATGAATGAAAGAGCACGTGCGAGTCAATATAACAACGTATGAGTCATTACAAAATGATTTTAAATGCAAGACTGAAGAGTTTAGATTGTCCTGACGTTGTTTAATGCATAACTACAATTGCTCTGTATTGTTGGTATTCTGATTCCTAGAGCATACTCTGTTAGTTTGATTGGTGCTTCAGTTTTATTCAGATTGCTTTTTATGTAAAACTGAAGCACATCAATTCATAGTCTTTTTAATTTTGTTTTGATTTTGTATTCTGTCATTTTATGCACTGTATTTGCTATTGATATCTAAACAAATATGCACCATTTGAAAAGAAATGAAACTTTAAAACGGAAAAACCCATTGCCAGCCGAAATTTTTTTTTTAACTTTATCACGTTTACACAATCGATGCAAGTGTTTCAGTTGAATACCGCGCAATCAAAATCTTTTGGTGCATATTTGAAGGTTAAGTTTGTATTGCTAGGTGTACCGTTATCTTTCTTTCCGTCTTCTCTTTGTAGGTTTATGTCAAGATGTTTCACGCCTCACCTTTTTATGTAAATTCTACTAGTAGCAAGGACGTCGTTGTAATTGCGTCAGTATGTATCATGTTATATTAATTTGTTCACTGGATTATTGCCGGAGACTCCAAAGTTATCATCGAGAGCGCACTCACCGATGGAAAGTGTTCGAAAGAAGTGGATAATACAGACAGGATATTGAAGATTGTCAGTGGATGGAATATAGAAGAATGTGCAACGGGAAATTTTGCCATGTGTTTGATATAGTTTTGAAATAAATGTGTTGTAAATACATTGTATTATTTTTTTATTCTCACAGAAATTGATAAATAGTAGATCGGTTTGTAATTAAGAGATCTCGGACCTGCAGTAGTCACTAAATACGTTTTATCTTTTTTAATTGCTTCTCTCTGCTCCGGGTTAAAGTAGTCATTTAGTGAATGACTTAAATGACCTATACCATCATGTACATGTAATATTATGATGGAATAAATACACTAGATTTTACTTTTAAGACTGAACTTTCATGTAGAAGTGATTATCGGCAAGCTTTTGGTGCTGGAAGAGTTGAGTTAATGTGAATACGGTCGATTAGCATTTGGCAACATTTTACCAAAAATTCGACTTTTAATGATACGTTGCAGTCAATGAACTGTCACAGTGTCGGTAAATCTCGTCAAGGCCACAAAAATAATTTGTAGGCGGTTTTTTTTCCAAAGCATTTGTTGGTTTTGACGGGGTTTATATTTCTCATTTTTAGCAATTGAACTCGATTTTACAAACAGATACTTAGGAGGCTGGATGACCAACAATCTTTACAACAAAATTAATCTGATTTCAGAAAAGTTAAAGGCGAAATCTCTAGCTACTAATTTTCCCGTGAAGCGAAATTAAAAAAAACTCACAACCACGGCCAATAAGTACGATTTCTCCCATCTTGCCGTGGTATGAGATAAGTATGGGGACTCAGGACCGTGGCTTGAAACGATGAACCAAACTAAACAGCGCTGATCAAAGAAAACGAGCTACTGTAACGCTTTGAATTATTCGAGATCATGTATTTATCCATTTTCGTTCAGCATTTTCTCAACTGCCCCCCCCCCCCCCCCCAAACGAAGCGGCTTCGATGTGTAACATGAAACTTTTTTTTGATAGAGAACGGAGTAAGATGATACTCTCATACAAGAACGTGAGACGGAGCTTTCATTAATTATCCCCCTCCCAAACAGAATTCTGTTTTGATATGAAGAATATATTTCATTTTATGTGATACTTTTCTATTGGGAGATATAGTTGCAATGATAAACATACAATGTGACTTAATGGTTAATCATTTGCCTCTACATGAGTAATGGGGAAAACCAGAGACTTATATAACATGCATACATTCTATATAGTACAAAACAAAACATAGGAGTGGTTCGGAATACTAAAATGACTAGGTACAATAATATGCTCTTTTCTTTGGGGATTTAAAACCTTTGAAAAGACAACCTTTCACTCTTCACACATGCTGCTAATTCAGACAGGTCTGGCAGTACTGAAACACATACACGTACCATGATCAAACAAGACATCGGTATGATTGTTAAATATTATTGTATCCATTATTTCTTATTCCAGGTACCTTGAAATAACTATAAAGAACAAATTGAAAAACGCGACATTACATTGGATGATCTTTTTTTAGTCCAATGTAGGAAACATCAAATGATATAATTATATTGACCTTCTAGGTCGCGTGTAGGTGGATATATTGGCGTTCTTATTTTTTTGTTGATAGTTAGATATGATATCAGAGAGCTAGAAATGAAGTAATAATAAAATAACTCTTTTATTTTGTAATCTTATATACCGGTATATATAAAGGTCAGCAATTCAACTACATGTACTTACTTTCGTCTATGATGGGACCAGTAGTTAGTATCGATGTTGCGGTCGACTACAATTTTTGGATGTTGTTAACATTCAATCAGTTGATGGCTTCTTAAAACTAGGATTTTGTTCTGTTTCATTTGAGTATTCGGCTTATTTTCTCGTTTGTTCCCATATGCTTCCTATCTAATTAAAATTAGACTTGTAATTCTGCTCCTCTACGTCTAATTTTAATTAGATTGATATGCTTAATAGTTGAGTTATTTCGATAAACCTCCCTCCCCTCAATCCCGCGCGTTGTGGATTACTAAGTATTTATCTTTCAATAAAATTTGTCAATTATATTTTATAAATGAAGATGTGATATCGGAACCCACAAATTATAATGAATTTATAATGAATTCACAGTAGTGATAATTTAAATACACTGAGACTGAATCCTATGGAAACTGAATCTGCAGGGGGAAAACCCGTTAAAATACATAATTTAATCCAGATATATAACTTGTTTCTAAGAAAAAAAACTTCGTTGACGGAATCATTAGTTCAATGTGAGCTGCATCTTTCATTTCAGAAATATTTTTGATTGTAAAATTGTGATTTCCCACTAAAATGACCATTATTTATTGTTTCCCGACCCCTTTAGTTATATGTTAGTGAAGCACGCTGTTTTGAGGTTCAGTTTCAAGATACATTTAGTTGTTGTCGTCTTGTACAAACATTCGTTTGCTTTACAATTGTATTCCTTAGTGCAGAAATTATTATTTTCTGATAAAGAATTAGATTTGCTATAACAACATTAATGAGGATGTTATTTAGTAAAAATAAAAAATTATTATTTTTATTATAGCACAGTTTAAACAAAATTAAATTCTTTAAATACAGCACTTTAAATGTAAAAAAAAAAACAACCCCAAAATCCCCCCAAAAACAAAAACGCAAGCGTCGTTCAAATGCTTGAGAGATAGAGATCTGACAGGGAATTTAATACTTTTGGGTGTATCATGGGTTTTCTTTATTAACTAGAATGTCATTGTATACATATATTTTCAAAGAAACGTGATTTAATCTACTAGTATACGTTATTCATTATCATGCAGTAAGGTGTTTTAACTTTGTTTTTGGGATTTTTCTTAACAATACCTTCACCCGATCATATTAACAACCGCAGATCTAAATAGGCTTTAAGTATTTGTCGTTGATTTAGTTTGTTTAAATTTCAAGTATTTTATTTGAATTTTGTTTTGCATTATTTACTTTATCAATTTGTGAAATTGAATAAAAAGTTATGAATTATGCAGAATATCAGTTTGCTTAAAAAATTTTGTAAATGAAATTAATATATATTGAATTTAAAACAATTCACCAACCTCACCATAATTTTGTTTTTTGTCCTGTTTCGCCTACACCTGAATGTCACATGTATAAAATTGTATATTTGTAAACCGATTTTCTATCGGCTTTGACCCCCACTTTAAAAATATAAAAAATAACTACAATTATAAATCCAGATAAATAGACCGATAGATCAGTGATAGAAAATTGATCGTAAAGATTTTAAGAGAACTGATAATATAATGAGGTGAAGGTCGACCAAACCATCTGCATTTGTAACTTCAGTAAAGGATGATGTCATATACATTATTTGGAATAGTGAGAAAAATCCCCATGTAATTACATGTAAACTCATGACATGGTTTTATTTTTATACTCAAAGCAGGGCAGTAAATTCTTGTCATTTAAGCGATAAAGTTTTTCCGCTTATCATAACTTGAACTCTCAAAAATCTCTCTTTTGTTATCTCTTTTCATAAATTTTGAAAGATTTCATTTTCAAAATCATTTGAGAATTAAGTATATGTCTTTAATTATATGTAGCTCTTTTGTTTTACAATTCTATCCTAAGTTTTGCCTCAAACTAGGATTTTCAAACTAATGTCTATGGAATGTCAATATAGGCTATTCACTCGTTTCTTCACATACATAAAATCTTAAGTTTTAGTCTTTAGAAGGAATGACAAGTTTGTTATTTGATAGTAAAAACCAAGGCATTTTTATTCACTCCAATATCGGTCAAATTACTTGATAACTTAGACGTGTCGTTCCATAAGAAACATAGGCTATCAACGACAATCCTCCACCAAACAAGGTTTGCAGCGTCTTGCCAGGTCATGTCTTGCGCCTTTAGTTCTACTCAGTATCCCCCGTCTACAGGTGGTTCTTGGACATCCCCCCTCTCTCTCTTGCCCTGCTTGTTCCAGGACAGGGCTTGGCGTGTGGTGCTAGATGTTGGCTGCCTTAGAAAGATTCAAATCACGCCCATTGCTTCTGATTGACTTAAATGTGTGGTGATTACTGCCCTGCACTAATCCATAGTTCCTGATTTGTGATCTTTCCAGGCCATCGGATATTGCAGATGCGCTTGAGATGGTGTTGAAAAATATCTTGATCTTTTGTAGGATTATTTTGGTCCTTTTCTATGTATTTGCTCCATACAGCAAGGCGGACTTAATAGTAATTAGGATGTCCTTTGATGCCCAGATGTTCTATAGTATGGTAAACGCAGCTGTTGCCTTGCCGTTTCTTGATTTCACGTTACGTTCTGTGCCACCCTCTCTGTCCACCACACTCTCGAGGTAAATAAAGGATTCCAATTCTTTGTTTTTGTTTAAATTCCATTCCTGCTGATGTGGTTGCAAGGTGAAATTTTTTCATTTTTCCTGCATCTGACTGGGGTTTTGGGAAAAGAGAGTAAGGTCATTTGTAAAATCGATATTGCCGAGTTGTGTCAGTAGTGTCCACTGTATACCATTGTTCCTGCCTGACGTGGTAGTCTTCATAATCCTGTCAATAACCAAGAGAGAGAGAGAGAGGATTGGTGACAGTAAACACCCTTGACAAATTCTTATCTTGACCTCAAAACTCTCGGATGTCTGACTAGCAAGGGAACCCTACATGTATTGCCTGGGTATGTATAACGAATAGGGGAGACGAGCTTCTAGGAAACTCCATAGTGCCTCAGTTTCTTCAACAGTCACGCAATGTTGTTAAATGCGGTTTAGTAGTCATTGAAGTAGATATAAAAGGGGGAGGGGGGCTTCAACTCAAGTGATTGTTCAATGATGAAACACAGACTGGCTATCTGGTCAGCACTTGATTTTTGTGTTTAAAACCTCTGAGCTCCAGAGCTCTGGGCCCAATTCCTCTTTAATCCTCATGAAAAAGATCCTGTTGAGGACCTTGTCAAGCACTGACAGTACAAGAGCACTATTCCCCAGTAGGAACTGAAGTCCATCAGGTCTCCTTACGTTTTTTTTTTAAAATTTGGATTTTTTGAACACAGAAATAGATGCATAATTGTTTAGATATATTAAAAAAACTATTTATTATTATGCTTCTTTGACAATTTAATAAGGAAGCCTTCTTTTCATTCCTCCGGAATGTTTTCTTCCTCTCGTATCTTCTTGAAGAGGTGCAAAATGTGAACAGCTGTCTCTGTTCAGTTTTGATAGCTTCCACTGGTATATTGCCAGACCCAACCGCTTTTCTGTTCTTTTCTGTCTTTGTTGGCTTCTTTGTAACCATAGTAATTTTAAAAGGAAAAGCTATCCCCAGCTATCCCCAGAGTGTATATGTACCTAATTCTTTCAAATGAGGAGGTTTAAAAAATGAGAAATGTTATATTTTGTGATTTTTTCATTACGAATTTGTTTTTAAAGATGTCAGTCAAAAGTATACTTAAGCCCAATTAGCTCGTATTTGTATCATTCTTATGGAGAATCATTGGTAGTTTTTTACTTCACACAAAGAAAGCTTATGACCTTATGGTGTGTCATGATTTTGATCCAAGGTCATTTGACAGGTTCAAGGTCATTGGAAGGAAAAGTGCAAAATTTGCGTCCAGTCTATATCTTCCTTATGAAGAAACATTGGAAGCTCTTATTCACAAAGAGATTGCTTATGATCTGAAGGTGAGTCATTATTTTGATCCATGGTCATTTTTGCAAGTTGAAGGTCACAAGAGAGAAAAAAGCCGGTCTATATCTTTCTTATGGAGAAATATTAAAATTTTTAACTTCATACAAAGATTGCTTATGACCCCTGGACGTGTCTTTTTAAATAATTTAATGTTTTGTTAAGCGTCATGGGTTTTTCTTTATTTACGAGAATGTAATTGTATGCATTTTTTCAAAGGTTTGATTTACTAGTATTTGTGATCCATTTTCATGCATCGAGGTATTATGTTTATAGAATTTTCTTTAACAATACCTGCACCCTATCACATTAAACAGCAACAGATCTCAATCGAATCTGAATACTCGTCTTTGATTTAGTGTGTTTAAATTTCAAGTAGTTTATTTGAATTTTGTTTTGCATTATTTATATCAGTTCGTGAAACTGAACACAAATTTAAGAATTATACTTTCACTTTTTTTGTTAAAGGAGTTTTTAATTGCTTTTGATATATTATATTAAATTTAAAACAAATCACTTACCTTATCATTTTTTTTTTTTGCATTTACACCTAAATAATGCTTATATTCAGAGATTTATATTGGTAAACTCATATACTATCTTTTTAAAAATATGAGAAAATTACTACAATGTACAATGAAAAAAGACCAGATAGATAGACTGATAGATAGATAATGAATAGACTATCGATTAGAAAGATTTTGAAATAACTGACTAAATGAGGTAAAGGTCGACCAAACCACCTAGCTTCATTCGAACTTATTAAATTTGGAATCGTTTGAAAAAATCCCCTTGTATTTAACATGGCATGGTTTTAGTTTTGAATCCAAAGCAGTGGGCGATTAGTTCTTGCCGTTCAAGCCAAAATGTTTTTCCTCTGTCCTAACTTGCGAAACGTAAAACTATTTCTTTTCATAAATTTTGAATTAAAGAGTTTTGAGAACACATTATCTGTAATTATATGTAGTTCTTTTGTTTGACAAAATTCTATGATAAGTTACGCCTGCAATAGGATTTTTAAACAAGTGTTTCTGATATGATTTAAGGCTATTCCCGCTTTTTCGTCACGGATATAAAATGATATAAATACCGGTAGATAAAAAGCATATCATTTATTCTAATATCAGTAAAAATTACTTAGGCCTGTCGTTCCGTTCGGCACATAGGCCATCAATGACAGACCTTCAGCACACAAGGTTCTGGGCTGCTTTTGCAGTGTCGTACAAGGTCATGTCGTGCTTTTAATTTTACCACTGTATCCTGCCGACGCCCCATCTCTCTCTCTCTCTCTCTCTCTCTCTCTCTCTCTCTCTCTCTGCGTGTTCTAGTCTGGACTTTGTGTGTGGTGCTGGATGTTGGCTTTCTTAAGGTGATTTAATCTTACCTACTTCCTCCGATTGAGTTTCATGTGTAGTGATGGTTGCCATGCTCTATTTCAGGCCATCGGATGTTGCAGATGCGCTTGAAAGAGACAGGTGTTGTAAATTGTCTTAATCTTCTCCAGGGTAACTATGGTCGTTTTCAACGTTATTGCTTCATACAGTAAGAGAGATTTAAAAGTAATTAAGACAATCTTAGATGCTCAGATTTTATCAAGGTGTTTTCCTGCCGTTTATTGACTTCACATCACGGTCTGTCCACCACACCCCAGGGAGACGAAGGATTTAACTTCTCTGATGAATCTACCACCAATTGTTACTGGTTATTGGGCAATGGTCTTGATTTGTTTATTTTAAGTCACATTCCTTCTGATGATGTTGCATGGTGAGTTTTTTGTCATGTATCTCACTGGGAGTACACTGAATACCACGGTTCCTTCCTGATGTGGTAGTCCTCTCCCAGATAGCAAGCTTATAATGGCCCAGCGTTGATCCAATGTCTGAAAATACCATCGGGCTAATGTTATTTTGATCATCGGCGCAACATTGCACCAACACATTGATGTGATGTTGGCCCATTGTCAGTAGTTTTGTAGTTTTAATGTGGGCCCAATGTCTGGCCAATGATTTAATCCAACCAATATTCTTCAAACTTTGTCCTTATTAAAGAATCTCACAAAGATTAACAGTAATCAATATACCGGTAACTTAAATATTCACGACCTTTTATAAAATGCACACTTAAATAATAATATTAAATTTTCAAATGTCGATCTATATACCTCTGTATCCTTTGAATCTTCTTCAATTGTTTGCTTTTCTCCTATTTTCATCCATCTTCCGAGTCAGATCAGAGACATAATGTCTCTGATCAGATGAATAAGGAATCACTATATAGGCTATGCGTTTGGTCACTATTTAGTTCAATTCTAGTTCTGTTTTGACATCGTCGATAACGTCAAAAGCCTGTTTTCACATACTGCTGCTGAAAAAAAAATGTATAATAATAGCTGAAAAAATTGAATGAAATAGAATTACATTTGGTTTACTTTATAAAAAAAAACTTATGCAGGAAAAACACTCAATATACGATTTAAAAGATTAATTCTTATAAAAATGTAATATATTATTGTGTCTTATTTAATTTAGTTCTCAATCCAACATTATCATCAGTGGTAATAGAAGGAGCTTAATTTCATTTAAAAATGTTAGAAGTGAGAGTCTAATTTCTTCCTTCAATTCACCAAGCGCAGGTTTTACCTGTAAAAGTCCATGCGCGGATCCATAAAGATTTTTCGGGGAAGGGGGGGGGGGTATTTTACTGCAATGTGTAATAGAAAACTATTTTTTCGGAAATTTTACTATTTTATTTTACTGTGAATAAGTCAATTTGAATTTCCCGGGGAAGCTTGAGGGGCCAGGACGTTAGGGAGGGGAAGGGGGGGGGGTCTGGATCTATCCAACCTTTTTGTTATAATAGATTTATACAAGGCCCATAAAGATTTAATAGCTATTGATATAATATTATCAACATATTATGCTGACGATCTACCATACAAAAATATGACATAAGTGTTTGTTAAAGCTATATTGAAGACTACATCTACTACTTGTCACATTGATTTTAGGTCTTAACCTGAAACTTTCTTGTCAATGTTGAAAATGTAAAAACAAACCAATGGCCTTGGTTTTGTTGACATACCTTTTTAACAAAGAAATGTGAGCTCTGTATCTTTCTATCACTTGACGACTGACACTCAAATTTTGGTAGACTCTATTTCTTACTGAAGCATTTTAAATTAAAATTTAAAAGGAACACAGATTTCATACAGAGAGAGGGGGATTTAAATTCCGATAGGATTTGAACAAAACTCCTTGATATCCTACAGGAAAACTACCTGTCTGAATCACATGCTGACAGGAAATACTTTTTTCCAATAGAAAATATAATTCCTATACGATTCTCAATATTTAATGTAGGAAAATTATTTCTCGAATGGAAATTATTATTTTCCTACAGGGTATTAATTCTTAAAGGTAAATATCTCGTCTGTAATGCATACTAAAACAAAAGTGGTTATATACTATCTAGACAACGGTCCATCATTTGGTATGAATGGATAATTACGAAACTGCATCTTAAGCAGATGCAAAAATGCCACCTTGGCACTAGCATTATTATCTGCAACAGTGTTATTATATTACTTCAATGTATATGTAAATACTTGCTAAGTGAACGAACTCTCATCAGATCTTCATTCTGTGTGCTGATATTCAAGTTTTAAGTAATTTTTATACTCAGCATAATTGTCTTCTTGATTTTTTAAGTAAATATAAATTATCAAATGAAATACAAATTTAGGACGCAGTCGAACATATTTGACTGTCAGATGATATACGATGAATTGATTGTTTTTTCAAGTGAAATCTTAGTGAGAAAATAGAAAAGAAAAAATCTTTAAAATTGCATGAGGATCGACGAAATTTTTCTTTTAAAAAATTGCAGTTGAATAGTCATTCTGGATGAAGAAGTACCAGGAAAAAACAAACCCAAACCACCTCGAAACGAAACGCCTTTTAATCGCTATTTAAATGCATAATTGTGATATCTGATTTCCTTTATAGCCGTACTTTTATCCCCGACACAGATTTTTTTTTATCAAACTTTTGTTATTTTATTACGTCACAAAAAATTCCCTTTTCTATTAGAATAGTTCTACTGCAAACTTAAAACAGACGGCCCTGGTTGTTTATATTTTATATAAAAACAAAATGTTTCTTATATATTTAAAATTCTTGAATAAAGTATATGATTTGTATGATAGCAAATATTAACATATTTGCAGTATCGTCTACGTAAACGAAATATGTATTACTCATAAGCTCAATTAAAAAAAAAATACCCTACAATTGCAAAAACAGTATTTTTTTAGCTATCTAATTTTTGCCATATGAATATACTGTCAAAAAATGGATTAGGGGCGCTTATTAAAATAGGCTTTTTTGATATTTCTTTATTGCTCTATTCACTGAAAACTTAGAGCAATACTTTAGGGTTTTTTTTTTAGTTTTTTTATTCATTATTTATTACAATTATCTTATTTTGATTTAAAAAATAATGAATGCTGCAGAAAAGTATTTAGTATAAAAAATGTTTGATTGTCTTAGATCACCTATTAAGAACATGTAAATAAATATTTTTTTTTGTTCTGATTTAATTTTCAAACATAAACAGGAATATTTGATCATATGTTACATGTATAAATTAAAATGACTCAATGCAAAAAATAAATATATATCATTTTTAAAGGATTTTCCAAAAGACCAAACGTATTCAGTTATGCATGGAACAACTAACCAAACATATGGGCCTCCTCAATAGATATTTAAATGTCTTCGCAAAGCGATGGCCTCATTTCATGGGGAACATTTAGACAACATGGTAAGAGGGAAGTTTTCTAAGTAAAAATAACAATATTCTTTTTTTTTAATTTGAAAGATGGATTAAGGGGGGAGGGGAGGGGAGGGGGTAAGACTGTGTTCACTAATGTATTTTCAAGTGAAATTTTTATATATCTTAAAAAAGGATTACTTGAATACACTTCAAGTCATTTTATAAAATCAAGACACTGAGATTCATGTGTGATTTGTTTTGTTATATATATTTAAATTACTTTTTTGTTCATAGAAATAGAAAAAATCCTAAGAGTCTTGATAATATGATTCAAGCAATTTTTTTTCAAGGTCGTCAAATGTTATTCCCCTATTTCAAGGACTTTTGCAGAATCGATCACGTTCCAACATTTCTAATCTGGCCCCAAAAGAGGAAGTATCCTAGTACTTTAAATTTTTTTAAGAATCTATGACCTAAATATTTCCCCCCCCCCTCCCCCGAATTATTTTCAGGTCCGTTCAGATCGTTTCACTTTGTATGTTTGATATTATCGGTACCAGTGTTATATTGATGGATTTCAACTGACTAAAAAGTCGCCGAGTCCCCCTCGGAAAGCTGACTTATGAATGAGATTTCTGTTGGGAAATTCCATTCTGGAGTCATTTTTCCGGTTTGTTATAAGATTAAAGCTATTTCCTTTGAAGATGGGGTCTTCCTTTCGACTCCTAAAGACTGACAACAATTAGGTAGGATGATGTTTCATCCTAAAGTTTGATACAGTTGCTTGAACTATAGAATGGGTTTTCCAATGTCATATAAATTTTATGAGAAATGAACGAAGGCGTTAATCCTTGGTTTGCACCTGAAATTCTAAAATTGTTAAGACAAAGGGAAGACTTTAATGGTGCATTTCAAAAGGAATGAACCTTATATTTGTTACACCATTTAAATATCCCATTCATCTCTAATAAGAACGGTTTTTTATTGTGACTCAGACATTATTTTTTTTAAAATATAAACCAGGAAGTTAATAATAAAGTCAGTCAATTATAAAAATAGTACAGCATTCATTATGAGAATCTGACGTGTGTAAAGACTATGACTAAGTTCATTCAATGTATTTATTGCATATGGAATATTCTACTTCCTGTACACCGTGCTTAAAACAAAGACGTAAACATAAACCGTAATGTTGAATTAGTTGGACGTTTTTATATATTATTCAGAAATTTTACTTATTCAGTACGAAGTAACTGTTAATTAATTCGTCATTTACTGAATAATGTTTCTTCCTGTGGAATCATTTGACTACATAAAGGTTTGATTAAAGCTGCTTGGTCCGATATTATATCAAATTTTGTGAACGCTTTTAAACGATGTTTATGCCGTGTATGTGCATAATAAAAGCTATTCATGTAGTTTTGCCAGTCAATTAAACTATATTTTATTGAATAAAATGATCTACAAAATTTGTTAACAAAACAAAGGACATAAAGAGGTACTGCGTTATTTCGCCTCATAACAAAATTTGCCACCGATGTCGAGGCAGCCACGGCTAAAGCATCGCTATATATAAAGGTTATAATGTTTTGGCAAATCAGAAATAAACCTGTGTTCATTTTGTTCACTAATATTTCTAAAGAGTACTTTGATTACCGTCGATACAAAACATGCGGGTTGAATAAACCCAATTATTTGGGGAACGAAACCAAACGGTTCCCCTTTCTAAACATTCACATGATGCAGTTCGGTTTTTTTTTTATATGCCCATAAAGAAATTATTTATTTACTCGAATATTCATAACTTTTAAAGGAGACTGATTCTGCTGATGTAAAAATGCGAAAGTCTATAACTTTCTAAAATAATTGGTTTATATAGAACATAATTTGATACTATAAGAGCGAAAAAAATCGGACCATGCAGCTTTAAACAGGAAATAGTTGATAGTTTTCATGCTTAACTCTTTGAAGAACAAGTAATTTATCCATTTTTGACCCTTCGACAGATGAGTTTTTCTATCTCCGGCCCTTGTGTTTCAAAATATTTCACTTCTTTAGATCAGAATTTCATGTTTTACTAATGGAGGCAACAGTTCTTAGCAATGAGTGCACTTTGGATAAACCGCGTGTCTGTTTTGATACCTGCATCACTAAAATTTGCCGGATCTACTTTTTTCATCTGTTCTGATTTAACACTATTTTTAAAACTGGAATTTCCAAGATAAACGCGGACAACAAAATGTAAAGTTGTGTCTGTTTAATTGTAAGCAAACAAAATACAACTTTATGAATATAAAAAATTGAAAGTTTTACCTTCAAAAATAAACAATACACATTATTTAAATCACTAAATAGAAAATAAAGCGTCTTCTCACAATTTCGTCTGCTTGAGATCAACGATCAACAATTACAGAGAGGCTGGCTATTCCAATTCCAGGAATTATTCATAACGAAATATAGGCACATAAACTTTCACGGTAACACCACTATTCAAATTTGGTAACGATGAGTTTTAAATTAACACACGTACATAATTGGTTATCAGCATCGTAAAGCAAAGCTATGAGTAGTGCATCAACTCTTTCGGCGTATTCAAAGCGGCAGATAATCAGTACCGCACTGACTATCTAGTTACCACAACATTTATAAAAGTCGCACAAACATACTATTATTTGTCGACATATCCAACGTTTTTCGTACACGATCACGTCTCCTTGCATGGTTATGCCCAGGTGCATTCCAGCGATCAAACTCGCATTAAAACCAGTTTTAACGAATCTTGCTGCATAGTGAATAACATCACACGCAATCGCATGTTTTTCCCTTTCGTTTTCGATTCAGTCGGTTCAGATATTAACTCTCTACTTGTGTTTCATCCATTGAATTCAGCTCAAAAGCTCTGCATCAGATGAGGGCACATCCATTTTGAATATTGTTGCTGTTGGTTTGTATTCATACGACCGCTTTGTTAAATTTTTTACATTTTTGATCAATGGAACTTTACATTTTATAATTTGAAAATATTTTATAAAATGATAAGAAATTATTTTTTTCATTAATGCGCTAGGCGCAATGATGAAGTTTTCCGGTCAATTTTTCCTTTGATACGTCGATCAATAAAAAAAATATTAAATTCATTTCTTAAATATTAAATACATTTAACGTATTTGAAGTAAAACATCACAAAGATTAACAATCACTGCGTTCATCTTAAAACGTACAATGTTCTATTCAATATGCATTATAAAATGAGTATATTATTCTTTTAAGATGGAATGCAACATCAATATTTCATTTTATGGATCGTTAGTATCATTTCTAAAACGCGATATCGTTGTTTAAAGGAGGACAAATACCAAATACAATTTTTTTGTTTAAAATTTTTTTTTTTGATAATGGGGAAAATACGTTTTGACAGCAAGTAACATACTCTAGAATTTGAAATTTAGTGTGAATAAATTTTGACATTAGTATTTGATAAATCATGTCCATTTGAGTCAATAACACGTTTTACTTTTTAAATGAAAAAAATATTTTTGAAAAAACCCATCTTTTGATCGTTTTATTTCAAATTTATAGATAATTTGTTTTTAAAAAAGAGACATGTCTTATTGAGAAGCAATATAAGACAATTAATGTGATGCCAAACCAAAGTTTAAATCTGACTGTATCAAGATTCTGTAATTTATAGAAAGAAATATGAGAATCATATATATATTTCTACCATTTTTTATCATTATTCCAACAATCTTTTTTTACTTTTCAGCCACGATCTAATGAAAGGCGAGAACGGAGTTATAGGGTAATTTTTGAATATAATTTCATATCAGATCGCTTAAAGTACATTCCATCCATTTAAATCATAGTTTTTATACGATCGCAATCACCAATTGCAAAACACTTTCTCTGTGTATGTTGTAAACAACATACAACACAATTTCATCTGTTTTTGTTGATCGCCGTGCGTCGAATGTTAATGATTGAACATGTTTAACTTCTTGAAAAATACAGGACCATTTTTTTTAAATGTGGCGTAATGCATCTTTGCAGGAAGAGAAACATACAATGTATCAGTTCTAAATTTAAGGGATATTGCTTTACAGTGGCCCTAGTGGCAAGGCAAAACTACCAAAATATGACCATAAACATATTCTCCCATTCTAATTCTGTACATCTGAAGAATAAAATTAATTTCATAGTTATGTTGAGCAGGAAGTTCTCTTTCAAAATAGTAAATTTCATGTCCCCTGCGATAGATGATTTGACTTCTGGCCGAGGCCAAAATGGTCATATAAACTAAATTGGAATAAGATTACTTGATTAAAACTAACTGCATATTTTGAAATATTCGTAAGCCCTATACTAAAATTTCACGTCTCCTCGGATAGGGGTTTTGATTCTAGGGCTGGCCAAAATGGCCATATACTGTTAATGTGTATAATGTTTAAACATTTTCTTCTGTACTTCTACTCAAATAAAATCAAAGCCGACTGTATACTTTTTAAAACAATGAATCTCTCTGCCAAAATTGTTAATTTCATGACCCCCAGGGTAGGTGTGTTGAGCCTAGGGCAGGGCTAAAGTGGTCATATTGTGTTAATGTATATTACTGTATGTTTATTTCTTTACTTGTGCTGATACTGAATTAAAACTGACTGCATATTAAAAAGAACATCTCCATCAAAGCGGTAAATTTTATAACCAGCGGGGTAGGGGTTTTGGCTGTAGGGCGAGACAAAATAGTAATATATTGTTAATGCATATATTTTCTTCTTTGCTTTTATTGAAACTGAATTGAAACTTGTTGCATATACAGAGATAACATAAAAGAGAATTGTGAATTCCAGACCCCAGGGTAGGGGTCGTAAATAAGTGAAATAAACATGCCGGAGTAGAGGACAGTCATTGTAATATTTACTTAAAAATTATGAATAAAGCAGTACAAATGATTTTTTTCTTCATAAATATCTTTAATTTAGATCTTTACCGCTGTAATTTAATTGTACAATTCGATTAAGTCCTCTCTTCTTTATTTTTATCAATTGTATAATAGTTAAATTTATATTCATTTTAAATTTTGAATTAACTGTTAAAACTTATTTTCCTTGCGGTAGGGTTCAGCATACAGCAGTTTTCAGGGTGTGCAAGAACCTGAAATAGATTATAAAGACAATACAAAAGAGAATGAGGTAATGCTAAAAGATATGGTACTTTAGACTTTGATTTATTGTTGTCACATCATTGATAAACAAGCAAGAGAAAAAAAATACGATAACTCTCCCCAATTCTAAAATATTATTAAAACTATCGTATAAGTTATAAGTCAATTTTTTTATTGTTTTGATAAAGTACCTGTTCTTGTTTGTTTAAGGTACCTGGAATTCATCAATCCACAGACTGTTACATTCCCCGAGGATATCGCTTTGTAGGTTAACTGTTGTATTAAAAGCATCTTTTTGCAATCAAAAAACCTGGAACGTTTTTTTAATAAATTAAAATTCAATTCAGCAAATATTGACCACATATTCATATGCACAATTATATATTATAGAACCACAGAACCTTTCGAGAACAACCGGTAAGTATTATCTAGGTTACATTTAATGAAACCTTTAAAGCAAAATTAGAGTAAATCTTAAAGATAATTATAAATACACATTTAAAAAAACGCCAATAAAACTCATTACAACACAAGTTCTTATTGCGATTAGAGATTAACATCTTGGATTTAATGTAAAATGGTCCATTTAACATAATCTTTCAACTGTAAGTAAATATCAAAACTAATTTTAGATACCACCATTATCGCCCCTAGATCAACAACAGCAAAATGTTAGAGGGACCGGTGGAGTTATGGTAAGTAATCAGATTTTAAACGGAGCTCATGTACCATTTTTGTGTGTAAATATTCACCGAAAGTATATAAATGATTAATATGAAGCACAGTTTTACGTAACCGCATTACGACGATTTGTATATTCACCAGAAGCTTATAAAATGTAGCATTTTTTACACACTACATGAAGTGTTATTATATTGAGATGTAAAGAAATATAAAAGTTTCCCTTGATTTGCAGTCACAGTACGATAGAAGAGGCCATGTGCCTTTTATGACAATGCATGGGTAGGAGTTACCACAATTATGTTGCTCCTCGAGAGTTTTAAGTTAAAAATCCGACATAATTTTGTAATAATTACACGCCAACCTCCCCTTTTTAATATCAACCCCCCCCCCCCACCCCCCCCCCCAAAAAAAAAACAAAAACAAACAAAAAACGAAAACAGTAAAGCTGTAAAAATATTAAAAACTTGACTTGCAACAATTTTATTAAAGACAATAGCATTAAAGCTTATATTTAAATCCTTTAAATATCAACAGAATGTACCTGGAATAAGAGGTTTTCGTTCACCCAACATATCCGGGGGCTCCGACAGCACAAATCCATCGGTAATTTAGCTTATGATAACTCTCTAAGATATATCCTATCAGACTTGACTTTTATTTTTTTTGTAAGAAAATATTCAAATTTATGTACTTTAAAGGAGTCAAATGATTTTTAATTTCATATCCAATGTATCTTCGATATACTTACCTAACTTTTACAAAGAAATTTTTCTGTTTACCACCAATTTTACGTAACTTGTGAAATTAAAAGGGAATAGACCTGAAGAATGTGTTTCACTTTTCAAATGAAATAATATGACAAAGTTCATCTCTATTTAAACAACAATTTTATTTTAACTCAGACCTAGTTCTTTATCAAAACAAGGAAGGCAAAATTTGTCAATTTCTAAAATAAGAGAGTTCTCATTATAAAAATTTGGCGTCTATAAATACATTGATTCAATTTATTTATAACATATGGAATAACCTGTTTCTTGTAAAGCGTACTGAAAGCAAACTCTTAAAAAAAGATGCAATTTTGAATTGGTTGGACATTTCAATAAAATATGTTTAAGCACAGTTTTGAGTCCGAAATTTTACCAGTACAGTATGAAGTACAAGTTCAAGAATAAGATATATAGTTTCTTTTCATTTAGAATCTATGGACTTACGTATTTGATTGAATGACATATCGCATTACAATATTATGACCTTTCAAAATGTTGATTATAAATTATCTTTGATCTTGATTTTTATAATGCTTAGTTATTGAAAGAACTAATAAGTGCTTTCATTTTTTCTAATTTGGATATATCGCTTGTTACCTTTTCAATCTATTTATCTTGAGCTGCATTTTTTTCTGCTCATGAAATCCAACATAATAGCACTGATACATTACACTATTTAGCTTGAACTCATTATTCCTTCAACAATATCGGTATTTATTTAAAAGTCAGTCGACAATAACATTTTAATGTGTCGGCGAAATTCAATCCTTAAATGTGTCACCAAAATAAAAGCTTTTGAATGTGTTGATAGATTTGTCCCATCATCGTTAGAAAATGGATGAAAAAAGGATCTTGTTTAGTCAGTATTATTTGCAATTCTCTGAAGTTGTGGCTTTAGGGAATTTCCTGTTTGAATCTACCAGGAGCAAATCAGTTTCCCCTTTAGTGACAACAAAGTTACTGGGTTCTAATAGAGAAAAAAACACTGCCCCCTTTAATTGCAGTAATTTAAAGCTATTTTAAGTAATTTCTTTTTTTCCCTCTTTTAGTCAATGAAGAAATATAATAGATAATGTAAATAAAAATGTCAGAATAATTCTCAAATCGAACAGTTATATCTGAGATTGCTTTATTTCCAATTGATTGAAATATACATTTTGAATTTACATTTTGAACTGAATTATGTCCACAGACAGACAAACAGGCGGTCAGGGGACAGAAAGACAGACAGACAGACAGACAGACACACGGACAGACGGACAGACAGACGGACAGACAGACAGACATAATGAATTAGATTGATGCACACTGAGTGTTTTTGATCCATACGGTAATTATGTCAAATTTTTAAGGTTAACCTTAAGACACACCAAACCTAGTTATGATACAAAAAATAAGCAGCTAAAAATAACTCTCAAGATGTATTTAAATGTCTAGTCGAAAAAATCGACACACTTTAAGGAAATCCTGCAACATGGTAAGACTTTTGTATTTTCTTAACATTGGGTTAATCACAATCGGCTGCTTTTAAGGTTGTTGATTGTATGTAAGAAAAACATTGCTTTACTGTTAAATTCTGCTTTATGTTGCATTCCGGGTAAGTGTTTATAAACCTTATCTTACCAAAAATTTTGAAATAAACTTCACTGAAGAATCGATTATAAATTTAAAAAAAACTAATAAATTGTATGGAAATTCGTAATGGATAAATTAATTTCATTTTATTGTGAGATATTTCTCGTTTCTTTGATCTTCAATTTGTTAGAGTTGGTAGGGAAGCTACGTATGTAGCAAAAATGTGAAAAACAAAGTGTAGGAGTATGTATTCCAACTTCTTTTCATAAATAACAAATGCTTCATATAAGGATTTCTTTGACTTTTATAAGGTGATCATGACGGTCAGAGAGATATCAATACCCTATAAAACCCCAAAGACTTTATGATATATTCACATATCGAATGTAATGTCACCCATAAAAGATTAAACATTGCATTGCTTATATCAACATTACAATAAATGAAATTGTTATTGTTATAATGTTATTACAATGTACATTATTTTTATCATGCAAACACGGATTGTGCCCGGACAATGTACGTCATAAGACACATCAATTTTTTTCAGTGTTAACAGCATGAATATAACGTTTTTTTGATAAATATTCCATCGAAAATTCATTTAAATATGAAAACAAAATTTGACATGTATTTTTATTACAGACAAAATCAGTAGTTAAGGCAAATATTGAAGAAAATAAGAATTCATTCTTTGAGTATAATGAGGTGATAATTTTGGTCGGGGCATGATTAAACAAATAAAGCCCAAAGGGCTTTATGATAGATTTGATTACTCCCCGACCGAAATTAAATATTATCACTTCATAATATTCAAAGAATGATTCCTTATTACTTATATTTAAATAATTTCAAGCTATCGTACGATTAAATTTTAAAAAAATAATTAAGCAAAACCCGCTGGCGCCTCAATTTGGCGTTATTTGAAGTTATGGGTTATATAGTACAAAAACAATACGTTGTGTTATCACAGACAAAGACACTAGAAAAAGTAAATATAGAAATTTACGCTTCAAGCCAAAAAATCTTGATATAGAACCATCGTTCGTGTTTGACGTACCTGAATGTTCATTTCAATATGTCGAATATTCTCTCTTAAAAGATTTCAAACAAAGTGTATCGTTTTGATATATTGCTTTTCAATGTCATCACCAACATCACAGTCGCACGAAATCCAAAATGAGACCCTATGCTTGACCCACTAGGCAGGCTGAAACAACAGTTTATTTTTTCCGTCGTTTCTTTTGTTTTACGTTTATTGAGAAAAATCTTTGGACTATCTTAAAGCATTGTCTAAAAGATGTTTTGTTTTCTTTTTATAATGCAAAGCTCAGTGTAAGAAAGAACCTTGGAGATCTTCACACGTTTAGCCATTGATTCAATTTGACAGGTGCATAATAATATATCTTACCTCCTGCTAAATTGAAAGAAAATCATTGGCTAACAACTGTCACGTGGAGACTATATATATTCCATACATAGTCATTAGAAAATATTACCCCCTTCGAGCATTATGACGTCATTTTGGAGCATTATGACGTTTTATGGAGGTTTTGTACTCAAATTGAAACTTGTAATATCATTATTAAAGCTTGATTCCCATTGTTTTATTTACTTTTTATCATTAAAGAAGATAGTCGGTAAGATATAATCGTAAGATGGTTTGAAGTTGACCTAATATGGTTAATGCATGGTCAGTAAATTCCACATGGAATTTACTGACCATGTATAAACTATATTAGGTCAACTATAAACCATGTAACTAATAATATTGTTATGGAGACCTATACACACTTTGTAACTGGTGCAGACGAACCAGAGTACTCACAAACTCAATTCAATATAAGGCCAACGTGTAATATTATCCTTAAGGTATTAACAATGGTGTTTGCTTTCATGTTGACAGAATACACAAGGAACGATCACCGGTGTTTCTCAGAATTCTAATGAATGTGACAACCCTGGAAATTCTGACCGAGTGCAGAAATCGGTACTTTATAGCAAGCATTTTTAAAAATTCACTTTGGCAGTTCAGAATATTTCCATCTTTTATTGAACGACTTTTTTGTTATATGCATATGCTTTTTATTGCAGTAGGGTTCTTGGTATGGTAATGTTTAGAAAATGCAAGGCAGTGGCGTTCATATAAGGCTTAAAATTTTAAGCCACATTAATTTTTTTGAATTTTGATACAAGAATTTACCTTGTTAACGTATTATTTAGAAAAAATATTTATTTCAACCAAAAACACATTGGAATCAATTACATGGGCAGTATATCAACTTGTTTAAAGACAAAATTTCTTTTATATCAATATTTGGTTTGGAAACCATTCCATAAACGATTTATACAATTTAGTTTTTGATTAAATGTAGTTTTTAAAAATTAAACCTTTAATTTAAGATTTAGAAACGATTTACAATATTTCTCAATAACTATAGCTTAAAGAATCTATAGGACAGCCAAGCTGTTTTGTCCCTCGTGAAAATCGATTGGCAAGATTCCATTTTAATAAAAATATAATTCAATTTTAACTTTAATTTAACAAAAAACTATTTACAAAGTAATTCCTCTTTTAATTTCTTAACTTCATTCGTGCATTTCTTAATGTCATTTTACATTGTAGCACAGCAGTACCTTTCTTCCACAACCAGTAAGTATATTCAAGCTTTTACCTTGAAGTGTATGATATGTTATAAATAAATCTGATATGAAGCGAATATTTTTTTATTGTTCAAATATCGAAAACTGTCGATATCATCAAATTATTTTATCAGTTTGCAAACTGAATGTTTGATTATTTTCTGTTCGTAGGTTACACCTTTATTATCTTTATCTCAAATACAAAAAAATATTTTGGTAAGTAATCTGAATTAAATCAGGGTGGAAGTACGTATATCATAACAGCTTCGTTGTTGTGTTTTAGTATCTAACTTAATGATATATTAGGATAAATATTTGAAATAATATGATAAATTTTTAAATTATACAGTCTTTAAACACAATAACTGCTTGATAATAAAGAATCGAGAATGTTGATTATGATTCAAAGGTGATCAACTTTTTATACGCTATATTTGTTGTCATGGTCAGCCAATTAAAAAAAATAAAAATGTTATGGTTTTTTTAAATGTTGCAGTCGCATTCTGATACAGAAAAAAGGCGGTTACAGTATGATAATGCATGGGTAGGTTTTCATCTTGATATTTTATACTTTTTACCTATATACATAATTCTTTAAGTTATTTATGTTATCATAATTATAAAAAAACTTGTACGAACATGGCATTTATACTTTTAATAGCTGCTTTACAAACATGTTATGTTAAAAAGGAGGGCAAGTTTTCAAAATATTTTAAAATCATCATTACAATAATTTATGTGATTTTCTTTTCGCTTATCACAATATAATATATGTCCATTCTAATACGGATATTTTATTAAAGATGAATGGTTTGACAACCATTCCGATGTTTTTTGCATTCAATTCACTTTTTATAGATTTCGTACTTGTCGGTTCATTATGTAAATTACTATCAGCTATAGATACACTTTATCCTCTAAAATATTGCGATGTTCAGTGGCCTTAAGTCTTGATAGAAATTTAAACCTTTTGATACAAAAAAATATTTTGATAAGTAATCTGAATTAAATCAGGGTGGAAGTACGTATATCATAACAGTTTCGTTGTTGTGTTTTTTATGCATCAAATATTTGACATAATATGAAATTTTCTAAATGTTACAGTCTTTAAACACAATAACTGCTTGCTAATAAAGAATCGAGCTCGAGTATGTTGATTATGATTCAAAGGTGATCACATTTTTATATGCTATATTTGTTGTCATGGTCAGCTGATTTAAAAAAATAAAAATGTTATGATTTTTTTTAATTGTTGCAGTCGCATTCGGATACAAAAAAAGGCGGTTACAGGACTGAAACGTGCCTATATTGAAAAAAAAAACGTTTCCTTTTATTTCATTCGATAGATTGACTTAATGTAATAAATAAAATCATTAAAGCATATCAGAGATGTATGATATTAGTAAAAAGTTATTAAAATATAGCTGGCCAAATATTGCTACTTTTTGTAGATCGGATAATCAAAATTGAAAATGCAACGTGATCAACATCTGGAAAACGGAAAAATAGAACAGGATAATCAATGTAGATTCATGTGAGTTTATGTTATATTCTTATCGTAATAAATACTTATATTTTCCTTTTTGTAGAATATTTTAGGAAAAGGAGACTCTAGGTTATCCAATCATTACGGACCTTCCGTAACCACAAAGCAGTTGGTAATGTTTTTTTATTACACTTATTATAGTTATAAGTACTGATAATTGATGATGTATCTTGCAGTTAATTTGCTGATAACTCCGAAAATTTGTTCCTTGTAGAATACTTCATACGTTTTTGTAGGGAGCGTGCAAGAAACATCACGAGAAGTCAAGGTGAGGTCCTTTTCATTCATGATAGGCTGAATTATACGTAACGATATTTCTTTTACTCTGCATATAAGAAATATAGACACGCATCTTCGTTTTTGAGTTTAGGGAGGGGACTAACACAGACTTGCCCTTAGTAATTTCTATAAAAGAAACCCGCCAAATCCCCTAATCTTCAAAATTTTAATCCATAAGGAGAAGGTATGAAGCGTGGAAAGTGATGACCGAATGCACAAATATTAAAAGAAAGTTTTTCATCTGTAAACTTGAAACTCCTAGCCGTTGGAGAGAGAAGGTGTGGGACCTATAACTTTTATTATAGTGATTTTTTTCTAGGCATATTAGAAATATATACTCGTAGCACTTTTTATAAAGTATGGGGTGGGGGCGCCAAGGGCTGACCTACCCGAAATTCTAACACGCCTTTATATATATAAGTACTAAATCTGGAAGTCTTAAAACATTTAATTTTCTTTACGTTGATGTAATTAATGTCTGTTTTTTAAACTATGCCCCCTTCCGATGCAACGTGCCTCAAAAAGGGGGCGAGTTTCTTAATCTTGTTTGATTTTGAACCATTTAGTTAAAATTGAGACAAAATTTCTCCAATAACTTTGAATTTAAGTTTTTCAACCTCTTTTTCTGGGATGTTTTCATCAGACATATGTATGTGTCAGTGATACAAGTAGGTCTACATTGGACAATTAATTTACAAACTGTTTATTTTAATTAATTAACATTCTAAATTAAATACACTGTACCTGATTCGATTTATCTTTAATTATAACTTCAATTTTAGATTTACATTTGTAAACTTTTCTTAATTAATATCATAACTTATTGTTTTATATATGTAACTTAAATTTTCGTTCTGTAACTTCAAACTTTTCTCAAATGTGGTTCTAAATAAGCATGAAAAAAATTAAAAAGTACATCCATTTAATGAACATTATGGTCGTAAACAAAATGAATAAAAATACCGACAACTTTCACTTTTGAAATGAGTATTTACATTTATTACAGTTACCCCCCACACCTTCCTCGGGTCTGACAGATGACACTAGCCAATATTCTTTGGACACAAAGGATTATAAGCCCAGATCAAAAGTAATTTTTTTCTCGCTTATAGAATAGTTTTCAAAAGGTTCTTTTTGGAATGTCAACGGTAAAAAAGAAAGGATGAATATATTTCTTCCTTTCTAAAATAGAAACCTTGTTTTTTGAAGAAAATATGCAAGTACCTTCTCTGGATACTCATAATTCTCGGTATCTCGGCTGTCGTAGCGATATCCACTGTTTATTACCAAAATAGCCAGCCTAACCAGATTACCAATAGTATGGAGGCACAGATAGATGGTAAAAACATATTTACTTTAATTATCGTACAATGTCTCGATTTCCATCTTTAACATATATTCATACACAATGAAACATGTAAAGAAGAGTTGCAGGTCTAACATAGTGCGTATATACATTGTGATATATTTAACATTGATGAACATCAAAATCTTTTTATAAAAATAGATAAAAATATAACACAATTCAAGGCAGCATTAAGAGATTTTTGTAATTGACCCACAATATGATTTAATGGAATATTTTTTTTTTCGTATTTTTTTTTTTTTTATCAAAGCTGAATAGCATTCATAAATAGGCACCAACACACGGGTATAAAATCCCTTCAGATTCTTTATATCGAATTGCACACCTTGAAATTATGACCAGTGCCTTACGTTCATATATTTCGCTTTTTTAAGTGCATTTTCGTTGTTTGCAAAAATTTGACTTACATATTTGATGTTTCTTTTCTCCTAGCTTAAAAAATCCTTAAAATAAAGAATTGAATCATTAATGTGTAACATGACCATGTAAGCAGTACTTTTACACAATTGAGACTTGTACAGTGAAATACTTCAAACTGTTAAAAAGACAGTGGTTCTTATCAGAAGTTTGTAGTTATAGCGGCGGGGGAAGAAGAACAACCCGGTGAACTCCTACAAGGACTTGTGTTTTAGAAATAAATTAACACCAACATAAATTTTCATGCAACAATTGATATTCATATATATAACTCAGAACAGTCATATCTAAGAACAATCCCCTCCTAAATTGTATTTGAAAAATCCCCCAAATTTTAAATACTAGCCTACATTGTACCGTTTTTAGTGTATTACCATATTAAAGGGGCATGATCACGATTTTGATAAAAATGTATTTTTCCGGTTTTGATATTTTTTCAATGCTTCAGAAAGCCATTTTTAATCCTCAACCAAAATCTGAACGTCAGTTGTCGAGTTATAAGTTGGATACAGAAATCACCATTCTTTGTTATGTAAACACGGCTCGTGCCATGCTTTTGTTTTAATTCGTTCAATAAACCGTTCCTTGCAATTGTCACATTCATCTTAGGTCTAAGCCTAGAAAATTCAAAATGTAAAGAAATAACACAATTTAGGCTTTTTTGCATAACAAAGAATTGTGAGCTCTGCATCCAACAATAACTTAACAACTGACCTTCAAATTTTGATTGACTATTAGAAATACGTTACTGAAGCATTGGACACATTAAAATAAAAAAAAATCAAAGTACTGAAGTACTGACGGGAGTTGAATTTATCGATTATCATTTATTCAAAATCAACGATATGTGATTTTGCATGGCAAGTAGTATCAGTAATCGAAATATTTCTGAAAAATTGTATGGATCCAGGCAACATTGAACTCTTGTCTTGTTCAACCAAACGCTCGGCTGTCTCCGTTTATCTCCGACAAGCAAGAGAGACTGTTTTGTCGGATATTATTCAACAGCCAAGCGTCTGGTTGAACGAGACTACATTGAACTTAAGCGTAGGAATACATACAACTTTAAAAAATATCTAAACTGTTTGTACAATTTAAAATCTTATTATTTCCATGGTATTAATAAATACGTTTTTTTGAAAAACAATGCCTCAGAATACATAGCATCGAATTTATCGATTATTTTTCAAGAACTAAGTGTTGTCAGCGGTATTGATTTGTGCTTAGGTCCAAACACTGTTTCACTTTCGCTTTGCCCGAGTAAGTGCATAGAAGAGTTGATTAAAATCAACTCCCAATAAATTTTTACAAAAATCATGACCATCCCTCTTGAAACGATTATATCTTATTTTGAAAATAAACGACCAATTAATTTTGAATTAAGGTGGCTCACTACAGCATGAAATATTTTCTCATATCAGCAGAAAATTATTTGATTATGATAGATATCATAATGGATAAAAAGTATTTAAGTCTAATAGGCAAAACATGTTTAATTTTGGGTGAAATTTACATTTTCAAAAATTTAATGAACAAATGCTCCATGCAGATTCGAACTCATGATCTGCGGTTCAGAAGCCAAATACTTTAACCACTGAGCTACGACGATATAAACCCCAATCGAACGATATAAACAGTGTAACAAAACATTTAAATCTCTATCTTATGATGTAGTGTCTTAAAAATATAAGTGCAGGTGTTGTGAGGTACCTTAATTTTAGTTTTAGTTTAATTTAAACGGTGAATAAAAACTGACATAGTGACTTTTATCCCCGATTTTAATCTGAAAATAATGGTTAATCAAAAATTTAGGAAATCATGTGTATTCAAATTTGAATGTTTACATTGTGTGTATATATATATATATATATATATATATATATATATATATATATATATATATATATTAATATATATATATTAATATATATATATTAATATATATATATATATATATATATATATATATATATATATATATATATATATATATATATATATATAAATTTTTTTCAGGTACCAATGAAATTAACAAAACCCTCGGTATTGTATTAGACAAGTTTAGTTCAATCAAACAGTCGATAGAGTCCATGAAGTCACTTGTGAAAGAAATCAACAAACCACTAAACAGGGCCCCAGGTATGTTCATTGAGAGAGAGAGAGAGAGAGAGAGAGAGAGAACAAGAGAGAGAGGATGTGTGTGTGTGTGTGTGTGTGTGTGCGTGTGTGTGTGTGTGTGTGTGTGAACTTTTTGTTTTATCCTTAGCGTTCATTTTAATCAGTTGTAATAATAAATATTAACTTCTTTAGCTTACACAAGTAGTGACTCTTTATCGGATTCATCGAATTCAGGACAGTGTCGGAACGATACAAATGGTGAATGTGTAAAGGACTGTACTTTCATGTGTCGTGGGGACTATCAGTCCTGTGAGACATGTATAGGTTATGTCACTTGTGATCATGGAAAAATATTTAAAAGAATCTGTGTTAATCCCAGATTCAATATAACTCTTTTTTGGGATGACAAACTCAAAGCATGTGAATTTAAAAGCAGTACGTGTTACTATAAGTGACAAAATACGAAATTTTATTAAGATGTTCAGTAGTCGATGATACTTGTGTATTTTAAACAATAGAACTGTTGTAATAACTTCATGTATTAAAAAGTTTCACGCTGTAGATATCATATAATTATATAATTTAATATCTTTTTTGCAACTGAAGATTTTTCTATCTAATCATAAATTATTGATATTTTAAACTAAAAGAAGCTTCCTGTCCTAGTTGAGACGGTGGTTTCTTGTTGGTCGAACATTCTTTCTTCTGCAGTATATTCATAAATACACAATTCTTTTTTTTCATAAGTAAACTTTAAATAATAGGAGATGTTAAAGTGACCAGATAATAATACAATGTGAACAGTGTAGATGTATTTAATCATACAAATGAGTTGTTTTTAATGTTTCTGTTCGTAAATTTGTGTCTCCAAAGAATACGCTATATGTTTTGTGCATTTCTAATATGAATTTGTATATATGCAACTTGTTGTAGGCTCGTATTTAACACACTAGGAACAATATGAGAATTAGCGAATCCTTGATTTTGAAACATGTCTTCTTTCAGTCAAATATTCATATGATGTTTAATATTTGTTTTGTATTATTTTTTGATATCAAAATTCGTGTAAGTTACATCGAAAATGGTACATATAAATCAGTAATTTGTATGTCGGCAACGTATTGCTAATACGATGTTTTATTTTATTTTTTCAGTAATTACCAAACACTTTACATATGTGTTTTAACAAAACATATAATGAAAAATGGATACTCCTTTTCAACTCTTTATTCCATTTTTTTAAAACCATAAACAAAAAGTTATTATAACTTAAACAGTTACTGATTGTCAATAACCTTCAATTAAAACTTGTCAAAAAGTAAATTATCACGAAGTTGCCTCCCCAATTTTGGGAGCATGTAAAGGAAGGAAATTAACAGAAAAATTGAAGTTATACTACGCTATCCTTACCCCACATCTCACGAATTAGAATTACGATTTTCATGATTTTTGGAAGATTTTTTTTGGTCAGTATATTTTGAATGAGCCCCCCCCCCCCCCCTTCCAGTTAAAAAACGTGTGTGACATTTCTACTGTCATATTTATTATTATTATATGATATTAATACTGGTATTCTATTTCGGAATTTGCTCTTTCTGTACTATTAATTTTTAAAGGGTCTTCCGATTTCCGTAGGTTTAAATTACATTCTTTACATAAAGATAAATAACTTCACATAAAGTTATTTGTTAAAAATCAGGGATTGAATAACTGATATCGAAAACAGTTTCGTTTTTAGCTCACTTGAGCTGAAAGCTCAAGTGAGCTATTCTGATCACATTTTGACCGTCGTCCGTCTGTCCGTCCGTCTGTAAACTTTTTACATTTTGAACTTCTTCTCTAAAACCGCTTATCCAATTTCAACCAAATTTGGCACAAAGCATCCTCATAGGAGAGCAAATATAAATTGCAGAAATAAAAGTCTGATCGGTATTCAAAGCGGAGAAAACCGTGAAACTGTAGAAAAAGGGGGTGCATTTTTAAAAATCTTCTTCTCAAGAACTACCTAGTCCAATTCAACGTAGTTTAGCATAAATTATCCTTATGGGAAGTAAAATATGAAGTGCAAAAATTAAGGGCCATTTCTGTTTCAAATCTGAGTTATTACGAAAATAAAAATAAAGGAAAGGCGTGTTTCAGCTTCGGGTTCGGCATCCGGTAAAATGGATAGGCAAGACTTGGCCTGGGCAAAACAAAAGATTGGCAGTTATTAATCTGCCAATCTCATTAAAATTTCAGGATATTTGATGGACCAGTATATTTGTTTTCGCTGTAAATATAACGTAAAATAATGCGTATTTGGAATTGAAGATTGCCGATCTGCCCCAGCTTTTATTTTGCCACGGCCCGGGTTTGCATACCCATTTTACCAATTATTCCATACTTCTAAAACGAGATTCTTTGTTTAAAGCAGCCATGACATTCAACGAAAAAAGGTCGATCTAACTATGATGAATTTGCTTGTTATGCAACAGTTCGCGTATGAAGGGAAATTTTTGAAACATATATATATATATATATATATATATATATATATATATACATATATATATATATATATATATATATACGAATATATTGGTGCCGATTTTGTGAAGTAAATTGAGGGTAAATATTTTAATGCGTTGACAGTTTTCACACATGACGTTGGTGTTAGCTTGTTCTGATTTTCGTTTCGTTTTAATTATTTATGCTTTGTAACCTGGGAACCATCGCCTGTATTTCGTGATTTTTATGTATCAAATCAAAAAGAGACTTCGGTAAATCAAACAGTTAACCGTTTACCTGGCTGCGCAAATTAAGCAAAATCTGATGTATCAATAAAGTACTGAAATACAATTCATTCTATCGGTAAGTCGGCATTATCTTTTGCGTAATGGTAGATTAATGCAATAGGTTTTGTTGAGATGCTCGGCATTTTCTCGAGTTTATTCAGTTTAAATAGAATTTGATATCGCTGATGGAAATATGTAGGTATATACATGTATATTTATGATTCATTTCGAAAAAATGAATTGTGTTCTTTATTTGTTATAGTGCATGTTTCTTGTGTTTAATTGTTTACAATTTCTATTTACTAACCATATTTGAGTGTTAAGCTTCGAATTATAAGCAAGATACAGAGATTTGCTCACAATTCTATGTTTGTACGCAGATCTTAAAAACTAAAGATTAAAAAAGTAAAAAAATTGTCAATATTTATTAAGAAAATTTTCAAAGTCTGTTCTTCCAGACACCAACTTTAACAACTTATTGTATTGTAAACTTAACCTTTTTTCGTCATTATTACTCCTACTGTACATGTGATCCTTAAATGTGTTTGTGTACATTTGTATAAACTGATTTTGAACCTCAAATACCAGTGAACTGGTCTTGAGTGAATAAAAGAATTGAAAATCTTAGGCCATTCTTTTTTCCATTTTAAATGCTGAATAGGAAATACCAAGTTACCGTGCAGGTGTCATAACAGTATTTCACTGACATGGCTGAGGCAAAATAATTCCCGAATTTTCCTTTGAATTCGGGGCGTTTCCACACGCGACAGGAGCTGATTTTTTTATAAGATGAAAAACAATGTGTAAGAGGTCTAACTATCCCAGTTTTGTAATAATGCGAGGTCACTTGAATTTTTGATTATTCTTGTTTCCGGAAGGGGGGGGGGGGGGTTAAAGGCCCGGGCTTGATTTTCAAACACATGTGTAACTTGGAGGTAAACAAAGTCTCACGCCTTGCTGGATGCACGTTTGTATTTTAATAGAAAATTGTAAATGAAGCGTTGTTTAAAAATATGTCAAGAGGATTTTTTCCAGAAGTTCGTTTTGAACTTTTAATCTGTATGTCAAGTTGTGCAACTTTGGTAAGAATATATAGTAAAATTTAATACTGTAGTGACACCTGCACGGATCTCCGCGGGCTCCCTGGTCGAGGACGGATGTGTCCCGGTGCACGGCGAGGGCTATTGTGAACTCTTGTTGATGAACCCATGTTTTATGTGTATTTGTATGTTGTCTGCTTGGCAATAATACTATAATATGTACGAATTTAGTTACACAAAATGTTTTTTTCTGATATTATATGATATACGACTATTGGTACAGAAATTTAAATTAATGATACCTATCGTAAAGAAAATGTCAGCTCGAGGCCTTTGTGGGCGTTACGGCCTTTGATATGTATAGTGAAGACTCTAAATTGTGACCCTCGGACCAAAACTGGAGCCCCAGGCGGGGTTCAAAGTTCAACATAGAAATACATAGGAAAATGTTTAAAAAAATTTCTTCTCAAGAACTACTGCACCAAAAATGCCAATATTTACACAAAAGGTTGTATATATAGTGAAGATTCTAAATTGTATAAATCGTGACCCCCGGACAAAAAGTGGGGCCCCAGGAGGGGTTTAAATTTTAACATATACAGGAAAATGTTTTAAAATCTTCTTCTCAAGAACTATAATGCAACAGTTTGGGATATAACTATGCATACATGTACATCCTTAAATAATGTATATTCTAATTTGTAAAAATCGTGACTCCCTGACAAATAATGGGGCACCAAGAGGGGTTCAAAATTTAAACATTTTAAAAAATATAAAGGGTAAAAATGTTAAAAATGTTCTTCTCAAGAACTACAATTTTATAGTTTGTTGAATTACTATGCATCCCTGGCGTATGTAGATTCTTAATTGGTAAAATCATGACCCCCGGACCGATACTGGGGCCCCAAGAGGCGGTCAAAGTTTATTATAGAAATATAAAGGTAACATGTTAAAAAATCTTCTTCTCAAGATTACAATGCTTCACAGTTTGTGAGATTACTAGCATGCATAAAACCTTGGATAATGTAGGTTTGATAGTTTTAAAATAGTGACCCCTGGACTAATACTGGGGACCCAAGCTGGATTAAAAGTTAAATGTAGAAGTATATATGGAAAATGTTTTAGAATCTTCTTCTCAAGAACTACAGTGCTTCAATTTGTCAGATAACTAAGTAAGCATTCTCAAATAGTATAGATTCGAAATTATAAAAGCCATGACCCTCGATCTAATACTGGGCCCCAAGAGGTGTTCAAAGTTTAGCATAGAAATATAGAGGGAAAACGTTTAAAAATCTTTTTCTAGGGAACTATAATGCTTCAGATTCTGAGATAACTATGCAAGCATCCTAAAAAAATGTAGATTCCAAATAAATACAGATTTGGCACTGGACTAATACTGGGGCCCGAAGAGGGGTTCAAAGTTTAACGTAGAAAGTTATATTGAACTTTTTTTTAAAAAGTTTTTCTCGAGAACTATAATGCTACAGTTTGTGAGATTACTATGCAAGGATCCTCAAATTGTGTAAACTCTAATGTAGTGGAACTAAGAGTTTTCTTTCTTGATGTTCTGTACAGTCTGAGAGTTATTCCTCTTCATGTGGAACTCTTCTACGTTCATTTTTCAGGCTTTGTACGTGCGGTCCCGCCGCAGTGCTACACATTTTCATTCCTATGATACTATTTATGTTGTTAAAGCCAATTATAAACCTCGGACCAATACTGGGGCCCCATAAAGGTGTTCAATGTTTAAAATAGAAAAAAGCATATGCTACGAAATAGAATGTCACAAGGAACTGCTGTTCAGGTGAGCGATGTGGCCGATGGGCCTCTTGTCTTACTTTACCATTTATAAAGGAAATATATTTATTTTTCATTGCAGAGCGATAACTTGACCCCAAGCATCCTGTTTTCGTTTTTAATCAAACAATAAAAATGTCTACCTAATATTTTCTAATATTTTGATATAAAACTGATTAAGCAATGTTATCTTAAAAACAAAAGTATGTTATACTATCTTACCCATCACATCAAATATTTTACATTTTACATTTTACATACTAAACTAATAAAACAAAAGACATACACTGTAGCCTTTTTTAATTTATAACTTGTTATTTAAGAGAATATGAAAAGATATAATTGTTGGAATTCAAAAGCTTTTCTGGACTAAATATTTTATGTTCAGTGCACATTTGAGACCAATTAATAAAAAGACGCACATTTTATGTATCATTCAGCTTAGTTTACTTTACCAGTGTTTGAACACAAAGTGGTTGCTTTTGCTAGTAGAGTCTCTTCGATTCTCTTTTACATTGTGGCATTGTCAAACATTTGTTTATATAAAGGAAAAAGGTTGACATTCATGTTTTAATTTATAATATAATTTTCCCATTAAAACAAGTCTTCGTCTTCTATTAAAAAATTGCAATCTGAAAATCCAACTCGAATTGAACGAAACGAATAGCTGAAAAAAAAGAAAAACAAAAAGAAAACCCGGTATATGCACGAGTATTTAAAATCGGTTTGATTTGTAACAGTTTCTTTTTTCGACGTGATTGGACCCCCACCAAATTATGATTACGAAACTATCAAGCATCAGGTATGATACAATTTTATACATAATTTTATTGAATGATTTAAGAGTTTAATTTTGTTTTTTTTTCTTATTCAAAGCCGAAAAATTGCTTAACAAAAATGATATGCCAAGGCATCCTATAAATCTTTATTTTTCTCGTGATCTTAGGGCGTATTGGCAATGTTTATTGTTTACAACACAAAGACCAATAGCCTGGACGCACAGATTTAAAAGGGTAAGACAAGAAAAAACTTATAAATCATATATTTATTTTTAATCTGAAAAGGAATATCATTGTGAATATTGGATGATTTCCTACGAAAAGAAGATAGCACGCTCAAATTATAAAAAAAAAACTGGTCCTTAAAAAAATGTTTGACACCCTATCATAAAATCTTATCTATTTCTAAGTACATGTCTATATGTATCAAAATGATCAGGTACATATATTTATCAAAGCTTCATTTCAAAGAGTCTTGCAATTGATTTTGCCGTTTTGCATTCGTGTCGGTGTAATTTAATTTGAAAATATTTGTTTACTGTGTTTTGCAAATCGAAAGGCCTCAACAAAATCTTGTCAGACGACAAAAAGTTTTAAGACAAAAAGTCGCAAAAATATATTGACATTTTATGTCTAACAAGGCATTTAAAACGACCAAATTAAAATTGGTTAACAAATCAAGATAAACGAGGGCGAATCAACTTTAATTAGATATTCATATGCAAAATACATAAATTGTCTAACAATGTCATTTATTTATTACAGATTTCAAATACCTGCATTTTTTTTTAAAAACTGCAATGTTGTACAATAATGTCGGATGAAGATGCATATGAAAATTGTTAAAGACAACAAAAAAGGAAGATATTGATGGACGATGCAATAACAATGGCTATTACGTCCATCAAAAATGAATCAAAAACACTAACTGATAAGTCATTTTTGGATCTGAAGAATAGAACAAAAACTAAATTACATGAATAAAAATCTATGCTGTGGGAAATGTATGAATATTTCAAGACAAACTCGACAAATGACATGGTGCATGTTCAAAGAATGAGTTTCTATTGCTAGATGTCACGTTATCTTTCTTACCGTTTTTGTTTTGTGGGTGTTTCACGCTTCACCTTTTCTGAAGTGTTTGGAAGAAGTGTTTAATACAGGATTTAAAAAACTGTCAGTGAATCAAGTAAAATAACACAATTTTGGGGTTTTTTTTTTCTTTCAAATAAGTATAATATGGAAGTATCTAATACCACCTTACTATCAATACATCAGATATTTCTACGTTTTAGGAGTGAACCTTCATGTATACATAAAAGTCGTGATTATCGATGAGCTTTTGGAGTTAATTAAGGACTCCTGTCTTGGTAGCATATCTAAAGTAAAACTTGACAGACAGATTGTTTGAGTGAGTTCAAGGTCACTATAAAAAATAGTGCATCAATTACTTTTCAGTGGAGAAATTACGGTACTTGAGTTATATGAGAGAGAGAGAGAGAAAGAGAGAGAGAGAGAGAGAGAGAGAATATCATTCTTTGAGTATTATGAATTGATAATGTTGGTCGGGGCGTGATCACATTCAATAAAGCCCGATGGCTTTTTTGATGGGTTTGATCCTGCCCAGACCAAAATTATCAACTTAAAATATTCAAAGAATGATTCCTTTTACTCTAATTTATATAATTTTTAGCAATTGTACGATTTAATATTTGAATATGAATAAGCAAACCACACGTGCACCCCCGTCATATGTCATTTGAATTTATTGAACTGAATATTACAAAATCGATACGTAGTGTTATTACAAGTGGAGACAAAGAATAATGTAAATATGGGTGATGGATTAACGTGAATGCAGTCGAATAGCGTATGACTACTGAAAACTCGTCTGAATTGACTGTTACAGTGTCGGAACATCTCGTCAATTGCAAGACAACACAAAATAATTTTAGTTGGATTTATCCAAAGTTTAGTTTTCACAATGTATGACATAAGGCTTGAAAATGCATGAAAAGGGATAGATAAGATATGGGAATTAAAAATACCCACTGTACGTAAAGTGCTGATTGAAAATGAGCTTGATTTAGGTAATCACATTAATTTGAAAAATGCAGAACATCAAAGGGAATTTGGAAGGTAAATTATTTTAGATAAGTTAGCTTTGCGTTAAAAGTGCATAAAAAATCTTCCTGCTCAATTTTATCGTGGAGCATAACCAAACTAGAGGGCTAAATAAAGAGAACGACTATATCCGAGATACCAGACAAAAGTATAGCTAGTGTTCCAAATCCAGTAAATCTCTATTAGCGCTTTCCCAATAAGAACCTAAAAAACGAAGTAAATGGCGGATGCGAGAACCAGACTATATTGTGATGAAGAAACACAAGAACACCACTCCATTGAACTAAGGAAGCCGTCAATTATTTCCCATTTGACATGTATAGGTGCCCTCTTTGTTCACGGAAAAATAACCATATTGAAGAAGATTCGAAATATAGATACTGTAGACGTACTTTTGGCCGCGTGGTATTAATTTACACTATGAACGCGGGCACACATTTTCCGCGGAATTTTTTCCCAGTGTACTTAAAGTGCATTTTGGAATGAAATTTTAAAATTGCATTACATGAATAAGGATAATTGGAAGTTACTACATTCTATACATGTAACACTTGCATATACGTATATCGTTTTTATCTATGCAAACTGTCAAACAAATTTGTATTGAGAATTCACTTAATCAATAATTTAATCTCCTAAAGATTTGAATTTTCTGTAAATTTACTTGCATGGAATTTAAACTTCTCCCAGCTTGAGATAACAGCACGTGTCAGACGACAAATAGCCCCAAGCGGGTGTGTCTTTCAATGACCCAATTAACTACACGCTAAGACCCGTGTTTTTACTGCAATGTTTAGATCCCTTTGTGTTGTGACTTTTAAGTGATAAAACTGATCAACTCATAATTTAAACTACATGTGAACCCATAAATTGACAGTTACTATTAATTGAAGATGTGGTGTTTCACAAGACGATTTTAGCCAGCGTCAAGATGTTACTACCGACCAGTGCACAACCGATAATTACTGTTCACAGTGTGAACAGTTCTTACAATTTAAGTCCAAAGTTGGACAAATTCTAGGTAATGAAAATCGCTCAGAACCAAATTTAATATCTATTCAAATGATTTTTTTTCATTCAAATAATCCGCGTAAATTTTTACCCGCAGATTAAATTGATATTGTGATTCCGCGGAATTATGACCCCGTGGAAAAAAATACGTCTACAGTATTTATGGTGGAAAACTCCTGGCATCTTTGATACATTGGGAAGTGCTCGGGACATACTTTTCCAGTTTTAAGAGATTTTTGTATCGTCTTCTAACCTGACATGAATGAGGATTAGTTTAAAAGGAGAAAACTATAGTATTATTGAAGTTTAGGCATAAAGATATTTTTAAATATTTCAAAATGTGAAGCAAAAAGTCACGGAATCGGTAATCTGGTACAGATCGAGTATATTGTAGGAATATGTCATGCTTTGTCGATGTTAAGACAAAACGTTGATGTGAACTATGAAATATATTTTAACATTTGTGTGATAGTGGATAGGGTAAGAGGGTACTCTCACACAGGAAACGAGTTGTTTCTTCTAAAACTTTATATCTACATGTATTGAACTTAATTAATAATTGCCAATTTCAAATGGATATTGGATGGTATCAATTACTTCCGTTTCGTTAACATGTGCAAAGATTTAGCAATAATCTCAAATATCTGAAAAAAAATTTTCACAGGAGTCATTCGGAATACCCAAAATGACTAGTTTGAAAACTTTAAAAAAGAAAGAAATGCTTAATGTGATACTGCAATGTCTTTGAGAATTTAAAACATTTGGATTGGAAAAAAACATTTAAAACCTTTGGATTGGAAAAAACAACTCCTTTACACAGGCATGCAGTTCTAACTCAGAGTTTAACATCTCATCTTGTCTGGCAATATTGAAACATATGCACGTTTATCAACTGAAACGGAATGGTATGCTATTATTATTGTTATTATTATAAATTTCATATACATCTTTATTTTTCATCTTTTTTTCCCTGATATTTATTGAATTTTTGAATTAGAAATGTTTACAAATGATTTTACACACTGAACACAAAATAATACAAAAAACATTAATGTAATATGCAATCCTTATATTTTTGCTTAGTTTCAGTTTACTTTTGTATTCTTCATACTTCTTGATTTTCACAGGTCAACAATTTGAATACACTAATGAACATGTATTTGTTTAATTGAATAGAGATTAACCCATCCGTCTATCACAGGGTCAGTTGCTGGTATTAGTATTGCTATCGACTAAAAGTTTTGAATGATGTAAATATCATTCAATCAAATGATGGCATTGTAAAAGCTAGGTTTTGGTCTGTTTTCATGTGAGTATACAGTTTATTTTCCCCGTTTGCCCCCATACTACATGACGATAACAACTGGCCTGTCATTCGATAGAAATTATTCTCGTTTCTTTGTTCCGAAGACATATAGACTCGTAGATTATGCGCGGATCTAATGTTGTGTGTGGGGTAGTGAATCCTGAAATATGGCTCAAAACATTTATCAAAATATACCTACACGTAAGACCCCAACCCCAAAAATAAAAAAAATATTCTCACTCGGACCCACCTCTTTTGTCTCAAAATCCTTGGTCCACGCGTGGTGGTTTATTTACTTATTTAAAAAATAGAATTTGTCGTTTTTCAAATTAAGATTTGATATCATGACTCAAGGAAAAAGAGTGTTATCGAATATATACTAAGACAAAATCCTCGGGACCCTAAATCTGCAGAAAAATTTAAAATAGATGAATTCAACCAGATATCAAAATCTTGTAGCTAAAAACCCCTGTTGACAGAATCAACTAAGCAATGTGAGCAACATCTCTTTGAAATTATTTTTGATTGTAAAATTGTAATTTTCTACTAAAATAAAAAACAAACATGATTTACGATTTACAAACACCTGTTAGTAAAAATTTTGCTATTTGAGGCCCAGTTTTAAGAAACATTTCATAATTTTCGCCCTGTACTAAAAATTTGTTTTATAAATGTATTCCATTTTCTGATATAGAAATAAAACTTGTTTTAATCACATTTATAAAAAAGGTTTTTTTTGTAAAACTTAGAATTAAAATAAACAAAATATCCTTCAAAATACAGCTCTTCAAATATTGAGAGAAATTATCTGACTCTGCAAAATGTTTTGCACCCGGAAGTTTCCGTAAGCATTCAACCAAAGCGTTTCAACAAAAGAAAGCTTCAATTACATTCTGTAAGAATTACGCAAGCGCCATTCAGATTCTCAAAGATAAGATCTTTTAAAATATTTTAATGCTTTGTTAAGCCTCGTGGGTTTTGCTTTATTTACGAGAATGTAATTGTATGCATTTTTTTAAAGGTTTGATTTACTAGTATTTGTACAGGATCCATTTTCATGCATCGAGGTATAATGTTTAGAGAATTTTCTTTAACAATACCTGCATCGTATCACATTAAACAGCAATAGATCTAAATCGAATGTGAATACTCGTCTGTGATTTAGTGTGTTTAAATTTCAAGTAGGTTATTTGAATTTTGCTTTGCATTATTTATATCAGTTCGTGAAATTGAACAAAAATGAATTATGCTTTACATTTTTTTGTAAAAGGAGTTTTTATTTGCATTTGATATACTATATTAAAATTAAAAAAAATCACTTACCTTATCATTTTTTTTTTTTGCATTCACACTTAAATAATGCTTATATTCAGCCTTTTATATTGGTAAAGTCTTTTCAAAAATATGAGAAAATTACTACAATGTACAAAGAAAAAAGCCCAGATAGATAGACTGGTAGATCAATAATGGATAGACAATCGATTAGAAAGATTTTGAAATAAATGACTAAATGAGGTAAAGGTCGACCAAACCATCTAGCTTCATTCGAACTTAATTAAATAATGAAGTCAAATATTTGGAATCGTTTGAAAAATCCCCTTGTATTTAACATGACATGGTTTTATTTTTAAATCCAAGGCAGTGGGCGATTAGTTCTTGCCATTCAAGCCAGAATGTTTTTCCTCTGTCAGAACTTGCAAAACGTAAAACTGTTTAATTCTTTTCATGAAATTTGAATTAAAGTTTATTTTCAAAAGCATTTTGAGAACCCATTATCTGTAATTATATGTAGCTCTTTTGTTTTACAATATTCTATGATTAGTTACGCCTGCAATAGGATGTTTAAACAAGTGTTTATGATCTTACTAACACATGTAATACTGTGTTGTATTATAATTTATATATGATTTATTAGACCCTTGACATCACAATTTAAGGTATCCGATCCATATTGAATCAAATTTTTCCAACCTTGAATATCCATCATGTATTTAATACTTTGATATTTATTTAAAGTATTTAAGAGTATAAAAAGATTTACCGAGAGAAATTTCTAAAAATATTATCAACTAAGCAGTAATTAATTAATGAAGATTGCATTAAGGTCTATGGAGACAAGCACATTTTTAAAGATAAAAAAGTGATTACTAGGAATATCAAAAAATGATTTGGTGGAAAGATGTATTTTATCATTAAGAATACAAAAACTGTTGAAAATAAATTTTATACCACGTAGATTTTTTTTTAGAATTAATTTTTATAGAATAAAAACAAAGGGGGACAACTCTTCAAAAAAGGAAAAGGTCATTAATTAGGACACATTCCACACTTACATATTAATACTTAAATAGGAAAATTGTGTCCAAGTAAACTAAGTATTTTAAGCCCATAATTATATGTTATGCACCCAGATTCATTGAATCTGAAACTATTATGGATCGGATACCTTAATGCAAATATGTTATTGTACCTCATTTACCATTGTATGATAATGGTTTGAGAGAATAAATTGAATTGAATTGATATGATTTAAGGCTATTCCCGCTTTTTCGTCACGTATATAAAATGATATAAATACCGGTAGATAAAAAGCAAAAGCGTATCATTTACTCAATATCAGTAAAAAGTACTTAGACCTGTCGTTCCGTTCGGCACATAGGCCATCAATGACAGTCCTTCAGCACACAAGGTTCTGAGCTGCTTTTGCAGTGTCGTTCAAGGTCATGTCGCGCCTTAAATTTTACCACAGTATCCTGCCGACGCCCCATCTCTCTCTCTCTCTCTCTCTCTCTCTCTCTCTCTCTCTCTCTGCGTGTTCTAGTCTGTAATTTGTATGTGATGCTGGATATTGGCTTTCTTAAGGTGATTTAATCTAACCTACTTCCTCCGATTGAGTCATGTGTAGTGATGGTTGCCATGCTCTATTTCATAGCTCCTAATTCGTGACCCTTCCAGGCCATCGGATGTTGCAGATGCGCATGAATGAGACAGGTGTTGTAAAATGTTTTAATCTTCTGCAGGGTAATTATGGTCGTTTTCAATGTTATTGCTCCATACAGTAAGAGGGATTTCAAAGTAATTAAGCTAATCTTAGATGCCCAGATTTTATCAAGCTGTTTTCTTGCCGTTTCTTGACTTCACATCACGGTCTGTGCCACTCTGTCTGTCCAACACAACCCCAGGGAGACGAAGGACTTAACTTCTCTGATGAGCCCATCACAAATTGTGACTGGTCATAGGACAGTGGTCTTGATTTGTTTTATCAAGTCACAATCCTTTTTTTTGTCCTGTACCTCACTGGGAGTACACTGAATACCACGGTTCCTTCCTGATGTGGTAGTCCTCTCCCAGATAACAAGCTTATATTGGCCCAGCGTTGGTACGATTTTATCATTTATGTTGGCCCAATGTCGGAAAATAACATCGGTCTAATGTTATTTTGATCATCGGCACAACATTGCACCAACACATTGGTGTGATGTTGGCCCATTATCGGTAGTTTCATAGTTTAAATGTGGGGCCAATGTCGGTACAATGATTCAATCCAGCCAAAATTCCTCAAACTTTGTCCTTATTTAAGAATCTCACACAGATAAACAGGAAGAATATATATATATAATCAATATACCTGTATTTTTTCACGAACAATCTGGAAGTCCTCGAATACATTGTACAATTTTTCAACTTTATTATTTGGATAGTTTCATGTTTGCTATGGAAATTCCCCGTGTTTTTATTTTTAGCAGCATTAATTAACCTGATCATATAGGGAACGGTTTGAAAGAAAGAACCCTTTGAGACAGACTATAATTTTATCAATGCACGAACATGCAGAATTATGCCCCAGTGACAACTGTATATATATAATAAATAATATAGGTTTCAGTCTTGAAATATATATCTTAATTCAAACAAAATTTGCATTATAATAATATATTCATTAATATAATCCAAATTTTACTCATAATGAATAAGTAGGCTAAACAAGTGATTTCCACAGACTCACCAGTAACCATCGTTCTACTATCAAAGTTAATAAGGAATAAGGAATCATTCTTTGAGTATTATGAGGTGATATCGATAATTTCGGTCGGGGCGTGATCAAATCCAATAAGGCCCGAAGGGCTTTATGATTGATTTGATCACACCCCGACCGAAATTATCACCTCATAACATTAAAAGAATGATTCCTTATTACTTATATTTATATAATTTTAAGCAGCCATCGTACGATTAAATATAAAAATATAAATAAGCAAACCCCGCTGGCGCCTCAATTTGGCGTCATTTGTATTATGGGTTTTATAGTACAAAATCGATATGTAGTGTTATCACAGCCAAAGACACTGGAAAATGTAAATATAGACAATTATAGTACTTGATCAACGTAATTAGCCACAAATAGGAGAGAATGGTGGTAGTTCTTACCGATTACGACTCGAAGTGACTAAAAATTGGTGAGCACGAATAAAGAACATTTCTGGATACATAAACAAAGGTATATCCCCTTTGATGGCATAAATGAAAATTAAACACTGTGCCAGATAATAATGAAAGTAACAAGATGGCAGATTTGCTTCTGTCTAAGCTGCATATATCGACAAAATCTCATTCTAATTCTAAAATGCCATTTAATAGACCATTGCTAAAGGAGTAAACAACCAACTCAACTTTGTTTTTAATGCATCTCACCTGTCAAGGTATAATTTTACCATAATAAAATAATTTTTACAGGAAAATAATATTTTCCATTGGAGAAAGAATTTTACTTTAGGATGTTTGAAATTTCCTACCGGAATAAAAGAACTTCGTTGGGGAATTTAAATTCTGATAGGATTTGAACAAAACTCCTATAGGATTGTAAAATCCGATGGGAAATCTTAATATCCTACAGGAAAACTACCTGTCTGAATCAAATACCGACTGGAAATACTTTCTTTCAATAGAAAATATAATTCCTACAGGATTCTCAATATTTCCTGTAGGAAAATTATTTCTCTAATGGGAATTATTATTTTCCTACAGGGTACTAATTCTTAATTAAAGTTAAATATCTCTTCTGTAAGGCATACTAAAACAAAAGTGGTTATATACTCTCTAGACAATTGTCCATCATTTGGTATGAATGAATATTTACGAAACTGCATCTGAAGCAGATGCAAAATGCCACCTTGGCACTAGCATTATTATCCGCAACAGTGTTATTACTTCAATGTATATGTAAATACTTGCCAAGTGAACGAGCTATCATCAGATATGTGTACTAATATTCAAGTATTTTTATACTCTATTTGTCATAGCAGCATAATTGTCTTCTTGGTTTGAATTAGTAATTATAAATTGTCAAATGGAATACAAATTTAGGAAGCAGTCGAAAATATTTGACTGTCAGATGACACACGACGAATTGATTGGGTTTTTTTTTCAAGTGAAATCTAATAGAAAAGAAAAAATCTTTAAAATTGCATGAAGATCGACGAAAGTTTTCTTTTAAAAAATTGCAGTTGAAAAGAGGTTCTGGGTGAAAAAGTACCAGGAAGGAAAAATAAACAAACCACCTAGAAACGAAACACCTTTTAATCGCTATTGAAATGCATAATTGTGATATCTGATTTCCTTTATAGCCGTTCTTTTATCCCCGACACAGATTTTTTTTTTATCAAACTTTTGTTATTCTATTACGTCACAAAGATTCCCTTTTCTATTAGAATAGTTCTACTGCAAAGTTTGAATTTTAACCTTCAAACATTAAATTGTGTTTAAAACCTCGAAATCTCGGAAAGTATGATAAATGAATTATTAGTTACTTATGTACGCAACGTAATTTATCTTTTAAAAATCAAACACAACCCATTCAGACTGTCTTGTTTTGGAATTTGTTTTCTTGCTTTTAAATTAACTATTCATACTTTATCCATACTTAAAACAGACGGTCCTGGTTGTTTATATTTTATATATTGTTTCTTATATATTTAAAATTCTTGAATGGAGTATATTTTTGATGATTTGTATGATAGCGAATTTCAACATATTTGCAGTATCTTCTACGTAAACGGAATATGTATTACTCATTAGCTCAATTTAAAACACAAACAATACCCCGACAATTACAAAAACAGTATTTTTGAGCTATCTACATTTCTGCCATATGGATATACTGTCAAAAATTGATTAGGAGCGCTTAGTAAAAAAGGCTTTTTCGATATTTCTTTATTGTTCTATTCACTGAAAACTTAGGGCTATACTTGTAGTTTTTTTATCCATTATTTATTATAATTATCTTATTTTGATTTAAGAAATAATGAATGCTGCAGAAAAGTATTTTAGTATAAAAAATGTTTGATTGTCTTAGATCACTTAGAACATGTAAATAAATAGATTTTTTTGCTTTGATTTTATTTTCAAATCTGAACAGAAATATTTGATCATATGTTACGTGTAAATTAAAAATAAATATATATCATTTTTAAAGGATTTTCCAAAAGACCTAACATATTCAGTTACGCATGGAACAACTAGCCAAACATATGGGCCTCCTCAATAGATATTTAAATGTCTTCGCAAAGCCATGGTCTCATTTCATGGGAACATTTAGACAACATGGTAAGAGGGAGGTTTCCTAAGTAGAAATCACAATCTTCTATTTTTGTTTATTTGAAAGATGGATATAGGGGATCAGGGAGGAAAGGGGGAGGGGGTAAGACCGTGTTCACTAATGTATTTTCAAGGAATAGGATGTTTTTACATATCTTAAAAAAGGATTACTTGAATACACTTCAAGTCATTTTATAAAATCAAGACACTGAGATTCATGTGTAATTTGTTTTGTTATATATATTACAATTACTTTTTTGTTCATAAAAATAGAAATATCCTATGAGTTTTGATAATATGATTCAAGCAATTTCTTTTCAAGGTCGTCAAATGTTATTGTAATCCCCTATTTCAAGGACTTTTGCAGAGTCGATCACGTTCCAACATTTCTAATCTGGCCCCAAAAGAGGAAGGATCCTAGTACTTTAAAATTCTTTAAGAAACTATGACCTAAATATTTTTCCCCATAATTATTTTCAGGTCCGTTCAGATCGTTTCACTTTGTATGCTTGATATTATCGGTACCAGTGTTATATTGATGGATTTCAACTGACAAAAGAGCTGAGTCCCTCTTGGAAAGCTGACTTATGAATGTGATTTCTGTGGGGAAATTCCATTCTGGAGTCATTTTTCCGGGTTTTTTTTATAAGATAAAAGCTATTTTCTTTAAAGATAGGGTCTTCATTTCGACTGACAACAATTAGGTAGGACGATGTTCAATCCTATAGTTTGATACAGCTGCTTGAACTATAGAATGGGTTTTCCAATGTCATATGAATTAACGAGAAATGGACGAAGGCGTTTATCTTTGGTTTGCAGCTAAAATTCTAAAATTGTTAAGACAAAGGGAAGACTTTAATGGTGCATTTCAAAAGGAATGAACCTGATTTTTGTTACACCATTTATCCCAATTCAACTCTATTTAAAAAGATTTTTTAGTGTGACCCGGACATCATTTTTGAATATAAACCAGGAAGTTAATAATAAAATAAGTCAATTTTTAAAATACTACAGCTTTCATTAAGAGAATCTGACGTGTATGACGACTTTGACTAAGTTCATTCAATATATTTATTGCATATGGAATAATCTACTTCCTGTACACCGTGCTTAAATCAAAGACGTAATCAGAAAACGTAATGTTGAATAAGTTGGACGTTTTTATAAATTATTCAGAAATTCAATTTTACAATTTTACATATTCAGTACGAGGTAACTGTAAATTAATGCGTTATTTACAGAATAATGTTTCTTTATGTGGAATCTTTTGACTACATAAGGGTTTAAGTAAAGTTGCTTGGTCCGATATTACATCAAATTTTGTGAACCTTTTTATACGATGGTTATGCTGTGTATGTGCATAATAAAAGATATTCATGTAGTTTTGCCAGTCAATTAAACTATATTTTATTGAATAAAATGATGTACAAAATTTCTTAAAAAACAAAGGACATCAAGAGGTACTCGTTATTTCGCCTCATGACAAAATTTGCCACCGATGTCGAGGCAGCCACGATAGTATCACGACTAAAGCATCGCTATATATAAAGCTTATAATGTTTTGGCAAATCAGAAATAAACCTGTTTTCATTTTGTTCACTAATATTTCTAAAGAGTACTTTGATTACCGTCGATACATATTTGGGGGACGAAACCAAACGGTTCCCCTTTCTAAACATTCATATGATGCAGTTAGATTTGGTTTCTTTGTATGCCCATATAGAAATTATTTATTTACTTTGAATATTTATAACTTTGAAAGGAGACAGATTCTGCTGGTGTAAAAATGTAAAAGTCAATAACTTTTTAAGATAATTGTTTTTTTTCGAAAATTATTTGATACTGTAACAGCGAAAAAGTCGACCATGCAGATTTAAACAGAAAATAGTTGATAATTTTCCTGCTTAACTCTTTAAAGGGGCATGGTCACGATTTAGGTCAAATTCTGTTTTCCTGTTTTCATTATTTACAATGCATTAGGACAATATTTCTAATGATCAAATGAAATTTGAGAGTCAGCTGTAAAGTTATAAGCAAAATACAGAGCTCACAATTCTTTGTCATAAACAAGGCTCGTGCCCATTGTTTGTTTACATAGGTTCAATATACCAGTAAAAAATCTTTTCAAGCTTATTTGTCTATCTTCGTATTCATTTTAAGCATAAATAAACAGTTCCTAACGTTTAACGCATTCATTTCAGGTCTAAAATTGGTATTTTCACTTCAACATTCAAAATGTAAACAAAAGCTTTGTTTACGTAGGAAAGAATATGCAAGCTCTGTAACTTGCTTATAAATCAACGAATGACACTCAAATTTTGGCTACCTATTTAAAAAGCCTTTCTGAAGCATTGTAAACATTAAAATCGGAAGAATAATTTTTGACCAAAATCGTGACCATGCCCCTTTAAATAACAAGTAATTTATCCAATTTCGACCTTTCCACAGATGACATTTTTCTATCTTAGGCCCTTGTGTTTCAAAATATTTCTGTTCTTTAGATCAGAACTTCATATTGTAATAATGGAGGCAACAGTTCTTAGCAATGAGTGCACTTGAATAAACCGCGAGTCTGTATGCTTTGCAGATTTAAGTATCAGGGCTGTTACTTTTTTCTCTAATCTTTGTTTTATCCAATGACATTCCAAATAGAGTTTAGTGAAATTTGAACCATTTAATATCTATTAGTTTGATACGATATTGGCGTTCCTGTATGGTCGAAAAATTTATTTGAAACCTGCATCAATAAAATTTACTGGATCTACTTTTCTCCTCTGTTCTGATTTAACACTTTTTTAAAAACTGGAATTTCCAAGATAAACACTGGCAACAAATGTAAAGTTGTGTCTGTTTAATTGTAAGCAAACAAAATACAACTTATTGAATATGAAAAATTGAAAGTTCTACATTCAAAAATAAACAATACGAATTATTTAATTCACTAAATAGAAAATAAAGCGTCTTCTCACTATTTCGTCTGCTTGGGATCAACGATCAACACCAACACGGAGAGGCTGGCTATTCCAACTACAGGAATAAATCATAACGAACATATAGGCACATACACTTTCGCGGTAACACTGCTGTTCAAATTTGGTAACGAACACACGTACATGATCGGTCATCAAAATAAGCATCTTAAAGCAAAGCTATAAGTAGTGCATCAACTCCTTCGGCGTATTCCAAGCGGCAGATGATCAGTACCTCACTGACTATCTAGTTACCATAACATTTACAAAAGTCGCGCATACACAATATTATTTGTCGACATATCCAATTTTTTCCGTCCACGATCACGTCTCCTTGCATGGTTATGCCCAGGTGCATTCCAGCGATCAAACTAGCATTAAAACCAGTTTTAACGAATCATGCTGCAAAATGAATAACATCACACGCAATCGCATGTATTTCCCTTTCGTTTTCAATTCAGTCGGTTTAGATTTTGAACTATCCACTTGTGTTTAATCCATTAAAGTCAGCTCAATAGCTCTGCATCAGCTGAATGCGCATCCATTTTGAATATTGTTGCTGTTGTTGTTTTGTATTCATACGCCCCGCTTCGTTTAAATTTTTTACATTTTTGTTCATGGAACTTCACATTTTATAATTTGAAAATGTTTTATTAAATGATAAGAAACGAAATTTGCCATTAATGCTCTACGCGCTTTGATGAAGTTTTTCGGTCAGTTTTTCCTTTGATCCGTCGATCAATAGACAAATTATTATATTCATTTCTAATGAAAGAAGAGAATAGGGTAATTTTATAAGATTCAGTGTATTGAATATAATTTCATATCAGATCGCTTCAAGTACATTGCATTCATTTAAATCATAGTTTTTATACGATCGCAATCACCAATGGCAAAACACTTTCTCTGTGTATGTTATAAATAAATACTCTAGTTCCATTTAGGTGGGTAAAGGAACTGAATTCGATCATGATCTCAGTTTGAAGTAATAGAAGAATTTTTACAAAATCCAATATGTGTAAGGAAATATATGCGACAAAAAATTTACACAATGTATGTGGAGTCGATTTGTAACATTTTGAATTGTTAACGCTTGTCATTTTCTATACATTTTTATTGTTGCTGAAAAAATCTTATTTACTCTCTCTTTTTAAAATAAATAAATGGGTAAAACTATCAATTAATTAATTCTATGTTACATGTTGTAGACTATTTACATGAACAACATATCTTAAAAAGATAGCAGTTTTAATTTATTTAAGAGAAAGTATTGTTGTGACTTGAAGATATTTCATATAACAGTGTGCTTCTATTTTATCACTAATAGAATCAACAGCACATTCAAGACACGCACCGAAGAGTCTCTGGGAATTCTGCTGGTTCTGACGGGTCGAACAATTCGGTAATTATATTCCATTACATCAATGATCACGGACAATTTCAATAAGACGCTTAACGCAAGACCGTGCCATTATACATATCATGTTGTTTGTATGCATTTTGCAGTCGCTCGTTATATTAGTTAATACTGTTTTTTTTATATAAAAAAAAACGCGTGTTTAATTTTCAAATAATCGACATACATTTAAAATCATTTTATTCATGATAAATTTTAATTTAGATTCACTATTTACATATAACTTTTTATGCAAATTGAAACCAAGCTCCATCAAAGCTGTAAATTTTATTACCAGTGGGGTTGGGGGGCGAGACCAAATGGTAATATAATGTTAATGCATATTATATTTTCTTCTTTATTTCTACTGAAACTGAATTGAAATTTGTTGCATATTCAGAGAGAACATAAAACAGAATGTAAATTCCAGACCCCAGGGTAGGGATCGTAAATAAGTGAAATTGTCATAAACATGTCGGAATAGAGGACAGTCATTGTAATATTTACTTTAAAGATTATGAATAAAGCAGTACAAATGATTTTTTCTTCATAAGTATCTTTAATTTACTTCTCTACCGCTGTAATTTAATTGTACAATTCGATTTAGACCCTCTTCTGTATTTTTATCAATTGTATAATAGTTGAATTTATATTCATTTTAAATTTTGAATTATCTTTTAAAACTTATTTTCCTTGCGGTAGGGTTCATCGTACAGCAGTTTTCAGGGTGTTCAAGAACCTGAAATAGATTATGAAGACGATACTAACGAGAATGAGGTAATGCTTAAAGAGTGCTTGAGACTTTGATTTATTGTTGTCACATCATTGATAAACAAGCAAGAGAAAATAATACGATAACTCACCCCAATTCTAAAATGATAGTAAAATTATCGTATAAGATATAAGCCAATTTTTATTGTTTTGATAAAGTACCTGTTCTTGTTTGTTTAAGGCACCTGGAATTCCACAATCCACAGACTGGTACATTCCCCGAGGATATCGCTTAGTAGGTTAACTCTTCTATTAAAAACATCTTTTTGCAACCAAAAAACCTGGAATGTCCTTTTAATAAATTTAAATTCAATTCAGCAAATATTGACCACATATGCATATGCACAATTATATATTATAGAACCACAGAACCTTTCGAGAACAACCGGTAAGTATTATCTAGGTTACATTTTATAAAACCTTTAAAGCAAAATTAGAGTAAATCTTAAAATTATTATAACTATAAATACACATTAAAAAATGCCAATAAAACTCATTACAACACAAGTCCATACTGCGATTAGAAATTTACAAAGGAGTTAATGTAAAATTAATGTACATTTAACATATCTTATAACTGTAAGTAGATATCAAAACTAATTTTAGATACCACCATTATCGCCCTTAGATCAACAACAGCCAAATGTTAGAGGGACTGTTGGAGTCATAGTAAGTATTCAGATTTTAAACGGAGTCCATGTACCAGTTATTAATGTGTTAATATACAATTGGTCCTAAGTTAAATAAGCACACTTTATTGTAGTAAAAAAGTAATTGTTTGAAATTATTACTGCTAGTATGATATTCATCAAATTATATAGTTAAAAAATTGCAATATTTTTGGACTGAATTGCTATATTGAAATACTTACCTGCAACATATTCACCGAAAGTAAAAAAAAAGATTAATATGAAACACAATTTTATTTAACGGCAATACGAAGATGTGTTTATTCACCAGAAGCTTATAAAATGTAGCATTTTTTACACACCACGTGAAGTGTTATTATATTGAGATGTAAAGAAATAAAAAAGTTTCCCTTGATTTGCAGTCACAGTACAATAGACGAGGACAGTGTGTCTTCTATGACAATGCACGGGTAGGAGTTACCACATTTGTGTTGCTTCTCGAGAGTTTTAAGTTAAAAATCTTATATAATTTTGTAATAATTACACTCCAACTTCCCCTTTTTAATATCGAACAAAAAAGAAAGAAATGAAAATAGTAAAGCTGTAAAAATACTAAAAACTTGACTTTCAACAATTTCATTAAAGACAAAAGTATAAAAGCTTATATTTAAATCCTTTGAATATCAACAGAATGTACCTGGAATAGGAGGTTTTCGTTCATCTAACATATCCAGGGGCTCCGACAGCACAAATTCATCGGTAATTAAGCTTATGATAACTATCAAAGATATATACTATCAGACTTGACTTTTATGTCTTTGTCAGAAAAATTTATGTACTATAAAGGAAGTCAAATGATTTTAAATTTTTTATTAGATCATATCTTAAAAAAATAAATGAAATTGTCTGCTGTCTTCTGCTAGTTTTAGAAAAAAAAATGAACTGTAAAATATGAATACAAGGCAATAAAAAGTTATGTAAATGAGTTACTGTATATCTTTTTCTGAAGAATTATTATTTTAAATGAAATATTTTACAAAATTTTCTGTTAAGTATCAAAGTATTTTAGGAGTACAAATGTAAACTTAGAAGTGTGTAGGTTACATTATATAAAACATATCGGTATAAATGCTTTCTAGTGTTTTAAAATTCACAAAAATGTGTGATTAGTTTTTTGGCTCCTCAGTTGGTTATAATGACAGGTCGGTTTTTTAAAAATAAATTATATGAATAAAAAATATTGATTTATGTATTTCCATGTTTGAGAGTTTTATCCTTCTGATCCATTGTTTATCTGCATAATCATTTTTTGTCTTAGAGTTATGAACAAGTCCAGAGTGCACAAAGTTCACCCAGATACACAGAGGTATGGATTTTTTTTTTTCAAATATCATTCACATGTTCTGCTGGATTTTTATTCGAATTGCCAAATATTAAAACAATATGAAGGCCGAAATGAACTGTAGATTTCAATTGAGTACAGCCTATCGTGAGAACAATTGAGACACAGACATTAGAACGGCTCTGGTTTTCCCCCCCATAGTCATTCCGCACTTTTTAACTGATTTTTATTTAAGACTATTATTAAAACCAAGTCGCAAAAAAGTTGCAATTATTGTGAAGCACGTGCTAAAAAATACAAAATTCAAGTTTTGTGGTTTCGTCACATCTATCTGATTTCAATCCTTAATTTTTTCTGTTCAATCGTTGAGAAGTCATATCGGTTACAAAATGTTAAAAAGTGTATATTTTGTATGTTTATATATTTATTTTATGATAGAATTGTAACGTTTATCAAAGTGATCATTAATAAGTTTTGTTAAATGTATGTTGCTTTTCGTTCTTGTAATAAATTTCTACATGTAAATTGATGAAACGAGATCTCTGCGTTGCGTTGAACTTATTTGTAGGTTCAACGTGAATTGGATTTGTTGTTCTCGATGCATAGGAAAATGTTCAAACCATAAATATTTGCTTTGGTTTCAGGCAACACCTGATGGCAATCATAGAGCTACGGAAACTGATCAGTCCATCCAAAAAGTAAGTCTTGTTTCTTAATAAATTAAAGTAAAACACTGAAACATAATTTTGGTCGTTTTTAAAAGAAGCACAGGTTGAATGTTAAAAACTTTCTCTTTTTTTAAAGCATAAAGGTTGTTCCATAAAGAAAATTTGCAAGTGCGTCGTCTGGACCGCTATTTTTCTTGGTATTTCTTTCGGAGTTGCGCTTTCCACTCTTAATAATGTAAACACCAGTGATTTGGAGAGACAGATGTTACAGGGTGAGGAAATGTTAATTTTTAATAATTTAAGAAAAAATATTCCATTTTACAATTAATAAAAAAACAAGTTTTCTAAATTTTCTAAATTGTGATACGAAAACTTACTGGGAATCAAATTATACTCTGTCCCAAGTTATTGCTTCCACCACTTTTTGATGATTTTTAATAAAAATACACATACCTGTGAAAGAAGTATAGTTGAAATCGATGAAATGGAAAATATCCAAGATATCTTCATTGACAAATTATCCCTTTTCACTCATAAAAGTTTAAAGGAACGAAAACAAATTTCTTACGGAGATTTATAATGAGAGATGTTTACATCTCTCTCCATTCGGAAGTACTCGGGGCACCTCGCGCAATTTTCAAACGTTATCAACCGGGCTTATTAATGGCTGATGCAATGTAAAATCCCCGTAGACTTTCTATTTTGGGATGTGTATTGAAACCGGAAGCGGTAGAGGGGCGTTTTAATGGACATTTTTCATATTATTAAAAGTTTTAGTACAAAGGTATTTATTATTATCGAAATATCAAGAGAAAAGTTGTGGAAGCAAAAACTAGGGACAGAGTATAGAGGTAAACAATTTTTGTGGATTTTTTTCGTCAATTTCTTAAAATGCGTTGGGATCTAAATTCTTGGATTTGCTAATGTGTTCATTGAAAAAAGACTACATTTTATTACTTGTTGATGATGTTAATTAGTGGTTTAGAGATGCCAACGAAATCCACATTGATCAACTTCGAATATGAATGAAAACACGATTATATTCTACCTTAAACGTGAGAGTTTATCATTCAACTTGTTCAACAATTCGAAACTCAAAATAATTTCCTTTTTACTTATGATGCTGCGTTAATTGCAAGCGATCTGAGATTTAAGCAATTACATCAATATTTCTAATAATGACAAAACAATTTCTTTTTAAACAAAGATGTATTCTATTGCTTTTGAGTTCAATTTTTTGTGGTATAATTTTATATAAAGTAACTATTGATTCGATTTAATGATTTGTTGCAACAAAACTGAATTTTCAAGCCTTGCATTATCATTCCCAGCGCCGAGATCGTGTTTCTTAGTAATTTGAACTTTTATTTCAATTTTTTTTAAATTACTTAAAAACATTAATTAAGGTTAACATCTGTACAGTAATATTTTTCATATTTTATGCACTATTTAAGCATGGAATGCTTATTTTTGGATGTCATCGGTCCTATTACACCCAGCCATGCAGACAAATTGAATACCGCGCTTGGCATGAGTGTTATAGAGCCGACGACATAAAATAAAAAAATTAGGCATTCAATGCTAATATTTATATTTATACTGATGTTTATTTGTATGAAATATATGTGTATCGTCGCTGTAAAGCCATTATATACGCTCTAAGTCAGGTATGGAACCATACATGAAACAGTCATATTAACATGTAATTAAGTTCGCTGACGCGACTAAAAATATAGTGCCGGAAACTTTGAAAAGAAAAAAATATTTTGTTAAGGAGTGGATATAATTTAATGATTATTTTTCAAAAGTACATATCAACTTGGTTCTGAAAAAAGTTGAACTTTCATTTAATCTTACGAAAATAAATATATTTAAAACATGTGATGACGTTTACATCCATGTTCATAGCGCATGAATTACCAAAGTGTATTAATAGGAAGTCGAACGTTCTATTAATGAATAACAATGCATAATCTGCATAAGCGAAATTACATATAATTATTTGTTATACTTTCATGTTAAATACTGAAATCTGATTGGTTAAGACGCAGTTAATAATATTTACTATAACCCTCAGCGTTAGCAACGCACTTGGCAACGGGTAACATTAAAAAATGTTACATGCGCGAAAATTATGCGCGTACGGTTCGCTGTAGAATTCACGTTATTCCTATATAAAAGCAGTAAAATTTTCTTAAAAATTTTAAAAAAGACATTCAGTATAACAAAATAAATAGTGCCTGTTTGGGAGGATAACAGTTGAAATTGACACCCCTCGAAAACCATTGTCAACCTCCGCTTCGCGTCGGTTGACAATGGTTTTCTCGGGGTGTCAATTTCAACTGTTACCCTCCCAAACAGGCACTATTTATATAATATAATATTTGATATATACTGTTGTTAAGTTTAAACATTTTTTCTCTAGGTAATGATGAAATTAACAAGACACTCGCCCGCTCATTGAAGATGGTTGATAATTCATTAAAAGAAGTAATAGTGTCTGCAAGAAATGGTTCACAAACAGTTAGTAATGAATCAAGTTCTCATAGTAATAAAACTGAAGCGCAAATACGTGATATGAAAACAATGTTGTTGACGTTATTTGAAGAACTTGAAAGAAACATCACATCTTATTGGAATAGCCAAGTAAAAAGAGGTTAGTTTAGTTTATTATTATATTTCATCTACATCATTAAGAGAGAGAGAGAGAGAGAGAGAGAGAGAGAAAGAGAGAGAAACGACTTTCATCATTCGGTTACTCCTAAGTTATGAATGAAACTTATCAGTATGACAATTGTATTGCAGGTGGTGGATCTGGATTAGGATCTGGAACAGATTCAGGAGGACATTGCTACAACAGTACAACTAACGGCTGTATAGATCAGTGCTATAACATTTGTGATGGGGACTACCAGTCCTGTTGGACTTGTAAAGGTTACATCACTTGCGCAAATCGGATATTACATCAACGAAACTGTTCAGATAGCCACCTCGTTTGGGACGATCATACTAAAAGATGTGAAAGTGTAAGCAATACTTGTCCATAGGAATAAACATAATTGAACTTGTATACATGTATTAAAATAATGAAAAAATTAGAGGAGCATTTAACTTAATGGCTTGTGTCGATTTTATAAAGGGAAAATATTCTCAGCAACATCTGTTACAGTATCTTAATGCTGTTAACATTTCATAGATATCTCTTTTGGCATCTATTATCTTTTAGTTTAATCACAGCTTTTAGTACCGCTGATTGGAAACAAAGAATTGTGCAAGATTCGACTGTAGTCCGCTTTTTCACTTTCCAGATAATTCAATGACCCAAGCAAGTGTTGCATGCTGTGCAATGATTATTTTACATTATTACAGTGACAATCAAAATCAATGTGATACTCAGTCGGTTTAAGTATTTGTTTTAATACTGTAAGGAAATGACGTTAAGTACTCAGTAATGTGTGTGTATGTGTTTGTATGTGTTTGCACCTATTGAATGTACAATGTAAAGCTATAAATACTACATTTAACACTTTTTACAGAAAAACAGCATTGGGAATTAGATGCATGACAGCAAGTTTGTTTGCAAAATTGGTAAAAAAAATTATTTTGACATTGACAAAAAATTAATTCATAAAATGTTTATCAAAGATAAAATGTTAACAATATTAATTAACATATAGACTACCATTTTCATACTTAATTAGAGACTATATAAATTACAACCCCTCGACTGTGGTGTTGTTTCTTTTTCGATCGGAATGCGTTAGCTTAATATGCCAAGCAAAATTTTGCGTCGACTGCTTGTTTTCATACTGAAAAGGCATAGAACCTTACGCGATCAGTTTATAATATTTTTAAATGGATAAAAGTTCTAAATAACCTTGCATGTACTCATATCCAATTTCAAATGTTATAACGTTTCTCAACGAAAATTTCAACACAGTTTCTCAATCTTTATACAAATGGGTAATCAGAAAATTCAATTATTTAAGAAAATATGTACACGATTGCATGTACATCTTCATATTTTTCACTTATTCAGTTAATTAAATCTAATTTTAAAGTAAGTTGAGGTTAATTGTTAATCGGTTATAATTTTGTTATTGTTGCTCATTGTTTGTGAAGGAGTTTTGTCTCTTGATTTTTATCATAAGAAAATATATTAGTTTTAATCATTATACATGTATGTAATGTGTGTAATGAGGCAAACAAAATATTTAGTACTTGATCCTTCATTTTATATGTACTGTTCCATTCATCTGTCTTTTTGTACGTGTCTATTCAGCTCATCATGATTCATAGCTATTCTAGTTATGACAATTGTGCTCACATTATTGTGTATACTTATAGTTTTTTCGTTTTCAGGTGCATACATTTAAAATGTATTGTTTAAGTTATTGTGATGTATGTTTATGATTGTTATTATCTTACATCAGATGTAAGTAAAAGTAAAATTAGTAAAAAGTAAAACAATGCTGCTACCGTTGTCACTGCGTTTGTACTGTTGTCAAATTGATAACCTAAGTAAAAATGCAACTTTAAATTCAACAAATCTAAAATAAAATTTATTCAAATTCAGTTAAATAGATATTTGTAAACTCTGGCCCAGTAGTTTAAATGTCCTAATTTACATATGGAAATGATTATTTGTTTTCTTTGTTTGCTTATATAATTTATCTCACATATCTTGAAGTTCTTGTTTAAACTTCTATAATTGTAAAGCAATTATTAATGTTTTAATCTGTTTGCATTTGATCTAGGAAATATTTGTATTATTCATTTAAACCTTTTATGATAAATCGGGTTTTTTGGTGTGTTTCTTTAAACGATATGTTATACCAATATTAATGACGTAATTTGTATTTAGAGAACAAGATATATTTAAATTCGAATTTGATTCAGCATAAGATAAACAACCCAGATTAAAGTAGATTAAAACGGACGTTGAATTTGAATTTTGATGCAGTGTGTATGAAATGTTAAATATCTGTTTTTGACTCAAATTCTTATTGTTTTTATCAAATAATATATACATGGGCTTTTCATGAACCCTTCTGCATTACATTATTCGGCTTGGACCTTTCTTTTACTTTATCAAAATTTTCTTTTATATTTGTCAACAAAATATGATTGGGCCGACGAAGTTTAATCCTCAAAATAAAATATTTTGATAGAAATATCCAATCATCGTTAGAAAATGTAGGTAACTGGGTTAACCAGAAAGGTTCTTGTCTATTCATTATTCTTTGTAATTCTCTGAAATAGTGCGTAAGCAGGGGAATTCCCGTTTAAAACCAGGAACTTCAGAAAATGCATTTCATTTTAATGCATGGTTTTTAAAACAAGTTTCGGTATTTAAAAGCAATAACCTATAGGCTGTTTAATATTAAGTGTTACATATTTTTTTTTATATTTTGTATAACTTTCCGAAGAGCCGGGATGGCTAAAAGCGCTGAGAGTAAACAGTTCAATCATTTCATTTGGAGTGCCGCATTTCGTATTATTTATTGAAGTATTATTTGTTATACATAGACTTAAAGGTATATGTGGCGTATTTGGAGTAAAATTTTTGACATGAGTTTAAGTAAAAATAAACATTATGCTTCTTATAATTAGACGTTTCACAAATTCTAGGCCCATAAATCATGTTCTCTCTTTAGTTATTTGTCTCTAAACTTTGCTACATGTCTGATGAATATTAATGTGATCGGCCATTTGTAACGCCTTTGTGCATGAGTGCAGAAAAAACTAATATTGAAAACACGATGGAAGAACAGTTTGTTTACAAATTAGAATCACGCTTTTTCATGTCTTAAATTTGATAATTCTTATATCAGATGATACCTGACGCATTATTAATCCGGTATTCATTAATGTAGAACGATATAAATTGCTTATTATGTGTAATAAAGACAAAACACTATTTAAGCATCAAAGACACGGTAAAACGAGTGAATAGTCAGAATACCCCCTCTTCTGAGGGATGCATGTACTGAGAGTGTTATTTATTCTTTATTAAAAAATTTCTCTAAAAGAAAATCCACTTGTGGTTCATAACTTTTAAAGTAAAGACATGGAACAAATGATTTATTGGAGCATTTTAAATGATTGACCAAAATCTTGAATGTTAAAGTCAGTTACAAGCGAGATACAGAGGTAAGAATTGGTTGTTATGTAAACAAAGCTCGAGTCTTATAGTTGTTTACAAAAAATGTAATGTAGAGAATTACCATTTCTTAGACAAAAAGACATTTTAAGGGTCATGGTCACGATTTTGGTCAAATTTCATTTTTCTGTTTTTATTATTTGCAATGCTTTAGAAATGCATTTCTAATGATCAAATGAAATTTTGGTGCCAGTCGTTGAGTTTTAAGCAAGATACAGGGCTCACAATTCTTCGTCATGTAAACAAGGCTCGTGCCCTGTTTTTGTTTACATAGGTTCAATATACCAGTAAAAAATCTTTTTACAGCTGGTTGGTCTATCTTATTATTCATTTAAAGCATAAATAAACAGTTTCTAACGATTTACACATTTATTTTACATGTAGGTCTAAAACTGGAATTTTCACTTCAACATTCGAAATGTAAACAAACGCTTTGTTTTCATTGCGAAGAATTGTAAGCTCTGTAACTCGCTTATAACTCATCAAATGGCACTCAAATTTTTGTTGCCTATTAAAAATGCCTTACTAAAGCATTGTAAACATTAATATCGAAAAAATAATTTTTGACCAAAATCATGACCATGAACCTTAAAAAAACAATTTAAACTAAATCAATATCTTAATAAATACTATTATAAAAAAAAAAAAGAGACATTTGATTGAAACTTACACCATTACAACACATATGTAAAAAGGACAATATTCGAGCTTTGTTTACAAAACAAAGAACTATGAACTCTGTATTTTGCTTAACTTGATATTTGACTTTCAAAGTTGACATAGCATTAAAAACTTCTATATACATCAGTATAAACATTGAAAATGGAAAAATAAAATTTGAACATTTTAAGTCAAATCGTGTCCAAGTCCCTTTCAATAATTAAATAAATCAATCAAATATTTCTTAGCATGAAAAATACGCCGCATATACCTTTAAGTTGATTTGTGGAAAGTTTTGTAACATGAACTCTTGAAGTATTACAGGAAGAGACAAACAGTAGAAGAGTTCCTAAAGTCATCACTGTTCAAAAGTATTCGCTTGAACCTCTGTTATCATACAAGATTGTGATACCAATTTTTACAGCAGCTTGTAGCATTACAAACTGATAATCAGGCTGATAAGATGGCTGTTGGAACCTTTTAAAGCGTTAAAACATATCCTTCTATACTGTTGTTTAGAAAAATTCTCTCCTCGGCCCTTTCCCCGGCCCTCTCAACTTTTGTAAGCATTAAGTAGAATTTTGCGCCTTGGATGTCTCACAACTTCCCTTTTTAAGGCAAGTCTCAAAAATCGACATGTAATGTCTACTAAAAAACATGACTTTTTTTAACGTTTAGAATGAAAAAAATAACAAATACAGCTAGATAAATAACGCTGAACACATTTCCATATTTTGCAGTAACTAAAGGTTTTTTTTACCTGTTTGTAAAAGTTATTCAAAATAACTCAATTATAAAAGCTGTAAGAATTTTTTTTTTATTAATTTTGGCTTTTCTAATTAAAAAAATTGTCTTAGCTCAGCACACTTTAGATATTATCAAATAAAAAAACTTTCTGTCATTTTTAAGCATCATTTTGACCTTGTTAACGCTATTTTGTGAAGGCAAGCATATTTTTGGTACTCAAAATTTAATAATGGTATTAAAAGTAAAACATTTTACTTTCCGTTTCAAAGTCAAGAAAGCGTACTAGATGAATGTACGAATTATTCCGATTCTTTCCTAAGTGCGTTCTTCCAACTGTAACTATTTTGGAAGTAATCACGTGACACTTAAATCAATGTCCAAAAACAAGTTTTTCTTGTACATGTGCAATTCCATGTACTTTAGGTCTGTACCTCCCGGTTTGAATAAATCATATAGACTACTTGAGAGCTACAGTTTTGTACGAAAGAAAAACTTGTAATTCAATGTGCTAGTTTTGGATTTATTAAACTTAAATTCACACAAATATCGTTGAAAATTCTACCATTAAATTGTTAGGCATTGTTTACTACTAATATCGTGACTTTACTCGCCTTAGACTCTCTCTTAAACACACTAACCAACCTCGGAAAATAAAGTATACATAATGGAAGTAAGATTTATCAGTCAAAACTAGAGTGATTTATCATGCGCCGTAAATTGCAACTTTTTAACACGTAAGGAAATGTAGCTCCCAGATAGTCCGTCCAAATTTTCTAATCGGGAGCTACAGAGCTGCAACTACCATTCCGAATTTTTTCTTCGGATATGTGATGACATAAAATGCGTAAAAGCTTATGTATGTTCAGGTTTCTTATATTTCTTATTTCTTTTGTCATATTTTTGCCTCAATGTACTTTATGTTATAATACTAGACAAAATGCTAATTTTTGCCGTTCAAAAGTTTTTTTTTTCATTTATTGGGATAATAATAATTAGGAATACCAAAATAATTATAGTAAGACAGAGAAAATATGCTAATTTTGATTTGATTTGTTCTTTGAGATCTAAAACCTTGGATAAAAAAGGCATCTGAGCTTTAAGCATGCTTGGCAGATCCCATTAAGGTTACTCAGCGGCAAGCTCCGTTTCATGATTGGCTGCTGGCTGCAGCTGCGAGTAGCTGATCCAATATTAATCTCAGCGTTTCAACAGGCGCTTGTAAAAACACTTTGTGTGGTCTTTGATAAATCATTTGGTGATTTTAACAAATTGAGGCACAAATGCTCGAGTACAATGGTTCTTCAACGATGGTCTAACCAGATAACTTAAATAATGTAAATATGCAAGGGGCGCAACTCTAATTGATCACTAGATGGCGCCACAACATTTACGAAATTTTCGTAATAAGATATGCCAAGGGTTTATGGGGAGTGGAATGATCCCTTGGCTAGCAAAGATGATCAGATATCAACATTTTGCAGCTGAGAGGATTTTTACAGAATCATTAAAGCAATGTGTGGTGCAGTTTTTAAAAGAAATATTACAATGTGCATGGTCACTGTATACAATAAATGGTTTGCTTTGTTTACTTTGTATAGTTCAGAAATTAATTTTCTGACCAAGATTGAAGATTTGTTTTAATTATACATGTAGTAATTAGAGATATATTTAAGAAAATCAAAAGTTATTATTCTCGAACATTTAAAATAAAAATAAAATCCTAACTATATAGCTCATATTGCTTAAAATGTTGAAAAAAAATAATCATCTGATTTATCAAAATTCTGCACCCGGAAGTTTGCGAAAGCATTGAACCTACATGTAAGCGTCTTAACAAAAGAGAACTTTAATTACGTTTTTTTAAAAGCTCACAAGCGTCGTTTGAATACAGATCTTAAAGGAATTTAATGCTGTGGGAAGCCTTGAGTCAAGAAATTTTCCTTAAAAACTAGAGTGACATTGTATACCGGTATTTTCAAAGATATTTCATTTGATTCATCGCTGGTTCACTGTCACCGATACCTTTATGTTATTTACTTTTATGTTAACAATGCATGTACATTGTCATATGTAACAGGATCATATCCAAAATATCATGAGTATAATCCATTGATTTATCGTGTCTAAGTTGCACGCATTAAATATGAGTTTCATTTGCATTTTTATTTCAAAAATTAAGTTAATTGATAATTAAGGAAATTGCTGAAGTAGAACCCTTTCAACAAGACCTTGGACTTTCAGTAGGGCGTAGCTATATATTTCTTCTGTCAAAATCAGTTAAAAATGACGCGGTTGCAAGCGAAATATGCACTGATTGCGTAGTCTTAGCTCAAAAGCAAGACAGATCTTGTTAATTTCAAAGAGCCATGGCTGAGTGGCCAACAATGAAATAAACAAGCCTACGTCACTGTGCTGTTTGACACAACTACCCAAAGTCCAAGCTCTTGTTAAAATGGTTCTATATGTTTTTGTTTTATTGTAAATGCATTTGATTTCAAAATTGAATTTAAAATATGTGATATAAATCACCCCTTCTCCCACCCTTAAAAAAGAGATAATAAGAAAATCACTATAAAGTTCATATAATGTTAAAACTGAAACTAGATACATAGACCGAATGTATCTAGACTAATTTAACGAAGTAAAGATTGATCAATCACTTAATGAGTTAATGAAGCCAGATGATTGAAATCGTAAGAAAAATCTGATATATTTAAAGCACATCAAATTTCATTCTTTTATTTTCATTATCTTCCCATTACAAAACCTGAACGTAATTTACATAAGAATACTTTTGCCATGTAAAACCGTTGATTACAGCGTCAACAACGTCAGCCAGCAAGTTTTATCATGAGAAAAACTTACTTGATTATTTTGACGATATGTCGAAAAGAACATATGTGAAGGAGGCAATCAATAGTTGGAGCAATTTAAATTGTCAATGTTCATCCAATCAATGAATTTTTCTGAGGTAAACTCATAATAGGAAACATAATAAGAAAAAATTTAAAGTTTTGAGATTTAATCTTATAAAGTGTTTGCATTGAAAATGACGTTTAAAAAAGGAACATATATATGAACCAGGAAGAACGCACAAAACTAAAACTACTTAAAAACTAATTTTAAAGACCTTCAAATCATTATTTGAATGTATAATTTAGATATCTTTTTCGTTTATCTGATAGAGGAGAAATTCGCAGACTCATGTTATTCTCTCAAATTACATGTAATGGTAGCACTGTAAAAACAAATTCTGTGACGCAACAATATTATACCACATTTTTTTTTATCCGCGTAGATAAATGCTTATATGGAAACAAATCCTTAAAGCAGTAAATTGTGCGTAAAACCTTTATCTCTCTCTCTCTCTCAAAAAAATATATATATACATAAACTGAAATAGTTATTATTCAGCTAGAGAATAAAGATATTCATCTTTTGAAAATTAAACGAATGTGAGAAGCTAGAAAATGAGCTGTCTTAATTGTGTATGTAACGAACTGCAGTATTGTTAAAGAAAATGATATATGTATTAACTCCATTTGAAAAGAAATATAATACGCCGAAAATCTCAAGAACAACATTCTTTTTATCTATCCACATGTTATATGAATACAGTTCAATATATGTAAAACCAAACCATGTTTAAATAATCTATATTTACTTGAAAAAACGTGTACATTTAAGAAGATCGTGTCAATTTATTCACTATTCATTAAATTATTATATTATTTTATTTTTATTTGAATTAAGAATCTTTCATACATTCATGAATTATATAATAAACGCTTGTGTACTTATTTGTCGTGTATTGTAAATATAAAAAGAATTTTTTTTTGCTTTATTTATTTTACTGAATTGGAAAATTAATAATGTTAAAGTGATTCAATGCAGAGCATATTTATATCTATACTACTTTATTAAATATTCTACTACATTTATTGCAAAGATCAAAGAGATGCCGCGGACATTATTCTCTAATATACCACGAACGTCATCAGTAAATTATCAAATCAGAAATACCTATTTGTCTCGCACTGATCATGAAAGTACAACTTCAAACCGTAAACAGTTTTAAAACCATGTCAGTATCACGTGTTAGTTCCAGTCAAAACGATGTGTATTGCCTCAAATGTTTATTTTTAAGAGATCAATGCGGCCGTTTCTAGGACCTCCCCAGCACATTTTCACTGCGTGTTTTTACATAAAATATATAACGTGTAGTAATAATAATCGTATTAAATTGCCCTTAAAATATTAGGAATATAACTCAAAGATAGTTTATAAATAAGTGAAGAGTATCAAAGATCAAAAAAAAAAATTATGTCGTCTGCATGTGATTCCTTTGATCAATACACATGTAAACATTACTAACAAAACCGTTGGGATTACACGGTACAGCCGTCAAAATGACCTAGATCGTCTCTCTATAGGAGAAACGATCTGTAGAAATACTGGGCTGTTAGTAGAATAGAAATAAAGTTCTTGTTTTCGTAAATGTTGCAGGATAACCTCCTCGGTCTCGAAATGTTGTTTGAAATATAAAAGCCTCGGCTTTTATATTTCAAAACAACATTTCTTAACATCGGAGGTTATTCTGCAACATTCACGAAAACTCGTACTTTATTTCTTAAATAGACTCAAATTTTTGGGCTTTAATACCGAGAAATCGGAAGAGCACTGTTATTTGTTTTATATATTCTAAACAATATTGGCACTTGAAGATTACCAATTTGTTTTTATTTTTTCTCAATCAAGCTTCGCCTATTAAAAATCAACGAAAATTCTTTTGAAAAATCCGGAAATCATATGGATTTTTCGCATTTTACAATCTTGCGCATGCACATTACATTCCCGCTAAATCACGGGAGACTCTTTAGTTTTTGTTTCCACAATATCACATTTGCATGGATAAACTTGGAAACGATATCACAAATACGTGTAAATTTTCATTGAAAAATTGTCATATATATATTCTGTTCATCAAAGGAAATACGGGGATAACTCTAACTCAGTGCATTTTATATGAAAAATCCAGATAGTTCCGAATGTCAACTCGAAGCGAGTGAAAAACGTTGTTGTAAGAAAGTGGTGAATTCTTCATTAATATGAACTAAATTTTTAGATGAAAGGTATTTACAGTCTCAAAATAGTTTACAGTATTGTGAATAATTTGACTGTTATTTTCAATGCAGCTTTATTAATTTTTTCCAAAATCGTTTCGCAGCGATTCTGCATTTTTTTGCTACATTACTGGTATATGGGAGGCATTTTAACTGTGGTATAGGCCTATCCCGAGACACAGTTAGATTATTCTAACTAAGCAGAGTGTGGTGAAAATAATAGCATTATTGTATGCTTAAAGCTTTATTATGTAAATGGCAACAATACGGTGTGTCTATGCATCTATTTCGTAAATGTCCGATATCATATACAATGCACGCACGGGTCAAAGTCTAGTATCAAATTCAAAGAATATCCTAAAATATCCAACATAAAACAACCGACCAACAATAAGCCTCCCCAACAGATATTTAAATGTATTCGCAGAGGAAACGGTCCCATTTCATGGGAACCTTTAAACATGGTAAGAGTGTAACGTTCTGCTTTTGATTTGTTGTGTTTGAAAGGTGGAGAAAATGGGAGTTAGACAGTTAGAGCGAGTTCAATATTTAAAAGGATAATAGGATGTGTTCAGATATGAAAAAAAGTATTAATTAAATACACTAAAGTAGCTTAGCGTTTCATTTTTATATTAATATTGATATTAGTATATAATTTGTTTTGATTTATCTTCCTTCAGTTTACTTGCAGTTGAAGTACCACTTTATTTAGAAAAAAAATCAAATATATGAACATTTTAAAGGTTGTGATTACATAATTCCAGCAAACTTCTCAAAGTTATTAAATGATATCGTAAGTCCTTATTTCAAGGTCTTTTGAAGAATTAATCTGTATTACGTCTAAACATTCCTGATCTGGTCCGAAAAATGAAATATCTTAGTGCTTTAGAAACACTTTTGAACTTATATGATTTAGATATTTTAGTTTTCCTGCATTGTTTTAACGTCTTTTAAGAAAATTTTATTGAATAGTACTTTTAGTACTGGTGTTAAATGATATGATTTCCTTTATAGTAGGATTTCTGCTGTTTACAATAAGATTTCATGTGGAAAAATCTACTATGGATCTTTAACAATGATATAACCTTTCTGATAAAGTGGTTAAAAATCAAGTAAACATGTATTTATAGTATTGAATGAACTAATCAGAAGTATTTGCGATGATAAGGCATTTCTTTTGTTTCTTTAGAGAGAAAACGATACCTAGCAGGCAATAAAAATACACTTTTGTTAAAGTTTACATATAGTTAATATGCAAGTTGCGCATAGCATATTCGAGCAATACGTAGACAATACAATGTTGAAATATACACGTATATTACATTGAGGACAAGCTATTTCTGGGAACTGACACTTTCCCACTCGAAAAGCAGACTCTTTGATTTTAGTTAAACGGGGAAAGGGTGTGTCTTTAGTTGAAAAACATACTCATGCGGGAGCTCGAAGACCTATCTTAAATAAATTTACTAAATTTGAATCCCTATCGACCCTATCTAGATCCGATGCATGATAAGTATTGCTATGACTGGCTTCATTCAGCTGCTACAAACATAAAAATGTCTTTTCTAATGTTGATTAACTTTCAATTTACTAATATTTGACAAAGGAAGTCTTCTGTTTGCCAATTAAATTCAAGAAATTGTTAGACAAAGGGAAGCCTTTATTTGTGAATTTTAATGAAAATAGACCTGAAGTTGGTTTCACTATTTAAATGATAAACATGACAAAATTAATCTCTATTAAAAGGATTTTTTAATTCAGATCTGATTTTAAATTTAAACCAGGAAGGCAATATTGAATTTGTCAATTTCTATTACGAGACAGCTGTTTTTATAAACATTTGACGTGTTTTTAAAAAGACACTGGTTCATTTTATATATAACATATGGAATAACCAAAATTTTGGACAACGTTTCGAAAGCAAATACTTCAATAAAAATCGCAATTTTGAAATGGTTGACATGTCAATAAAATATATTAACATGTAAACACAGTTTTTAGTCCGAAATTTTAGCAGCGCAGCACGAAAAATACTAGTATCTTCGTGAATAAGATAAAAAGAGAATAGTTTCTTATCATTTAAAATGGTTTGATTTCTTGCATATTAAAAAAGACATCGCATTACAATATTATACCCTAGGCTTTAAAAATGTTAAACGTGTTATAAACTTGCCGTCGATCTTAATTGTCATAATGCTGAGAAAAGTACTTAATGCAGTTAATTTTTTAGAATATAGGCATTTCGCTGATTGACATTTTCTATCTATGGTCCTTGAGCTCCAAAGTTTTTGGCTCATTAAATCCATCCATCCTAATTGTACCGGTAGAAACTACAGTTTTTCTCCATGAAAATTCTCTTGGAAAATTGTCAGCTATTTACTTTAAGTATCAGGACGGTAGCCGCCTTCTTTTATCTATCGATTAATTACCCAAACTATATTTTGAATAAAGTTTAATAGAAATTGGATATAAAATGGCACATTTGACATGCCCGAACGAGAACAAGCCCAAGCTAAACTAACAATCGCAGTTTTTGTTTATCTTAAAATTAAACAAATTAAATATTACTTGAATTTTACAATGAGCATTTAATTATTCCAATGATGAAACTAATAAAAAGTCATTATATTATAAAATAAAAATAAATATTTACATTCCATGTATTTTTTGCATGTAAAGTGTGTGTGGAAAACTACTGCAGTTATAACACTGTAACACGCGCAGTGTACTGAAAGGTTAAAATGTCGGGTTTTAATTTGACTTAACAAACATTGAACGCTGTAAAATGCAACGTCACATGCGAATATCATAGTTACAGTGACTCTTCCATTTATATGAACTTAACTCTTAAAGTAAAATAACATTTTAAAAAAATAAACAGCTATTTAAAAAGTTCACATTATTATGAAGTTGGTTGGTCACGTGATCAAATCCCGTGAAGCCCGAAGGGTTTCTCAGTAGATTTGATCACGTACCAATCATATGATCATTGTGACGTCATGAAAAAGTTCACACAGAATTGAACGTTTTTGCTATTCTATAGGTTCTATAAGAATACATATTTGCAAATGTAAATACAAACGTATAAATCATATTTGCAGACAAGGAAAGAGGTTAAAAGAATGTAAATATAAGCATTGAATCATTACTAGTATTTTTGGAAAAATATAGTCTCATAACTGCAGCAGTGTGTGCATACAAATTTTCATTACCCGCTAACGGCTTTTACGCACGTTACTCAATTTGTATGCACACGCCGCTGTAGTTATGAGACTATATCTTTCAAAAAATAATGATTCAATACTTAAATGAACATCCCAAATTTACCGGACGTGTTAGACTATTTTGTAGTTTATGGAAAAAATAATTTGATTTCTTCATTATATTTGGACACCAGTACATTGGTGTACTATTGTGATATATTTGTTATCTTTTTCAGCCACGATCTTATATGGAAAGGAATATTAGAGTAAGTTTTCACAGGATTTAAGTTTTCAATTATATTTCAATCTCGGCTCTTTTTCAATATAATATCAATTATAATTCAATCTATATTTAAATCATATTTTTCGAAATGATTCACATTTCTAAAAAATGCCAAAATCTTTCGATACATATCATTACATATTGTTATTTAAAAACTGTTGATAATGGTATATATGAGTAAAACTATCAATAAATGGAATCTAAAAGATTGTTCACATAAACAGGAAATTTCCCCCCAAAAGTCATAATTTTGCATGAAATAAATTGTTCCGACCATAGGATATCCATCAAAATTATATATTACAATTGTTTCAAAATAATTACCAATAGAACAAGCAAATCGTTCAAGACACGCACCTGAGATTTTCTGGGAATTCCACTAATTCTGAAAGGTCGGAAACATCCAACAGAACAATAAAATCGGTAATTATTATTCAAAACTGCAATTATAACAATTTCAAGTTTTATAAACATTTAAACATTGCACTGATAGTGTTATTCACATATTTTTGCACGATTGTTCTTAAAAATGATTATAACAAGTTCCAAGGAATAATGTTATATATCATTCGTAATTAATCTTTACTTAGTTGTTGTTTTTTTTATATTCCGGAAGGGTTCTTCATACGATGACGTTCAGCATGTGCAAAACAGAGACGGTCAGGTAAATCTTCAACGTCATTTGAACGAAATCAATCAATTGTTCAATTATCAAGAACGCATGGTCACGATTTTTGTTAAAATTATTTTTCTGACTTTCATGTTTACAATGCCTCAGTGAGGCAGTTTACATTGTCAACCATAATTTAAGTGTCATTCGTTGAATTATAAGCGAGTGACAGAGCTAACAATACATTGCTTTGCAAATAGAGGTTTTGTTTACATTTTAAATGTTGAAGTTAAAATTCCTGTTTTAGACCTCAAATGAATATGTTAAAAGTTAGGAACTGTTTATTTATGCTTTAAATGAATAAAAAGATAGACAAATCAGCTTAAAAAATTACTGCTATATTGAACCTATGTAAACAAAGACAGGACACGAGCCTTGTTTGCTTGACAAAGAATTGCGAGCCTGTATCTTGTTTATAACTCTAAAACTGAATCTCAAGTTTCATATGATCATTAGAAATGCATTCCTAAAGCATTGTAAAAAATAAAAACGAAAAATAGAATTCGGCCAAAATCATGACCATGCCCCTAAAATGTGTCTCTCCTTTTGCAGTATCAATCCATTTCATTTGCCTTATATTTTCACAAGAAAAAGGATGTAATGCCAAACTGAATTTACATTATATTTATTTTTAGGGACGCCTGCAGGATATAGTAGGTATGACTTATGTATATACATATATATGTAGTTTCAATATGATAAAATATTACATCTCGTATTAAATGTGTTTAAGTAAACTTTAATTCTAACTTATATAAGCATTTCTGGGTAAAATACTTTAACTTCCAATTTTGTCTGTTTGTTTAGAGTTCAATGAATTTCCAATAGATTATGATGACGACATTGAAGAGAATGAGGTAACAATAGTATAAATGTTACGTGGAAATTTATTCAGATGAGGACAAAAGGAACAAGACAATTAAGACAAAAATTTCTGTCACAAATCATCTAAATTATCACTTATGTATTACCAACATAATCTTATCTTTTGTTTTGATTAATAGTTGCTGTTTTATTATATTAATGCATCTGGAGTACATTACTAGTTATCTATAATGATATTGTTACATTCCCTAATCATGTCGCTTTGTTTATTTGGTGTTTTACCAAAAAGTGTATAATAAAAAATTTTGCATATAAGACTATAACACAAGATCTAAAAAAAAAAAATTAGCAATAATACAAATACCACAACTCAATCTTAAATTACAAATTTACATCTTTTATAAATCTAATACAATAAAATGTTTTATGAATCTAATGAAATGTTTACGAAATCTAATATTCAAATATCACAATTTATACCTTGAAAATAAATGGGAAAACTGACACTGAATAAGTGTTATTATAAAGAAATGTTTATAGAAAGATAAAAGTTTATATTTCTTAATTTTTTACAATGCTAAGGAAGAAGACATAGTTTAAAGTACAACAATGCATGTATAAATCTTACACGTGGTGGTAAATTGTTTTTTAAAGTTCCATCGTGAATCATGATTTAAATGCGTTCATATCAAATGGTGACGAATACGGGAGAAATCTCAACATTTAAAGCCAATGCGAGAAATAGTTTTGCAAAATATTTATTATACTTTTCAAGATAGATAAACAAGAAAGAAAATACATTTCCTGTCGTTTTTTCACAATGAGATTGAAATTAAATAGTATATATCAATAATTTTAAAGTGTTAATACGCATCTTATGTAAACTATAGAATTAAACGACATCATACACATTTTGGTTAATTTGACAGAGCAACTTCAGATTTTTTTAAAAATCAAAACAAACGTTATAAAAATAATGAGGCTGCAGAATTCTTTGAAAAGAAAATGACATGTAACATTTTCATAAAAGCCATATTACAAATGCTCTTCTTTTTATTATATGAGCAGAATGTACATGGAACAGAACATTTTCGATTCTCCAATCATTCTCGAGGCTCCAACATCACCAAGCAATCGGTAAATGTGTTAATTAGATTCCCAAACTTCGGAATAAGTACATTTAACCATATTATTAGCAGAAAATATTCTGTTCTAATACAACAACAAGAGGCAGTTATACGTTTCCGTACTTTCTCCTAACAAAGTTACCGTTATATAATTCATAATTTACAATAATTCAATATTTTATTTTAATTGCCTTTTCTTGTGGTAGGGTTCTTCATACGGTGAAGTTCAAGGTGTACAAAACAGAGACGGACAGGTAAACCCTTTTTATTTTGATTTAATTCATCAACGAGTTAAATCAGTTAAATCAAAACGACGATAAACTTTATCATATATACACATTATAAACAGCATGTAAAATAATATAAAAAGGATCAACGTTTGCCCATAAATAAAGTTTAAACAGTTGGCAAACAGAATTTAACCAGGCAATACGTGGAGTACAAATATAAGAAGAAAATAAGGTAATAATAAAAACAAATGTTGCATGGAATTTCTTCAAACGTTACGTAATTAATTGATAGACAAGGAATAATTATCTAACAAATTACAAAAATGTTCTACTGATACCAATATTTTTTTATGCATTGTGTTATTATCTGTTTTGATTCATTAGTATTATCATTTTTTTTATTTAAAAAGGCAACGGGAATACAACAATTATCATACTGTCCTCGAGGAACTCGCTTGGTATGTTTGATGTTTACTAAAAAAAACACCAATTTGCAATTAAAGAACTTTAACTCTAAGAAGTAATAGCTTAATAATTTTAGATTTGATTGAAATCTAATTATTCATATATTCATGTACTCATGCGTACGTACTATTTGCAAATTGCATTGTCAAAGTATCATAATATTTGTATAAACTGATTTTAAATACATGTACCAATATCGCCCTTAAATCTGCAACCGCAAAATGTTAGAGAAACTGATAGAGTCGGGGTAAGTAAACAAATTAAACAAAAAGGTCCGAAGACAATAAAATATCTAGAACACAAAATAAACAAAATACAGCATCTACTTTATTGTAGTAAATAAGAAATATTTTTAAAATTATAAAAACTATTTGTAACCTCTTTCATAAGATTGTTCTAAATGGCAGTTTTTCTGATTAAAATAATAATTTTAAGTACCTATCCGCAAGATTCATTGCATTTGATAACAATTTATCAATGCATAGCAAATTATTTCAACAGCAGCTGTACTACGACGGTTTGCCCATTAACCAGGTATTTGCAAGATGTTGTAGCTTTTACAAGCTAATAGAAATGTTATTATTAATAGATGTAAAAAAAATATATTTTGATTTTTCTTAATTTTGCAGCTACACTACAATAGAAGACAATGTGAATACTATGACAATTCACGGGTAGGTTTACAAGTATTTTATCCTTTCCCTTAAAGTAGCTATTATAACTGTTATATGCCATCAGTTTCGCCGTTGAACAACAGCAGAAACGTGTTAGAGAGACTGGTGGAGTCATGGATTCAAAGGAGTGCATGTAATAAAGCAACTCGTTTACATGCTCTATGATAGAACTATATAAGTTTGTTAACGAACGCGAGGAATATAAATATTACAAATTATGAAAATCTTAACATTGTGGAAAAAGGGTGTAAATTATAACTATCGGTAACATCGTTTATATAAAATTGTATGGTTATAAACGGAAAGTACTGAAGTACTGCAGGGAGTTGATTTTATCGATTATTATTAACTTTGAAAACAACGATATGTTATTTTACATGGCAAGTAGTTTCTAATCTGTATTTGAATATGCACATTTTGATAATATGAGTTCTCGAACTTTTCCGACAAGAATTTCAAGAAAACCCCATATGAATCACGCTGTGTAATATTTAAAGTATTAATTCCATCAAATTATGTATCAGTAATTGAAATGTTTCTAAAAATTGTACACATGTCTGGATACAACTAATATTGAACTCTTCTCTCGTTCAACCAAACGCTCGGCTGTCTCCCTTAATCTCCGACAACAAAGAGAGACTCTATGCTTGTCGGAGATTAAAGGAGATGGCCGAGCTTCTGGTTGAACGAGAGTATATTTAACTGTGGCAAGGAATTCATACGACTACAAAATTATCTAAATTGTTCGTACTATTTAAAATCTGACTATTTTCAAGGTATTTATAAATTCCTTTTTAAAAAAAATGTTTCAGCATACATTACACTGGATTTATCTACTATTTTCATGATCTCAGTCTTGTCAGCGGTGATGATTTGTGCTAAGGTTCAAACACTGTTTCACTTCCGGTTTGCCAGAGTAACTGCACAGGAGAGTTGATTAAAATCAATTAAAAATTGCACATTAAGCAAAAAGCTTATGAAATGTTTCAGCTCTATCAGATGCTAATATAATGAGAGGTAACAAATTATTGAAGTCTGGTTTTTCTTAATTTTGCAGTCACGATACCAACGAAGAGATCGATATGCCCAATATGACAATGCCCCGGTAGGTTTTACACAAATTTTTGTTTATTAAAGTTATAAGCCAAGACACACTGCGTTTGAAAATCTAAATTACAACACGTCATTATCCAATGGTTATGGATATTACAGTAATCTAAAAAGTTGAGTCTTATTGTAGATTTATAATTTATTGTGTTATGTACCTAACAAACAAACGCACGTCAAAAATTATTGCAAAATTTTAAAATTAGATTAAAAAAAAACATTGTCAAATATTTTGACGTGGTCAAATGCAGCGCATGTAAAGCATAGTATTTACAAAACATCCTATCAGTTTGGTTGTATTGACAAAACAGTTTAACCTTTTAATTAATTAAAAAGAGGAAATATTGAAGCTACAAAAATATTGGAAACTTGACTTGTGATAGGTCATATTCTCATGCATGCTAATATTCAATTTGTTTGTATATTATCAGAATGTATCTGGAATAGGAGGTTTGCGTTTGTCCAATCAATCTGGAGGCTCCAACACCACACCGGTAATTCAGTCAATAAGTACTCTTAAACATTTTGCCAAACTTTAGTTACGCATCTTAATTTATAAATATTCAAATTTATATACAGCATAAGTACCAATAATTGTTTCTAAGGAGAATGAATGACACAGACCTACTCAAACCTCTTAAAATGATAACAAAGAAATTCTTCCTATCTAATTGATAAAGTATTTTTCTAAATTGCATGCGCAAGCAGCCTGCTGTTGCTACTTGCATTAATTTCTTTGAAATATTTTTGCCCGATTCATTGATATTGTCACAAGCTGAAATGATTTTTAGACCAATATTACGACCAGAGGCGTGTTACAATTTATTTAGTTTAACAATAATGCAATAAAATGGTATCTTGGGGTAGATATCTATTGTTTTGTAAATAAGAACAGATTTAAAACAATCGAGCGTTATTACGCCAATCCTATGTATATTTTCATTTATGTTTTTGTTTTCTTATAGTATTATGCAGATGTAGGGCCATGGAGTTTACAAAGTACAACCAGTCGCGAACAGGTAAGATTTTAGATTAGATAAACTATATTTTTCATTCTGATATTTCTTGTTGGAACCTATATTGTACACTTTTGTTCTGGTAATCAACGTGACCTATCGGGCTCTTGTTAAAAAGCTACCGGAAAAACAAAATTAAAAATGCACATTTACCCATATTCATTCATAACGAAAACCTTCATTGCATATATTATACTATATTATAAACCCAGTAAATAATCGTGGACTGTTCACTACGATTCCTTTGGCCAATGCGAAATTAACTTTCATCAAACGGGTATGTTTATTTTGAAAGTGCTTGAATAAATAAATACCAACAACTAAATATCAATACAGATTAAGGAGTTAAACATACATCGTTTATTTCATTATGTACAGATAGTACATATACTCGATCGCAAGTATTATTTTTATGCCTGGTGAAACTTCAAGTACTTGTAACACAACAAAACACAGTTATTGTTTTGATTATCGGCCTTGAAAAATCAAATCGACATTTAGATATTTCAACAGAGAAATAAAAAAAAACATCGAGTTAAATTATTGTATTTTTATGAAACCGTGTCCTTAAAGATACGGTTGCTATCAAAATCAATAGTTTTTTTTTTATCAAATAAGAACCATTATAAGTATCAAATGTGTTATTTAATTAAATTTTATGAAATGTGACTCCATAAAGCTGACTAATTTATTGCTGATTTTGTTCAGGTAGTCAATGTGCCCCATCGGTCACTTCTTTAATAAAAATACCGAATAAATTATTTCGTATAAAACCCAATTTTAACCCAAATGTTAACTTTGATTTTAGCCCCCACCTCTACCTTCCGCACGGCCGACATACTGTGTTCTAGAACCAGGTCTCGTTCATAGAGACACGGAGAGGGATCAGTCCGAACTTAAAGTAAGTTTTATTTTTACAGAAAAGTGAACTACTTTCCATTGCATTATCAGTTATTTTAAAAAGTTTAACACTTTATTTTCTTTTAAAGCATAAAAGTTGTTCCATAAAGAGGGCTTGTCAGTGCGCCGTCTGGACAGCTATTTTCCTCGGCATCTCGATTGGCGTTGCACTTTCCACTTTTAATAACATGAACGCCAATAATTTGGAGAAAAAGATAATAGAGGGTGGGAACATGTTTACTTCAATTAATGTAGAAAACGTGTTTTTTTTTTTTACAATGCATAGCATAACAACTTATGTGATAAAATGCCTACTGCGATCAAATTTACTTTATATTTATTTTATTTTGTTGGGAACAATTTTGATAGATTGTCAATTTTAAAGAAATGATAATGTTTTTAATAATGTTATTTAACAAAAAGTCGTTTATTTGTTTCAATATTAATTGGAAAAACGACTTTTCTTCATTATTTATCGGGGATGTTAATTCATTAGAAAAGAGGTGCCAACAAAGTCCACGTACCGTAAATTGACCCACTGCGGGTATAGAAAGAAAATAATGGTTTTGTGTTGACCTTAAATATGAGAGTATATCATTCAAGCGGTTTGATGATTCAAAACTTTATGCATTTCTCAATTACTTCTGGTGAGATTTAATTTCAAGTGATCATGAATTTTAGAAACTTAAGATATCTTCTAAAGAGAAACACATGGGATGCTTGCTCAGCAAATATGCAATAACATAATCATGTTTTTATTGAATCTTTAATCTGCACAATAATTTCTAAAAAAAAATTACCACTTAATATTACAGTACAAAAAATTGTTTGAATTCGATTGGTTATTTAAGGGCTTTTATGTAAGTGTCTTTTCTAAAAGTGAAACATCGTCTTGTTGTCTCGATTTTTTCTTTAACGAGATATATGAAAACGTTCTTTCTTTCGTAAATGGCCAACTTATACATGTATAGTTTGATTTAAATGCATATTTATTTTGTTGAAAATAACCATTTCTTTTTTTCAGGTAACAATCAAATTAACAATACACTCGCCAGCTCGCTTAAGACGTTTAGTGATTCATTTAATGAAACAATAGTGTCAGTTCAAAACGATTCACACACATTGTGGGATGAAACAAGTAATCTACGTAATCAAACTGAAACGTCAATAGGAGAACTGAGAACAAAGTCGTTGGAATTATCTGAGGAGTTAAAGGTGTTTAATGATTCATTTGATACAGCAATAATATCTGTAAAAAACGATTCACATACTTTACGTAATGAAATAAGCAATCTAAGGAATGAGACTGAAACGTCAATACAAGAATTGAAAACCATGCCGTTGGAAGTATTTGAAAAGCTTAAAACGTTTGAAGATATATTTAATGAAGCAACAGAGTCTGTAAGAAATGATTCACAAACACTACGTAATGAAATAAGTAATATAAGAAATGGAACTGAAACGTCAATACAAGAATTAAAAACAGTGTTGTTTGAATTATTTGAAGAGTTTAAGAGGAACATGACAGCTTATTACACGAACCAGACAGGTATCTATCATTTACATCATTAACATAGTTAAGATACATCGATCGATCGATTTAGAGAGAGAGAGAGAGAGAGAGAGAGAGAGAGAGAGAGAGAGAGAGAGAGAGAGAGAGAGAGAGAGAGTATCAGCGTTTAGCGTATAATTAACTTTTGCAAAGATTATTATAAATTAAATTAAATTCATATGCAAAATGTGGTCTTTTAGGTAACCAAGATAGTGGCTCTTCGTCAGATCCAGGAGGACAGTGCTACAACAGTACAACTAAGGGCTGTGTTGATCAATGTGACAGCATGTGTGATGGGGACTACCAGTCATGTTCGACGTGTAATGGTTATGTTACATGCGCAAATCGTATATTATGGCAAAGAGACTGTTCAAGCGGTTCAAACTGGCATCTTGTTTGGGACGATAACACCAAAACATGTGAAAGTGTAAGCAATACTTGTCAATAGAAATATATATATCATTGCAATCTTGCAAATTTAAGAGTGTTAAAGATCAAAGAAACAGTCAATTCATTGACATAGGTCATATTGGCTCGATAATAATGGCGGATTTTTAACCGGAGAAATGTGTTTTTACAACATTTTCTACAATAGATTTGTAGTTTGACATATTATAAATACAGTTGTGTTGTGTTTTCCTTCAAGCACAGGAAATGAACCAAGCATCCTTTGTCTTCCAAACATTGTTATAAGTAACTCTGATCCGACAATCAAAATTAATGTTCTACCTAGTCGACGTACGTGTTATATAATTGGGTTCTTTGTTCTAGAAGTGAATTTTGTTTGTGTATGTATGAAAATTTAAGTATGTGAGAAAACTATCGATAAACTAAAACTTATTCTAATTCAGTGAATTTCATATAAAGATTTGTGGCAATTAAATAATGATTTTTATGATAGTTTACAATTTGACAAATTATTATATTGGTGCATCAAAGAGGTAAAATAACATATCATGATGTTTTTGCATGTGTTTGAACATTTAGTTCCACAACGCAAATGTCAATACAGTTCATTTGATTCAAACAACTGAGTTATTATACGAAATTCAATAAATTCATATAATATTCACATGCATATATGTACATTTACCTTTAATTTTGTATTCATTTGATCTGGAATTATATTAGAACTACTGATATGTAGCCAAATATATGTAAAGGATATTTGTTCTTTGTTTGTGACTGTGATATTATATTTCTGGCACTAATGTGTGTAATCAGGAATACTTTTATTTGTCTATACTGTCTCATTGATCTGGTTTCTCGTCTACGATATGTGTCACGATGTATCGTCGTTCTATGGTTACTGCATACGTTCTTACTTACAATTATATACATTAGTGCTTTCAGATTCATTTTGAAATTCATACATTTAACTTGTTATATATGTACATGTTTATGTTTGTTATTTGCTTACATGAGATAAAAGTAAACAATTTTGATAACTTTGGCAATGCGCTTGAACAGTTAAATATATCGACTACTTCTGAAAAACTTCAAGCCCAATATCAAAGGATCAAAATAATCGAAATAAACATTCAAATGGATTCATCTTCGATAATATGTTAGATAAAAGTATTTGCACTTAAGGAGAGTCGTTTAAATTGCTTGATTTTCATATGGAAAAGATTATTCTTTTCATCTTGGGTTACGTAACTTATTTTGCTTATTATTCAACCATTGTTCTTACTTTGATTATAAAATGGCTCCCTCTTAAAGTTCATATATAGATGATAAATTTAACTCTGGTTGTAACGCGCTTTTTGAAAACCCCCCAAAAATCTATATCGTATAAAGAATGTTGCCTATGTCATTATTAGAATAAGTAAAAAATCGGATCAATCCGCATGACGTTACGGTTAATTTCGTACAATTTGATGTCATTTTTAACGTCAATTGGTCGTTTTGGTACAATTAATAACAAAAATAACACTACAAGCTATGAATTCAACATTTATTAGATTTATAGGATATAAAATGGTTTGGGACAGTTTTCTTTTTTTTTATAAACCGCTCACTTCGTGGTTCATGAAAGTAGTAAATCAAAGAAGGTTTCTCCATAAGAAAGAAGTGAACCGGCCACGACTGTACAGACAGAATAACAAGACGATTCCTAAACTTTTTTTGCGGGGGTATCATAACGTAATTTATATGTTGTAAGTATGGTACAAGATCAATGAAAAATCCAGTCCTGATCCATCCAGCATAGGAAAATAACGTAAATATGATGCAAATTCAAATGTACGTTTAATACAAATTTCGATGCACTGCATATGAAATGTTTAATATCTTTTTTTGTGTCGAGGTTCAAATTATTTTTATGTAAATGAATATTTATATTGTGTTTTTTCATTATCATAACAAAAACACGTCTAAGATACACATTTTTGCATTACATCATTTAGCTTAAACTCCTTTTATTCTTGAACAATATCGATATTTCTTTATAGGTTCGTCGACAACAAAATTTGATTGTGTCGACGAAATTCAATCTTCATATGTGTCAACAACATACACAATTCTGAATGATGTACCTAAACAATCATCGCCGGAAAAATGGTATCTGGTTGAATAACAAAAGGTCTTGTCTATTCAGTATTCTTTGTAATTCTCTGATGTAATTGTATAACCTTGGGATTTCCCGTTTGAGTTTACCCGGAAGTTTTGAACATGCATTATTTTAATGCATGACTTTAAGAGCTTGTATTTGGCCTGTTTGTGCAATGAATTTGAAGCTGTTTATTATTAAACGTTACGTAACTTTTTAAAAAAATTTCTATCTTAATGTCTATTGCAAAATTTGATATCATGAATGATTATATAATTTAAAAAGAATATAGAAAAAAATGTTTCCCTGTAAAATCTAAAACTAACACAATATTTAAAAGATAGGTTCGACTAAGTTTGTCTTGAGGGTTTAAACAATAAATCCTACTTATGATCAATTTGCAATGCCCGTCTTTTCATTAACTTTTACACTTTTTACTATAAAAGTCATGTTTTCATTAAACATAATATACGAGAGCTGTTCAAAATCTTCGTGGACTATCACGTTTTTGTCATTTTAAATGGATGTAACATACATTGTTTACATATTGCATACCAAAATGTTTTCCATAATATTTAAAATCAAACTAGAGTCGTTTTTAATTTTTTTTTAATAGAATTGAACCAAAATTTTAATTAATTGAAGGGTCGCGAAAAAACGCACGGCTCAGTGTAAAAATTGACCAATCATATGCAAGCCAGTACAAACAAAACGCATTTCAAATAACTAACTTACAACCCTATATCCACATGAGAAGACATATTTCTGTGTTAATTAACAATAGTTTCTTATTCTTAAAACGAAATTTTCATTTGAATATGTGGCAAAAACATTTCAAGTTGTAACTACATTAGCCACGTTGATACTTTTTTCATTAACACATTTCCAATTTTGAAAACACTTTTTCATTTCTATTCTGTTCGTCTGCTGAACAGAGACTTTTTAAACAATTACCCTAAACAGTTAAATACAAATGCTGAACCAAATAGTTAAATTGCTGTTACGTTTTGTTTTTAAATTTGTTGCTCAACTTTACATGCGGCTCTTTAGAAAGTACCTTAGAAAAGCATTTTAAAAAATACTGTTTACATAATTTTGTGTACATATATAAATGTATAAAAAAAAAACAAAAACAAAAACAAAAACCCAAGGAACTATTTATACCAAAGATAAAGCAAAACCGTTATTTTGATATAATGGTCGACAAAACTGAACAAATTATGCTGTGAATTGGAGGTGCACGTCATAATATATACAGGAAAGTAAATCTTTCCAAAAAGACCTTGCAATCATGAATTGAATGCAGAATTTTAATACATAAACAGTGGCAATTATAAGTAAATTTAACTTATGCTCTTGGTAGATCTTTTTTTTCGAGAGAGGGGATATCAATAAACATTTTATTAAATCAATTCATACCACGTTCATCACCTAAAACCCTTATTAACTAGGACATCCAAATTTGTTTTGTGTTTTATATTACTATGTTTTAAATCTATTGCATAGATAAAAAAAAATTAATTGTTGAATTAAATTTCTTTTTCTTGTTAATCACGTTTTAGCAAATTGTTAAAATTTCAGTTACCTATACAAAGGTCTTAAGAAAAGTAGTACGCAGAAAAAAAACACCGAATTACTTGGTATATATTTTTAACTATTTTTTTATGTCAATTTGAGTCAAAACACACCATGAATCTATCAAAGTTTATGTCGAAATCGAGATAAATTGGAACTTATTGCATATGATAAATCAAATTGATATGCATATAGACTGGCTTGGTTTATCATATAAGATAAGAGAGGGCTTGTTAGCAACTTAAGTCAAAGTTGTTCAGATCATCGGCGTGGGTCAAGGTAGGTTTGTTCATTTATTTGTTCACAAATGTCAACAAAGAGGGGCCTAAATAGACGATATTAAAGTTGACCTAGATATGTTAAAAATTATAAATAATTATTGTTTGAATGTTTGAAATAACATCCGTAGTGATCAGTAATAACTTAACATTGTTGATCTCGGCAGTTTTTGATAGAGCATAATTTTTTCCATCACCTTTAATGGTTGTTAGGTAGCAGGAATTGCATCCAATGAACATAGAACAATAGTGCAGTAAGCATTGTTATAGGACCCCTTAACAACTGCAGACCTGAAATCATTAGTGGCTGTAAAGAATATTAATTAGTTTGTTCTAACAAGATACAGAGTAAGGTAAAAACAAATGAATCATCGAGGAAAAACGTCGTAGTAAACAGTTGTGTGTGCCATTGCCTACATCTCAAAGAACTTTGAAAAGTTATGAGCAATTCAGTTTCCCTTTTAGTAACAACAAAGTTACTGGGTTCTAATTGACAAAAAAACATAAACCCCATTAAATTGCAGTAATTTAGAGGTATTTTAAGTTATTTCTTTTTTTCATTTTTTTAAGTCAATGAAGAAATATATAATGTAATTTAAAATGTCAGAATAATTCTCAAATCGAGCAGATACATCTGAGTTTGCTTTGTTTCCAATTGATTGAAATTTACATTTTGAACTGAATTATGTCAACAGACAGACAAACAGGCGGTCGGGGGGACAGAAAAACAGACAGACACACGGACAGACGGACGGACAGACAGACAGACATAATGAATTAGATTGATACACACTGAGTGTTTTTTTAACCCATACGGGAATTATGTCACATTTTTAAGGTCAACCTTAAGACATGCCAAATGTAGTTATGATACGAAAAATAAACAGCTAAAAATAACTCTAAAGATGTATTTAAATGTTTAGTCGAAAAAAATTGACACACTTTAAGGAAACCTTGCAGCATGGTAAGACTTTCGTATTTTCTAAAGTTTGAGATTCTCACAATCCGCTGCTTTTCAGGTTATTGATTGTATGTAAGAACAACATTGCTTTACTGTTAAATTCTGCATTATGTTGCATTCCGGGTAAGTGTTTATTAAATTTATCTTACCAAAAGTTTTTAAATTAACTTCAATGAAGAATCGATTATAAAATTAAAAAAAATTAATAAATTGTATGGAAATTTGTAATGGATAAATTAATAAAAAATCTAATGTTCGAATAAAATTGAAAAAAAGAAGTGATGAATTTTTTGCATTTTATTATGAGATCTTTCTCGGTTCTTTGATCTTCAATTTGTTAGAGTTGGTATGTAAGCTACATATTATGTAGGAGTATGTACTCCAACTTTTTTTCATGAATAACAAATGCTTCATATAAGGATTTCTTTGACTTTTATTAGGTGATCATGACGGTCGGAGAGATATCAATACCCTATAAAACCCCAAAGACTTTATGATATATTCACATATCAAATGTAATTGGCACCCCATAAAAGATTAAAAAATTGCATTGCTTATATCAATAATACAATGTTTATGAAATTGTTATATTATTATTACATTATTTTTATCATGCAAACACGGATTGTGCCCGAACAATGTAAGTCATAAGACACATCAAGTTTTAACAACATGACTATAACGTTTTCTGATAAATATTCCATCGAAAATTATTTGTACTGTTTGTATAAAATTATGACTTATATTTTTATTACGGACAAAATCACCAGTTAATGTAAATATTAAAGAAAATCAGAAATCATTCTTTGAGTATTATGAGGTGATAATTTTGGTCGGGGCGTGATTAAATCCAATGAAGCCCGAAGGGCTTTATGATAGATTTGATTACGCCCCGACCGAAGTTATCACCTCATAATATTCAAAGAATGATTCCTTATTACATATATTTATATAATTTTAAGCCATCGTACGATTAAATTATTTGAATATAATTAGGCAAACCCGCTGGCGCCTCAATTTTGCGTCATTTGAAGTTATGGGTTATATAGTAGAAAACGATACGTAGTGTTACCACAGGCAAAGACAATGGAAAATGTTAATATAGAAACTTACGCTTCAAGCCAATAAATTTGTGATATAGAACCGTCGTTTGTGTTGGACGTACCTAAATGTTCATTTCAATATGTTGAATATTCTGTCTTAAAAGTTTTGAAACAAAGTGTATCGTTTTGATATATTGCTTTTCATCGCACAAAATCCAAAATTAAACCCCTGGCCAGACCCACTAGGCAGGCTGAGACTACAGTTTATTTTTTCCGTCGTTTCTTTTGTTTTACGTATATTGAGAAAAATCTTTGGACTATCTTAAAACTTTGTCTAAAAGATGTTTTGTTTTATTTTTATAATGCAAAGCTCAGTTTAAGAAAGAACTTTGGAGATCTTCACACGTTTAGCCATTGATTCAATTTCACAGGTGCATAATAATATATCTAACATCTTGCTAAATTGTAAGAAGATCATTGGCTAACAACAGTCACGTGGAGACTATTTATATTCCATACATAGTCAGTAGAAAATATTTCCCCCTTCGAGCATTATGACGTCATTTTAGAGCATTATGACGTCAGGTTTTGTACTCAAATTGAAACTTGTAATATCATAATAAAAGCTTGATTTCCATTGTTTTATTTACTTTTTATCATTAAAAAAGACAGTCGGTAAGATATAATCGTTACATGGTTTGAAGTTGACCTAATATGGCTATTACATGGTCAGTAAATTCCACATGGAATTTACTGACCATGTAAAAACTATATTAGGTCAACTACAAACCATGTAACTAATGATATTGTTATGGAGACCTATACACACTTTGTAAATGGTGCAGACGAACCAGAGTACTCACAAACTCAATTCAATAAAAGGCCAACGTGTAATATTACCCTTAAGGTATTAACAATGGTGTTTGTTTTCATGTTGACAGAATACACAAGGAACGATCACCGGTGTTTCTCAGAATTCTAATGAAGGTGACAACCCTGGATTTTCTGACCGAGTGCAGAAATCGGTACTTTATAGCAAAACATTTTTAAAAATTCACTTTGGCAGTTCAGAATATTTCGATGTTTAATTAAACGACTATTTTGTTATATGCTTTTTATTGCAGTAGGGTTCTTGGTATGTTTATACCAAGAAATATTTAGAAAATGCAAGGCAATGGCGTTCATATCAGGCTAAAAATTTTAAGGCACATTAATTTTTTTGAATTTTCATACAAGAATTTATCTTGTAAACGTATTATTTAGAATAATTATTTACTTCAACCAAAAACAAATTGGAATCAATTACATGGGCAGTATATCAACTTGTTTAAAGGTCATATGAAACGATATCCTGACCATATTGAGTTATATACAGGAATGAGTTCGTAAGTGCCTATTTAATAAGACTGACATTGTTTTTTGAATATTTAATGCAAAATGTGAGCGCCACAGTCGATCAAAATCACTTAATCGGGAAAAGGAACATTGACTTACGCAGCTTACCTCCCTTGCTTATGACGTCAGTAAGACCCAATGGCCTTATCAAGCTATGTTGTGAATACAAATATCCACGTCATTTTGCAGCATTTTAAAAGAAATAAAATACTATTTTATATAAAAACTTGTATAATTATACAATAATTAACCACGGCAGTATTTTTTCTCTCATGAAATGATATCGTGTGCGTTTATATTTGATAGCGTGTACATATTCAGTTTAGAGACTGCGGGGAGAATGAACGATTTTCTTTATAGATCTAATCTACATGCAAGTATAGTATACTTTAAATATATGCATGTATATATGTTTTATTTCAATCTTTTTAATGAAATTGTCAAATTCAAAAATAACTGATCGTTTTTCCCAATTGCACGTTCATGCAATTCATGAAGATTTTTTTTTCTAAACAACTGGCCTCGTGGTGCCTCGATCATTCGCTTCACGAGTTTATTGTTTGTTTCGCTTTCAAATTCACAAATATGTTACCATTTAATTATTTTTAGTCTAAGAGAAATTTCTTCAAAATGTTTTGATTTTGAAACTTGTACTTGTATATGTGCGGTGTTTTGATTTTACAACGTGTATGTGCTGTGTTTACTCACAGATTCCTTCTATCTCACTTTCTTCCGCAATTTTTTCTTTCGTTCTTTTATTATTATTGATGCTTGTTCTTAATAAAATCTGTTAATTATCTTCACATTCGTTCACAACAATATTTATTAAACAACCAATTTATTTTACCGATACATTTCGAAATCCTTAAGTGCCATATTTCCGCGATCGAATTTAATAAAACGTTAAATTAATACACGTGTACACAAAGTATTTCCTATAGATATTGCTACATGTATATATCAATAAGTCAGAAATTTATATTATTGTAAAATAAAATTTAAGAATAAATTTGCGGCATTTTACAGCAGCTTTTAAATACAAACTATGTACACAATACCTCAAACATTTTCATCGGCCTGCCTTATACTGTATTATGTGACAAAATAAATCAAATGAATTAAAATGATTTAATTCCATTTAAATGTAGCTCAATCATTATACGTATCGAAGAAGAAAATGATGTTTCTATTTCAAAAGGATCAGGATGATTCATTAATCAGCTGTTAATGTTCACTGTAGTATATGGGATCTTCATCATTATTTTACTCTGTTGAGAAGCTGATAGTATATTTATTCATTAACGAAACTAAGTCATTTGTACTATGAAATCAAATGATCTCATTTGAAAAGAAAGAAACGTTCATATATGCAGAAATTACTAAAATCAAATCGATAAACTACTGTAAAATGAAACTAGTTTTCATGCATTGTTTACATCGGTGGGTCTGTGTGACGTCATACACCCTCAAAATCAAGAACGATAAGCGGGGAAGAATTTTTTCAAATGCGGAATTTTCACGGTTATTACTCAGTAATGCAAAGGCAAAAAAATCTTACCTCACGTATTTTAACATTTGTTTATACCAAGCTTTATATTTATGAAAGAAAATCATAGTGTTAAAAATCGTTTCATATGACCTTTAAAGACAAAATCTCTTTTTTATGTCATCATTTGGTTTTGAAACCATTCCACAATCGATTTATACAAATTAATTTTTACTTTAATGTAGTTTTTAAAGATAAAAACTTTAATTTAAGATTTAGAAATGATTTACAATATTTCTCAATAATTATAGCAATTCCTCTTTTAATTTCTTAACTTCATTCGTGCATTTTTAATGCCGTTTTACATTGTAGCACAGCAGTACCTTTCTTTCACAACCAGTGAGTATATTCAAGCTTTTACCTTGAAGTGTATTACATGTTATAAATAAATATGATATGAAGCGTGAATGATTTTCTTATTGTTTAAATATCGAAAACTGTCGATTTCATCAAATTATTTTATCAGTTTGCAAACTGAATGTTTGTTTATTTTCTGTTCGTAGGTTACACCTTTAGTATCTTTATCTCAGATACAAGAGAATATATTGGTAAGTAGTCTGAATTTAAACAGGGTGCAAGAACGTATATCATAACAGTTTCGTTGTTGTGTTTTTAGTATCAAACTTAATGATATATTAGGACAAATATTTGAAATAATATGATACATTTTTAAATGATACAGTCTTTAAACACAATAACTGCTTGATAATAAAGAATCGACATTTATACTTTGAATAGCTGCTTTACAAACATGATATGTTAAAAAGGAGGACATGTTTTCAAAATATTTGAAAATCATCATTACAATAATTTATGTGATTTTCTTTTCTCTTATCACAATATAATATATGTCCATTCTTATACGAATATTCTATTAGAGATGAATGGTTTGACAACCATTCTGATTTTTTTGCATTCAAGTCAATTTTTATAGATTTCGTACTTGTATGTTCATTATGTAAATTAATATTAGCTATAGATACACTTTATCCTGTAAAATATTGCGATGTTCAGTGGCCTTAAGTCTTGATAGAAATATAAACCATGAAAAAACGTTTCCTTTGATTTTAATCGATAGATTGACTTAATTTAAAAATAAAATCATTCAAGCATATCAAAGATGTATGATATTTGTAAAAAGTTATTAAAATATAGCTGGCCAAATATTGCTACTTTTTGTAGATCGGATAATCAAAATTGAAAATGCAACGTGATCAACATCTGGAAAACGGAAAAATATAACAGCATAATCAATGTAGATCCATGTGAGTTTATGTTACATTCTTATCGTAATAAATACTTATATTTTCCTTTTTGTAGAATATTTTAGAAAAAGGAGACTCTAGCTTATCCAATCATTACGGACCTTCCGTAACCACAAAGCAATTGGTAAAGTTTGTATATTACACTAATTATAGTTATAAGTACTGATAATTGATGATGTATCTTCGGTTAATTTGCTGATAACTCCGAAAATTTGTTCCTTGTAGAATGCTTCTTACGTTTTTGTAGGGAGCGTGCAAGACACATCACGAGACGTCAAGGTGAGGTCCTTTTCATTCATGATATGCTGAATTATACGTAACGATATTTCTTTTACTCTGCATATTAGAAATATAGACACGCATCTTCGTTTTTGAGTTTAGGGAAGGGACAAACACAGACTTCCCCTAAGTAATTTCTATAAAAAAAACACCAAATCCCCCAAAATTCGAAATATTAATCCATAAGGAGAGGGTATGAAGCGTGGAAAGTGATAACCGAATGCACAAATATTTAAAGAAAGTTTTTCTTGTATAAACTTGAAACTCCTAGCCGTTGGAGAGAGAAGGTGTGGGACCTATAGGTTTATAAGTATCGATATTTTTCTCGGCATGTTAGAAATATAGACTCGTAGCACTTTTTATAAAGTATGGGGTGGGGGCGCCAAGGGCTGACCTACCGAAATTCTAACACGCCTTTATACTTCTATTAATACCAAATCTGGAAGTCTTAAAACATTTAATTTTCTTTACGTTGATGTAATATAATGTCTGTTTTTAAAACTATGCCCCCTTCCGATGCAACGTGCCTCAAAAAGGGGGTGAGTTTCTTAATCTTGTTTGATTTTGAACCATTTAGTTTAAATTATTTGAGACAAAATTTCTCCATTAAAAACATTGAATTTAAGTTTTCAACTTTTTCTGGGGTGTTTTTATCAGACATATGTATGTGTCAGTGATACAACTAGGTCTACATTGGACAATTTATTTACAAACTGTTTATTTTAATTAATTAACATTCTAAATTCAATACACTGTACCTGATTTGATTTATCTTTAATTATTTATTCAATTCTAGATTTCCATTTGTTAACTTTTCTTAATTAATATTATAACTTATTGATTTATTTGTAACTTAAATTTTCGTTCTGTAACTTCAAACTTTTCTCAAATGTGGTATTAAATAAGCGTGAATTTTCTTAGTTTATGAAGGAATTTTTATTAAAGTATAAACTAGTACATAACGTGATCGATAGCCATCAAGGGAAAATGATACAGAATGTGTAAAATAAAAAAAAAAATTAAAAGGTACATCCATAAAATGTACATTATGGCCGTAAACAAAATGCATAAAAATACCGACAACTTTCACTTATGAAATAAGTATTTTCATTGATTAGAGTTACCCCCCACATCTTCCTCGGGTCTGACAGATGACACTAGCAAATATTCTTTGGACACAAACGATTATAAGCCCAGATCAAAAGTAAGTTTTTTCTCGTTTATAAAAGTTTTAAAAAGCTTCTTTTTGGAATGTAAACGGTTAAAAAGAAAAGAAAAACACATTTCTTTCCTTTCTAAAATAGAAACCTTGCTCTTTGAAGAAAATATGCAAGTACCTTCTCTGGATACTCATAATTCTCCGTATCTCGGCTGTCGTAGCGATATCCACTGTTAATTACCAAAATAGCCAGCCTAACCAGATTACCAATAGTATGGAAGCACAGATAGATGGTAAAAACATATTTACTTTAATTATTCTACAATTTCTCGATTTCCATCTTTAACATATATTCATACACAATGAAACATATAAAGAAGAGTTATGTTGACGTTTTAGTTGCCGGTCTAAAATTGTGCGTAAACTGAAATGCATTTTTTGCTGATATATTTAACATCGATTATCATCAAAAGCTTTTTGATAAAAATATAACACAATTCAAGGCAGCATTAAGAGATTTTTGTATTTGACCCACAATATGATTTAATCGAATATTTTTTTTCGTATTTTTTAATTTTTTTTTTTATCAAAGCTGAATACGATTCATAAATAGGCACCAACACACGGGTATAAAATCCCTTCAGTTTCTTTATATCGAATTGCACACCTTGAAATTATTTATGAAATTATGGCCAGTGCCTTACTTTCATATATTTCGGGGTTTTTTTAGTGCATTTTCTGTTTGTTTGCAAAATATTGACTTACATATTTGATGTTTATTTTTACCTAGCTTAAAATGTGCTTCAAATAAAAAATTGAATCATTAATGTGTAACATGACCATATAAGCAGTACTTTTACACAATTGAGACTTGTACAGTGAAATACTTCAAACTGTTAAAAAGACAGTGGTTCTTATCAGAAGTTTGTAGTGATAGCGGCGGGGAAAGAGGAACAATTCGGTGAACTCCAACAACGACTTGTGTTCGGCTTTGAGAAATAAATCAACACCAACCTAAATTTTCATGCAACAATTTATATTCATAAATATAACTCAGAACATTCATATCTGAGAACAACCCCCTCCTCAATTGTATTTGAAAAATCCCCCAAATTTTAAATGCTAGCCTACATTGTACCGTTTTTTAGTGTATTACCATTATAAGGGGCATGGTCACGATTTTGATAAAAATCTAATTTTTTTTTCCGGTTTTTGATATTTTTTAATACTTCAGAAGGCATTTTTAGTCCTCAACCAAAATCTGAACGTCAGTTGTCGAGTTATACGTTGGATACAGAGATCACATTTTGATTAACTATTAGAAATACGTTACTGAAGCATCGGACACATTAAAACAGAAAAAATAAAGTTTGACAAAAAGCATGACCATCCCTCTTGAAACGACTATATCGTTTATTGGTTTATTTTATAACCAAGCAATTTAAACCAAAATAAAACAGAAGACTTTTATTTTGTAACCAAACTATCCGAGAGTATTTCTTATTGTTAGAAAATTAAATTATATTTAGAAACAGTTTTTTTTCATATGACCAAGAAAAATTGTATAGCAAACAGATTATTTTCATTCCATAGACTTCGAAAATATGGATGCCGTGAAGGGGTATGTGATCCAATTAAATATCTTTAGATTCTCATGGTGTTAAAAGGGATTTTTTTGGAAATAAAAATGTCGCATGCAAGAATAAAGTGTTTTTTTTCATTGATTTTTTCACTTTCACTATACACACATGACATGATATATGATATATGCATAGGGATATTATAAAATCATTGGATTACATCTGATTATATACATAATTTTGTTTAAATTTTTTGCTTGGTATTGCCAGCAATTTCGTTATAAAAGTATTGTAAAAGTGTTCATTTTGCTTGTTAAATCTGCTTTTAATATGGATGAAAATGGATCGCAGACTTGCAACTTGTTCCGGTCCCAAGCAACCAAACAGCATAGAACTTAGATGACATATTTGCTAGCGATGGACATGAACTGCCAGGAGAACAACTGAAACAATTACTTATGCAGTAGCTTCTAGACATTAAACAAATGAATTTAAAGAACAGAAAAGTAATTGTTATTCTATCTGTATTGTTTTCAAGAAAAATCATACACGATTTCGATTTCTTTAGTTGACAAAAACAATCAACAAATAAACAATTAACAGATTAACAAGATAAAAACGAACAAAAATATTTAAAAAAAAAAAGAAAATACTTTATAAATTTGTGTATAAAATCAAAACTGCATCATCTAGATCAACAAAACAAGTAGAAAAGTCAGCATTTCTTCTCAGTTTACGAATACAGTCACAATATTAATGCAAGTCTTGAGCACCTTTTTTTCAGTTTTTCGATCGGTTTTTCTACTAATTCATTTGTGGTCTCCTGCATATTTTTAAACAGAAACGAGAATATTGGCACCGACATCTTTTAGATACTCCGATAAATCGTTGCTCTTTTTCTTGGGTACTTTTTCCGTTGTTTTAGTGCTGCAACTAAAGCTGTCTGAACTGGTTTCTACTCCTAACGCTGAACTGGTTTCTACAGCTCCTAATAAGGTTTTAACGATCTGTAGATTGGAAGCTGGATCATCATACAAGATTTCATGATTTAATGGCTTTTTTCTACGGTTTCTCGACTTTTTCTTTCCATGGTGAATTTTCTATATGCTCTTCTTGGTGAGTAAACTGCTGTGGTGTTGGAGTGGGACTCTTCTTTCCTCCGCCTTTCTCGTTCATTGACACAAAAACTTTCTTCCACACATTTTTTGAAAAAGATACCTGTTTTTGTCTTCTTTTCTTCAGTACAGATACTAGCCTTTTTTACTGCTGACATCTTCCATTCGAATCTTGAACTTCCTCCCTCCGAATCACTAGCTCCTCTTTCTTACATGTAGTCCTCAATTTCTGCGTTATCTTCTTGAACAACTGCCATATTGTTGTTTTTAACTTCATTTTCTTATTACTTCTTCAAATTTTCTTAAAACAATATCATACAGGTACATGGACTATTCTATTGATGAAAGTAAAATATATAGGATCATCTGGGACTTCAGCACAAGATTGGACAATTAGTCTTTAATGCCTGAAATGCCGGCGATGCGTCTGAATTCAACGAGCTGCTAACAGAAACGAGCTCTATAATTGTATGGAGAAAAAGCCTTATTAATTATAAAAATCATATAAAAACATTAAAAATCAATCATTTTAAAGATTGAAATCGTTAAACAAAACACAATTAACAAAGAAAAAAATTCGGCACTTGGGGACTGAACCCGGGTCGCCTGGGCATAAGTCCACCACTCTAACGACTGAGCTACGCGGACTCTCGTTTCAGGACTTTGGAGCCCAAAATCTTGAAAATGCGTAGATCGATTTTAAAACAAATTTCATATTCGAAAGTTTTGAGAGCGTCTCTGTCGAATAAAAGCAAAAAAAAAATTTAAAAAAAAATTAAAAAATTAAGGTTTTACTTTTCCTTCCGGTGACGACCGGAAGTGTCGGCAGACGTTTGGATATGCAAGAGACACTGCGGCTAGAGACGCTCTTCCATATCCATGAAAACTTGAAAGTTTAATCTTTCAAAATTTTTTAGACAAATAAGCCACAAACAAAAACATAAAATGTTTAATATCTCGGGACCGGAAGTGACGATCAAGAAAATGATCAATTAGTTTTTTATAAAATTTGCTTGAGTAAGTTTTGAAAGATTCATGAAAATCGGCTGAAGCATTTTTGAAAAACCCTTACAGAAAAAAAAAATAATAGAGAAAAAGAAACAAAGCAATGACAATAAGGTCTTCCGTTTCAACAGAAGACCTTAATAATAATAATAGAGGAAAAGAAACAAAGCGATAACAATAAGGTCTTCCGTTGAAACGGAACACCTTAATAATTGTAGAAGAAAACAAACAAAACAATAATAATAAGGTCTTCCGTTGAAACGATACTTATTTTGTAAATCGATTTTGTATGCTATCCAACTAAAATTAAAATACATTGGCCAATATATACAAAAAAAGTGTAAACCTCAACCTGCTCTTTCCTATTTAAAAGTTACCGTCCATGATTTTCTTAACGATCACGCACGCACGCACTCTCACACACACACACACACACACACACACGCAGGCACGCAGGCACGCACGCACGCACGCACGCACGCACGCACGCACGCACGGGGGGGGGGGGCAGAGGATCCTTCTTTTTTTTCTTGCAGCAGACATTTTTTTTTAAAATTTACATATTAAAAAAATGAATTATAGCGGAGTTGGCCCCCACTTTTTGGGGAGCTTATTAGGAATAGAACAGAAAATGAGGAAATCAAGAGTGAAATTAATGTTAAAGGAATTCCCCCCCCCCAACCCCCCCACCCCCCCCCCCCCCCCCCCCACTATGATTTTTATGATTTCGGGAATCGAGAATTACCTTTTTTGGATGAGGTTTGCCTTCTCAATTTCAAAAACGATGCTGCGTGCCTGCCTGGTTTTGAGATGACAATAGAGATTTCGCTTTTTTCATTACAAGTTTATAATTCAATTGGGATAATATGTATTTTTTCTCTTCAACTGCATATTTCATACAGGGTTTTCGCTCTAGAACCATTGTCACATTCGTGTTACTAGTTATTAAGAAATTTTCTTTGTATATTGTACACATGTAGTAATATACCTGGTGTTCTGCCCCAATAAAAGTCGGACTCACAAGTGTCGGTGAAATCAGTTTATTTGGGAGACAGATAACCGTCTCAGACGACGGTAAAAAGCTGTAACAAAAAAAATGTAACAATCAATGACTGGTACAGGTTTCCATACAAAAAATATTAGGACAGAGTTTGCAATTAGATTATGAAACCTTACACATATGATTTAAACAGTTGAATTCAGTCTATTCATATGATAAACAGCAAGTTAAAGTAAATTAATCAACTGCAACTCGAAATTAAATGACCAGAAATATGATGGACAAAATGGCGCCCCATACACCGAGCACATGGTAAACATAAAATACAAGATTTCAAGAATATGCATCGCTTAGCATTACTGACATGAAACATACAGATAATTCACATAAAAATATGTTGAAATAACCTAGTTTACAAATGTCAAAAGACTTACACTGTGGATTACAAGCCTCGATACAGAGAATCAGAGTTGTGCATACATCGAGTATGGCGCGGTTTTCCAACATAAAAAATTAAGTCGTACGACAAATCTTTCGTAACAAAAAATAAAATGTACACGAAACATGACACTCCCCGTCTGATATATAAAATTATATCACACAAGATTTGAATACAATTTAGTACAGAAAACATTCAGTTCTCCAATAATAAAATGAGTTCCGTCACTGGTCTGACGTAAGAGGTGGTCTTGCCGTCCTTGCTGACACGTACTTCAACCTTGCGAACCAAGTTGTCCTTGCCAGGAAACGTTGCAGTAATGCGTCCAAGCGGCCAGTTGTTGCGATGGGTTTCGACATCCTTTAACAACACTATGTCACCAACACTAATGTTACGTTGACCATGATGCCACTTCTTACGCGCTTGCAAGGTATGCAGGTATTCCTTCTTCCATTTGTCCCAGAACATCTTGGCGAGGTGCTGTACTCTCTTCCACTGTACCTTGAAGAGGTCCTTAGCAGTTGTGTCGCATACAGCTTCGGTCGGTACATCCGTCTTCTGAGTAAGCAAAATGCTTGGGGTAAGGACAAAAGGCGAGTCTGGATCTGACGAAACGGCGGTAAGTGGGCGAGAATTTATGATCGCACTTGCCTCGGCCAGAAAGGTGGTAAGTACCTCGTGCGTAAGACCCTGTGCTGAATGATCCTTCAACATGTTGTCCAATATGCGCCGTGTCAACCCTATCATGCGCTCCCAAGCTCCACCCATGTGGGATGCATGGGGCGGGTTGAAAATCCAGGTTGTTCCCCGAGAGTGCAGGAAATCCTTGACCTGACGATCTTCCACGTTGATTGCGTCGATCTGTAGAGGGTCGGTAGCGCCAACAAAGTTGGTTCCTCTGTCGGAACGGTACTCCTTTGCCTGTCCTCGTATGGCTGTAAAGCGCTTCAGGGCGTTGATGAAGGATGATGCGGACATCCCCTCTACTACCTCGACATGGACTGCGCGTGTCACCAGACATGTGAACAGTGCTGCCCATCGTTTGCCGTTGGCTGGAACTCCCCGAGTGCGACGAGTCACGACGTCCCAGGGCCCAAAGATATCTACTCCCACCGAAGTGAACGGTGGCTCTCCTGGCAGTATGCGGTCTGTAGGCAAGTCAGACATCTTCTGGGTTGCGAAGCTCCCACGTTGTCGCCGACAAGTAACACACTTGTGAATGAGGGACGAAACAAGGCGCTTGCAGCCGGTGACCCAGAACCCACAGGACCTGACCTTTCCCTCCGTAAAGTGGCGCCCTTGGTGTTGCACCAGTTGATGGTACTTGCGTACAAGTAAGGTCGCAATGTGATGTTTCCCCGGTATCAGTATAGGGTTCTTGCAGACAGTCGCATCGTTGAGATGTCTTAAGCGTCCACCAACTCTAACAATACCATCGTCGTCGAGGAACGGACTCAATGCAAGAATGCTGCTATTCTTCGGCAATGGTTGTTTGGACCTCAGACAGTAAATCTCCTCACAATAGACTTCTCTTTGCACTGTCTTGATAATGTAGTTTTCTGCTCTTTGAGAGTAGTCTATGGACTTCGGTAAAATCTGTGATTTACCTCCCTTTCTGCTTATGATGAATCGCTGGAGCAGGGCGATACCCTCGACCAATCTGTCCCAGCTGGAAAATCTCTCATATCTCTGAGTTCCAAGCATAGGTTCACACTCAGTCTTCAAACATACAGGTCTGACTTCTCTGTCTGACAGAGGTTCCTGTAGGGGAAACCCTTCTGCCTTGGTTTCGTCGTCAATGCGCTGCAGGTGAGTAGTTCCTCTAAGCCAAGCACACTCTCCAATGTCCTTAGGAACTACGCCTCTAGTGCCCTCGTCAGCAGGGTTGAGGTGTGTCGGCACAAAGTTCCACTGCGACGGCTCACTAAGGCTTCTGATTTTCTCGACCCTGTTGGAGACGTAAATAAAAAATCGTCTCTTATCATTGTGGATATACCCCAATACCACACGACTGTCGGAAAAATACTTCACCGAGTCGAACATTATGTCCATGTGATCCATGACTATCTGCGATATCTCAATGGCTAGAACAGCTGCACAAAGCTCTAAACGGGGTATGGTATGGCCTGATACTGGTGCCACTTTAGACTTCCCTAGTAGAAATCCAGTCATCGCAGAGCCATCTTCGTAGTACACCTTCATGTAAGAAACGGCAGCTATGGCTTTCTCTGACGCGTCCGCATATGTCCACAGTTCCTTTCTTACTGCCTTGCTAAGATGTACCACGGTTGTTCTGGGTATGTGGATCTTCTCCAACTCCTTCAGAGATGAACTCCACTCTTCCCAGCTTGCCAGAATATGGTCCGGCAGCGGCTCATCCCAGTCTGAGGTACAGGTCACTACGTCTCTAAGAATGAGTTTCCCGCTGATGATAACAGGTGAGAGAAAGCCTAATGGATCGAAGAGGCTGTTCACTGTCGACAGTACACCTCTGCGTGTTGTGGGCTTGTCATCAGTAGAGATGCGGAACTCGAACATATCACTCGACAAGTTCCATCGCATACCAAGACTCCGTTGCACGAGCTGGTCCTCATCAAGGTTCAGGTCGTAGATGTCCTGTGCTAAGTCTCGTGGCTCAAACGCCTTCATGACATCCGCGCTGTTTGATGCGAACTTGTGGAGCCTTAGGTTCCCGTATTGCTTCAATGCGTCCTGGGTTCTGCACATCAGGTCTACTGCTTCTTGGCTTGTTGAGCATGATGTCAGACCATCATCAACGTAGAAGTTCCTCTTGATGAACTCCTTGACATCAGGTCCATGGCTTTCCTCAGATAGTTCTGAGATCTTCCTGAGGCCCAGTGTCGCTATGGCCGGAGAAGGACTATTACCAAAAACGTGGACCTTCATTCGGAATTCTGTTAGTTCCGTTCCGATCTCGTTGTCCTTGTACCAAAGGAAGCTGAGAAAGTCTCTGTGCTCTTCTCTGACGGTGAAGCAGTGAAACATGTGCTGCACGTCTGCTACGACAGCAATCATCTCCTTCCTGAAACGAAGCAACACTCCAAGCAAGCTGTTGGTGAGGTTCGGGCCAGACAGCAGTTGGTCGTTCAAAGAGGTTCCCTTGAACTTCGCAGAGGAATCAAATACGCCCCGGATCTGGTGAGGTTTCTGAGGGTGGTAGACCCCGAAGAGAGGAAGAAACCACTGCTCCTGCGTTGACTTGGAAGTGGGTGCTTTCTCAGCATGATCGTTGTCGAACAGCTTTGTCATAAAGGTCGCAAAGTGTTCCTTCTTTACTGGATCTCTCTTGAGACTTGCGTCCAAGGCTCGTGCACGTCTCAATGCAACCTCATAGTTGTTTGGTAGTCGTAATCTTGGTTGGCGGAAGGGTAGGGGAGCTACCCACTTTCCATCCTCACCTATCAATAGTTCTTTGTTCATGATGTCCATAAACATCCTATCTTCCACTGATGATCCCACTTTGTTATCATCTGGTGTGCGTCTGAATAAGTGTTCATCAGATGAAGTGTCAGATACCCGTAATCTGTTTGTCACATCTCTGGTTGGAAGCTTCTCTCTCACGGATAAGTACTGGGCACATGGTTCAAGAATAGTTCCACGTCCGCTGTCCGTGATGAAGGTCTTGTACACATTCGCAGCTCTTGGTCTGTGTTGTCCAGACAAGCATGTGTCGCCGATGATCGTCCAACCAAGGGGTGACCTCTGTGCAAATGGTTCGTGGTCACGTCCTATGCGCTGCTCAAGAACATGGTGGACTTGAGGAAGGTCTCTTCCTATCAGCAACAGAATTTTTCTTGAAGCGTCAATGGGTAGGATGTCGCCGGCTATATCCCGCATGTGCTTGTGCTGAAGAGCAACGTCAGGTGTAGGGATCTCTTGGTAGTTGTTCGGTATTTCATCACACTCTAACGTGCACGGCAAGGGTAGTCTGGTCTCACCCCTGGCTGATTCAATATAGAGTCCTGAGGCAGTTCTCCCGAAGGTTGTCACTTGTCCAGAACATGACGTCATCAGGTAAGGTATTGTCTCTGTATTGATGTTCAGCAAGTCAAACAATTCCTTCTTAGCCAAGGTCTTGTTACTCTGGTCGTCAAGCATAGCATACAGAGAGACAGCTCTTCCATCATAGGTGACAGTCGCGGGAACAATTCTTGCACAAGATTTTCCCTTAAATTCCTTCCCTACTTCTGTGCAGTTGCTGTTTATGGTTGTGACGTGCTGTTCTTTTGTTACTTGCTGACGCCTAGGAGCCTCCTCCCCGCCATGAACTGATGAGGCCCTTCCAGTGGTAGGAGCTGGTGACGAATCAACATGGAGAGACGTAGTGTGGAACTCACTTCCGCATTCCTTGCACATGATGGCCTCTTTACAGTCTTGTTTCCTATGACTTGCGGAACAACACCGAAAACAGAGTCTGTGTTCACGGAGCAACTTCATACGTTCTTCAATAGGCTTGGCCTTAAACACTCGACAGTTATTGACACTGTGTTTAACACCCGGACCGGTGTGAATTATACACACATCAAGCTTCGGCTCGCTCAGATTTCCGGATCCTGTTGGTTGATACACTGTGGTTTTCTTCGTGTTCACTCTTCCCCTTGGAACGTTCATAGGCTGCTTTTCGTTGTGGTTAGCGTCAGTGTGATACGCAAAACTTGGGTCGTTTTTCACTCTGCTCATCTCCTTCATGAAGTCAACAAACACACCAAAGGGTGGAAACACAGTCTGATGTTCAAGCTTGTACTTCATGGCTCTGTTGGTCCATTTCTCCTGCAGGCCATACGGAAGTTTTGAAATGATGGGTCTAATCCCTGAGGATGAGTCTAGATAGGCCAACATTGCACTGTACTTCGGATCCTCCTTCAAAAACTTCATCTCCATAAGAATGTCTGACAGATCGTAAAGTTTTTGATGATCTCTGTTGCCAAGCTTTGGGAAACTCAACAGTTTGGCTCTTACGGATGCTTCCACATGTTCTGGTGCACCATAGCGCTCATCCAACCTTTCCCAAAGTCTTCTTAGTCCTCTTGAGATGTCGAAGATGTTGGATGTCCTCATGCTTGTTGCGTGCTTCTTAGATTCCGGACCTAAGTACTTGATAAGAAGGTCCATCTGCTCGGAGTCCAAGACTTGAAGCTCATTCACTACACACATAAAGCTGTGTTTCCAGGCACTGTATGATTCTGGTCTATCGTCAAAGTGAGTAAGTCTGGAGAATAGCAAGTCCTTCCTCAGGAGGAATCGGGTAACATCAGTTACTTGTGGTCCCTGATCAGTCACAAGTGGTGATAAGGGGTGTGAGGCAGCCACATACGGTTGTGCGACAGGCACGTGAGGGTGTGCGGCAGGCACATGAGGCTGCGCGGCAGGCATGGATGGCTGTGCGGCAGGCACGTGAGGTTGTGCGGCAGGCACGTGAGGTTGTGCGGCAGGCATGTGAGGTTGTGCAGCAGGCACGTAAGGCTGTGCGGCAGGCACATGAGGCTGTGCGGCAGGCACGTGAGGTTGTGCGGCAGGCACGTAAGGTTGTGCGGCAGGCACGTGAGGTTGTGCGGCAGGCACATAAGGCTGTGCGGCAGGCACGTTGGGCTGTGGGGCAGGCACATAAGGCTGTGCAGTAGGCACGTACGGCTGTGCGGCACGCACATAAGGCTGTGCAGTAGGCACGTACGGTTGTGCGACAGGCACGGACGGCTGTGTGTCAGGAACCAAAGGCTGTGCTGCAGGTACATAGGGTTGTGCATCCGGGTCAAGTTGAGTCGGATCGGAAGTACCGGTCAGTAGTCCTGGCGATGCAGAAGGTTGACGTGGAGTGGATTGATCCTGTCCTGGTTTAAAGTTGCTGACTTCGCCTAAGGAACTCGTTCGTCTCTTCATAGGTGACATCTGTATCATGGTCGATTCAAAGGCTTGACAATCAGCTTCAGCTTCTGCAGCCTCTCTCTCGAGATGTAGCATTTCCATTGCAGCATCGAGTTCCACTCGTTGTTTCCTGAGCTCCAATTCTCTGGCGGTGTATGCCATCCTAGCCTTTGCTCGGCTTACATCAGCCCTCTTCTTCGCTAAGATGTCGGCAAAGGAGTCCTCATCCTGATAGTACTCTTCCTGATACTCCTCTTCATCTTGTGTGACGTACTGCCTCTTGCCATCAGTCGTCTGTGATTCCCGGGCATCCTCTGTAGGGTCAGGAGTGACCTGGGTGCCCTCTGTTGAGTCGGGAGTGATCTGCTCTGCTGAGGTAGACATCCTAGTCTTTTTACTGTTCTGCCCCAATAAAAGTCGGACTCACAAGTGTCGGTGAAATCAGTTTATTTGGGAGACAGATAACCGTCTCAGACGACGGTAAAAAGCTGTAACAAAAAAAATGTAACAATCAATGACTGGTACAGGTTTCCATACAAAAAATATTAGGACAGAGTTTGCAATTAGATTATGAAACCTTACACATATGATTTAAACAGTTGAATTCAGTCTATTCATATGATAAACAGCAAGTTAAAGTAAATTAATCAACTGCAACTCGAAATTAAATGACCAGAAATATGATGGACAAAATGGCGCCCCATACACCGAGCACATGGTAAACATAAAATACAAGATTTCAAGAATATGCATCGCTTAGCATTACTGACATGAAACATACAGATAATTCACATAAAAATATGTTGAAATAACCTAGTTTACAAATGTCAAAAGACTTACACTGTGGATTACAAGCCTCGATACAGAGAATCAGAGTTGTGCATACATCGAGTATGGCGCGGTTTTCCAACATAAAAAATTAAGTCGTACGACAAATCTTTCGTAACAAAAAATAAAATGTACACGAAACATGACACCTGGCATTAATTTAAGGTTTAGCATGGATAATAAACTCAAGTTTAAAATCGACTTAAATGGAAGCTATGTCAATAGACATGTTGCTGAATGAGGAAATTTCGGTTTTTTACTGATTTATTATTGGAACAAATATAGAGAGCTTGGAAAGAAATTTGGCTGATGGGAACTAAATCTCTCTAGGTTTCGATACTTGCGTACAGGAAGCACAATCTTCAATTCATCGTGTGGAAAGTATTGTTTCATGTCACGAGAAGAGAACTGTCAGGTTGCAGATGGATTTTAGTCCGTTGCTTGACGTAAAATGGTTCGACGAGAATGAATACCAATATCCTTAGGATATTAAAATGGCATTTACCCTTACCATAGGGATTCAGGCAATCCTTGTTTGTGGTCAACATATTTCTGTTGGTGGGAAACATTAGCTCTAATTTCATCATTTTGATATAATGTTTATTATTTCTGTGCACTGGCATATGTGAAGTCATTTTCGTTTTTTTCCCCTAGTGTTTTGATAATGGTATTAAAGGTGTCATCTAAATAGTCAGAGTCAAGTTTTCGGTAAAACATTTATCCGATAGTTATCTTTATGCTTCTGCAAGATTAAGTTATCCGGGATTGCAGTTGATACTATTGTTAAAAGCAAATTTTTAAAAAGTTATTTGTTATGGATAGTATTTTCGAGGCGCAATGGTATACTAGTGTGAAAAATAATTTGTTTTGTCTAGTATTTTGATATCATAATCTAAAAAGTCATCTAAAAGTTCTGAGTCAAGTTACACGTATAAAGTTCATCAAATAGCTGTCTTTTGCAAGGTTACCGAGATTGGATGTTGATTTGAAATGAGTCGGTCTTCCAATGCTTGACTGAACTGCTTCTGTATAAGACTCCAATACCTTACATTTCTTAAAGCTGACATGAATTCATTAAAGCACTTGGTCGCCATAATACTTTCGATAGCTCCTGAACTGCCACTGGGGTATATATACCGGTTGAGAAAGTTGCGGTCTGTTGCTTTCCGAGCGAGGCATTCAGGTTGCACGGACTTCTAAATTCATGAACTACACATAGCAGTAAATTGTCTGTAATAAAGAATAAAGGAAACAACAATTAATAAAATACAAAATATATTTATTCTGTGAAAGTATTTTCCAAGGTACTATAGTATCCGTATTATTTTGCACAGATAGTGCTGCCTTACTTCACATGCACATCGAACACGTGTGTCGTTGATAGAGTGCACAACGTCCGTATCTTTTTGAAAACCCCGTCGGCACTACATCCAACCTAGTAGCTAAATGATAGTAAATCCAAGAAAGTAACAACGTAACAGCGACCCTTTTCCATCGGTTCTATAAAAACACTCCGTTTCCATGCAATCACTGTCATTGCTCGATCACTCACAGTGTGTGGTTGCGCATGTGCAATGTTATAAGATAAACAGGAAATGGGTCTACAATTATCGAGGATTTTTTAAGTTTATGTGCCTGGATTTCAGTCTGTCTTGTTTCGTCGTTCATTGGATATATTCCTTGTCAATGCAGTAGTTGTCATATTATTTTTGTTCAAAACGCGATTCTACACGTATTTTCGTCCAAGGTAACGTGTTCGGGTGTATGAAATTCCTGAATGCGGTGAAGCATGAATTGTGCTCTCGGCCTTATATAGGGGGTGTGAAGCGATGAGCAGAACAATAGAAATAGACAACTAATATGGCGGTAGTCGGAGATAATAGGAAAATAATACGCATTTATGAATTCATGTCAGCTTTAAGGTCTGGTGCAGACACTCTAGCCTTTTGAGAGAAGGTTTTGTGTCAGATTCAGTACAGACACTTAAAGGTGCATGGTCACGATTTTGGTCAAACTTCTTTTTCCGATTAAAATATTTACAATACTTCAGAAAGGCATCTTTAATAGGCAACCAAAATTTGATTGCTATTTGTTGAGTTATAAGCGAGTTACAGAGCTTGAAATTCTTCGCTATGTAAACAAAGCGTTTGTTTACATTTTGAACGTTGAAGTAATAATTTCAGTTTTAAGACTTAAACGAATGTTTTAAACGTTAGGAACTGTTTAATTATGCTTAAAATAAATAAAAGGATAGACAAATAAGCTTAAAAAAGAATTTTTGCAGGTAAATTGAACCTATGTAAACAAAAACAGGACACGAGCCTTGTTTACGGGACAAAGAATTGTGAGCCCTGGATCTTGCTTATAACTCTACGAATGACTCTCAAATTTTATTTGATCATTAGAAATGTATTTCCAAAGCATTGTAAAAAATAAAAATATAAAAATAGAATTGGACCAAAATCGTGACCATGCCCCTTAAAACATTGGGCAAGAACGTGAGGCCCATGGGGCCACATTGCTCACCTGAGCAACAATGACTTTATATGGGCGTTCAAAGGATATTACAAAAAATTACAAAATACAGGCGATAGTTCCCCAGGTAACAAAGCATAAATAATACGAAAATTAACGAAAATCAAAACAAGCTACCATAACACAACCGTCAAATGTGAAAATTGTTAACGCATTGTTATTTAACCCAAATTTACTTCATAAATTCGGCACCAATGTTACATTGCATGTTTCAAAGATTCCCTTTGCACGCGAACTGTTGCACAACATTTCTCAGACCCGTAATTCATGCAACATGGCTGATTTAAACAAAGAACCTACTTTTACACCGTCTCGTTTTAGAAGTATGGAATACCAAACCTGAAGTTATAATCTGATCGAAACACGCATTTCCTTTATTATTTTGTTCGTAATAACTCAGATTTGAAGCAGAATTAGCCTATTATTTTTGCAATTTATATTTTCCTTTCCACAAGGAATATTTATGCAAAATAACGTTGAATTTGACTCAGAAGTTCTTAAGAAGAAGATTTTTAAAAATGCACACCCACCCCTTTTTCTTCATTTTCGAGGTTTTCTCCGCTTTGAATGGAGATCGGCTTTCATTTCTGCAATTTATATTTGCCTTACCATAGGGATGTTTTGTGCCAAATTTGGTTGAAATTAGTCAAGAGGTTTTAAGAAGAAGTTCAAAATGTAAAATGTTTACAGACGGACGGACGGACACACAGACAGACGGACGACGGACAAAAGGTGATCAGAATAGCCCACGAGCTTTCAGCTCAGGTGAGCTGAAAACCAAAAGTTACAATTTACCTCGTCCGTTGTTGAAATTGCTTTCTGTACAAAGCTTCTTGAGATGGGATTAATCGGGTTCTATATAAGCATATTTTAATGATTTATTTATTTTTGAAATACAAGCATACCCACAACCCCCCCCCCCCCCAAAAAAAAACAAAAAAACCCAACACACAAACAGATCAATTCACACGCACGCATGCATCTTTTAAATAACTATTAGCAAATTCTATGAAGATGTAGTTTTATAATGCTAAGCAGTGGTTACTTGCCTCAAATAATACATGATAAGTTAAAAGATGTATAACTAAAACATAAATGAATATAAGTGAAATACATCTTTCCAATTATTACCCAATTGCTTTCCATATTTATGTACTTTAAATTGCAGCAGATCTTTCAACATTAGTTTTACATTTAAATGACCAAAAAATCAATCAGAGTTGGTGTCTTATTCAATATAAAACAAGAAAATGAGCATTTTCCAGATAAAAAAATGCAATTAACAACTTTGTTATGACATACCAATAGAAGTTTACCAAGTATAATATTTAACACCTTTAATCTGGTCCTTTCAGATGTCTTTCTGTAATCATGAAGAAAATTAGTTTGCTCCACAAAGTAATTTTTTATCAGAAGAATAAGATATGACAATGGTGTCTTTCAAAACCCACAGTTGTCAAAAGAAATAATATTATTTTTTAAGATAATGCCAAACTGGAAGAATTCTCTGTAAAACTCTAAACTCTATAACCACTGAACAGAAGGATTATTGGTTTTTTTAAAACAATTAAAGCTGCTTTAAAAACACCTTTTACTGAATAACATCAATTTGTTACCTTATGGTGAAAATTGATGTTGTAATGATGTTATACTGCATAATACATATAGCATTGCGGTTATTCATGCGTTTTAATACAGCAAAAATTAAAAGATTACAATCCTCACCCCCCAAAAAAATCGTTCACTACCTTTACCCATTTTTATATCAGGATTTATAGTTTATGATTTTATTGATAACAGTCCTGCTCTAAAATTCTAAGTATTTCCTGTGTATTGTTCGCTGGCAATTATGACTTCTCATGTTCAAAGTATAATAATGAAAAATTGGGTTTGGATTTGGCCTCATTTATCCGTCAGAGAGATTCACAAAATTGCACAAAATGAAGTTACTGAAGGCTAGCGTTTCCTAATAAATTTCCTCTCTCAAATATATATTTACCAACTTCTAAGTTAATTTGAATTTGAATAACCATGCAACCTTTGTAAAAATTTTTCAAAAATCCTTGAAAATTTGACCTTGCTTTCAAGTTCCGATAAATCGCTTACGAAATCTAATTATAGTGAAAAAGAAACAAACCAAAGACCGTATTATTATCATACCACCAGAATCAGTGCAATATCCGAGATTAGAGAAATGTCTGTCTTTAATTAAATAGAGAGATTTTTAAGTATTTTAAAACAGCATTTAAGGGTCTCAATCATTTACTTATAAAAACATTATCTGGCTGTTTACTACTTGCACTCCTTCTCCCTATAACACCAAATGACCTAAGTTGTTGAATTTATGGGGAATGTAAGAGGTATCGTATTGTATTACAAGGTAGAAAGGGTGATAATGGAGGTCTGGTAGTGGATTTTTATTTCTTTTTATGTGACAGAGAGCCTGGGAAAATCTTACTGCTTATATAATCTTACGTTGTTGACAAAATTTGATCCCTTTTGCGCATGAGCCAAGACTGGGTTTCTAGATCAAGTCCCGATAGCAATCTATCGGCAATGAAATGAAGCACCCTCTGTCGCTATAAGGACAAGTGGCCTAAATGTTGAATAAGAAATGGTATTGTTGTCTTACAATTATTGGACAGGTTCTCATACACAAAGTATAGAACTTGAGTACAGTTTTATTCTTCTTTTAGGTGTAAGGAAGGGTGATAGAATCATGCAACCACTTTTTGAATAGTGCATGCATTTGATTAATACGAAAGAAAGGAACACTTGTATATAATAAAAGACTTGACCTATAGGGCAGGTATTGGTTTCTGTCTTTACAAAAAGCATATCGATTTCTGTTCCACTTCTTGGTTACAGGTCATACACAGTAAACTCTTAGGTTCTAGTTCTCATACTTTATAGTGATTGACAAAAAGTCTTTCTCCGAGCAGTATGAGTTATGAACGTTTTTTTTAGATTTTGTTTTCAGTTTACATTCTATATTGTTTTATTTGGTTTTATTTACAACCAAGGACATATTAGTACCTATCATAATCTCGCATAACGCGTTTCAAATGTCGCAAACCCTTTTACTCTGCAAGACAAATAATGCACGTCGCCTTAGTTTTTTCAAACAGAAACAACAGGAAGAGTGATGTTTGTAGATGTAGAAGGATGTTTACTAGGCATTCGAACACCATCATCATTCACTGTACATTTAACTGAACTCTTTGCGTATTAACAGCTGCATCTTTTGTATAAGGGGATGTACCTGATGCTGGAATGGCAAGGGGATGGAAAACTTTTACCGACCAACTCCCATTTTTGTCTTAAAATGTCACCAATGCACGAATTCTTTGCAAAGAATGAACTGCATATACTTTGCAGAACTTTTCCTACAATTGTACCATTTCTATAGATGTTCTGGAAAGGCAAACGCAACAGTTTTTGCTCGGTGTGATTTTTAGACGGGGTCACGTGACCCCGTCTATTGGTTTACTGTCAGCCGAAGGCACGCGTAGAACACATGAATTGAGTCTACGCGTAAGGAAATAGTGCAGAAAGTTTTCATGCATTTCAGTCAATATGTATTATAAAAACACGCATTAAATCTTTTTAAGTCCTCTGTGTATACACAAAATTCTATTTAGAAAATAAACATAGTTTTATTGATCAAAATATTCTTGCTTGGGTTTTAATGTGGAATGAGTTACGTAACTGAATGCACAGCGCCGTTGACGATTCAGTTGGTATACGAGATAATTAATCAATAGAAGAGGTTGATGATGGAATCGAAATTAAAGTTCCCAAACGCAATGTGCCATTTTTTAAAAGTTGTAAATTTTATTTTGACAATCTCTCACTTTAATACTACCAAACTCCATGCGCAAGCCGAAGTTAAAATAATAGATTATACATTTTGGAAGACTTATACATCATATAATATATACAATCTTATCGATTGAAGAACCAAGTTAAATGTTAATGTTCATGTTTTCCGGCTTAGTTGGAATCAGGCTTGGGGTGAATTACATTGTAAAATAATGCATTACATTACCATTACTTCATGAATTAGGGCATTAAATTACCATTACTATTATTTAATTTTCTTGAAGTAATGCATTACATTACCATTACATGAGTAAATGCATTACCATTACTTTGTGAAAAGTCAATAAGTTTTAAAAAAGTAATTTAAAAACTGAATAAAGAGTTTTTGCAAATATTTCATAAATAAAACATGCTTTAAATATTAACAGGTTCATGTTCATGTTTACTATCAGGTTCAAATTTAATGACTTATACAAGATTGCTGTTTGCATTTGGTTGGTCCCGTAACATTTACACGCTAATGGTGGAGTTGACAGTATCTGTTATTTATGTCTCTGATTTTCGGAGTATGGTTTTTAATGAAAGGAACGGTTGTATCGTAATTCGTGTAGGTGATGCACGAGTTTACACAAAAAAGTAGCAAGTAGTGAACGGATTTATTTTTAACCTATTAATTTTGCATGAATCGCAAATGAAGAAAATCGTATCAGATAAGTCGGTCTTAAAAATCAAAATGGCGACCGTGACATATCTTTTTATTGTCAAAGTTCTTGGAATCTTATTGTAAAAAAATTATTTCTAATATCAGGTGCCTGTGTTTGTTACCGGTATACAAATGTTCACTTTGTTTGTTAATTCAGCAGTTTTTGAGTTTTCTGGGTTTTCATAAAACTTTTATTACAGATACCGTCCAAGTTGTGGATTTTCCCTTGGGTCACAAAATTGAATAAATCTAATGATTAAAATCATCTACTTTGATATAGTTGTTTGATTTTCCTGGTTAGTAGTAATTTAAAAAAAATTTCCTTGGGGTCTTATTTTATATAATATACCATCGTGTCAATTTTCTACAATTATGAAGGCCGGGATAGAATAAAATTTAGATAAAGTATCAGAAAATTGCAAAAAAACCCGAATTAACATAGATTGTAACAAATAATTCAAACTCATAAATTTTGGAGGCATATTTGAGGAAATCCAGGACAATTACAAATTAAAACTTTCAAGACCCCGTCTTTCAGCACTCTCAGTACTTTGATTTTAAGTGGCACTTGTCTCGAGTAACACAGAGTAAATGGTTCTTGTCCTTAAGCAAAGCGTGCTCACACTAGGGTATAGTTCTGGTTGTTTGCTTTTACATGTAGTGAAGTACTGTATATACCTTTTCAATCAATATCTTTAACTCAAAGAGCAAATATGCATTTAAGGAATTCTGCATAAAAAATATAGGGTGTTAATAAATGCCGTTAATTTTATAAAAGAAAAGGTATTCCCACAGATTGAATCGAACCATGGCACAAAAATCATCACGTGTGACATATCTTGTCTTAAATCTTCTGAGCTATCCAGGCCTCAGGATCATGAAGAATTTCAACCTGTCATAAAATAATGGTTTATCATACAATGACTATGGAAATTTGTAATTGACAACATTATATCAAGACACTTTTAATAGCATTTCAATTTTGTCAGTGTTTTCATTCAAAAGACATCAGGACAGTTTACAACTTTTGACGTCAGTCTAAGTTTGCTACATGATCCTGGGGCCTTGACTTACATTTTAGGATGTAAATATCCACCAATATGATAAAAATCAGTTTCCGAAATTTTTGTCGGTCTTTTGCAAAATTCAACCTCGGGGTGCTCCTTATAAAATTCTATCTTCCGGTCCTGAAGGATATTTAGGCCAAAAACCATGCAGCAATATACATTATACTCAGAAAATGCTGTTTTGGTCAACTTTGGAGATTAATAATAAACTTGCAAGAGCAATATGATAGGTTCAAAATGCAAATTTGAAAAATTTAGAAATATGTACGAGAGAAAAAAAAATAACAAAAATGAAAAATTTGATTTTCAGAAGTGATTTTCCCGGAAAATCCATTTCCCCTGTAGGTCAATTCTTTCGGTCTTTGCAATACACCCTTTGCTCTTTTTACAGCACTAATTTATACTTGATTTTTTCTAGAAGAGAAAATATCTGATAGCAAAATATTCATAAAATAGTCTATTGATACTTGTCTAATTATACAAGTCATGATCTTTAGTTGAACGGGGGTATGAAAGTATAAACTTAACATATTTGGAATCGTAATTTGTAACTAATCCGTATCAATTCATAGCAATTTATCTGAATCATCAATGCTTAGTCATTGCATAATTATGTTGCATATTGTCACTTTGCGTGCAAAAGGGATTAGATAAGTAAAAACATAAAAGGTGTCTAAGCACGACAGGAACAGATGCCAAGATAATGTTCCCGATTTAGTCATCACCCAGTAATCAGATCTACCTTCTTTGTCATACATTTTTTAAGATTTGTTTGGAAGCCCTGGAAGGACATTTGCATTCGTCTTTAATTGTTTACCCATTTTCAGGACTTATTATTTGTAAACTGTCATGTTCATCGTCTTCAAAATATAAACGTCGTGTACATGATGGAGGATAAGAGTATTTTTATTCAAGTTGTGTTTTGTGTATGCAAGGGTACGTGTTATTTCTCGATTAGTAGAATATGAACCGTTGCAAACTACATCATATACTGGACAGCAACTGAAACGTCGCATTACTTGAATTTCGAGAAAACAATTTGTAATGTTCAAAATAAAATTACCTAATGGTTGGAATTTCAAAATTAAGCATGCTTATTATATCAACGTTTTTCTGAGTACCTACTACATTCAAGAAACAAGCTACACCTGTTTATGATCACATAGGTTGCGTTTTTAGCTCACCTGAGCCGAAGGTATCCGTTGTCTGTCGTCGTTGTTGTTGTTGTCGCTGGCGTCGTCCTAAACTTTTCACATTTTCATCTTCTCAAGAACCACTGGGCCGATTTCAACCAAACTTGGCACAAAGCATCACTGCGTAAATGGAATTCAATGTGTTTTAAATGACGGGCCATACATTCGTTAACGGAGATATAACAAAGAACTTTCAAAAAAAATTATTATTTTTCAAATATTTTCTTTTCAGATACAATATGGTAAAAAAAAAAGACTGGAGCTTGTGTGGAAGCACATCCTCAGGTAGTGTGAACTCACATTTGTTAAAATTATGATCCCCGGAGGTAGGTTGGGGCGACAATGGGGGATCAAATTTTACATACGAATTAAATGCATAGATAAAATCTTTAAAAATCTTCTTTTTAAAAACTATTATGCTTGAAAAGTTGAAACTTGTATGGAAGCTTCAGATAGTGTAAATTCAGTTTTGTTTAAATCATGGTCCCCGGGGAGAGGCTGGGGTCACAATTGGGGGGGGGGGCAAATTTTTACATAAGAATATATAGGGAAAATCTTTAGTCAATGAAGAAATATATAATGAATATAAAAATGTCAGAATAAATCTCAAATCGACCAATTATATCTGAGTTTGCTTTGTTTCCAATTGATTGAAATAAACATTTTGAATTTATATTTTGAACTGAATTATGTCCACAGACCGACAAACAGGCGGTCGGGGGGACAGAAAGACAAACAGACAGACGGACATACGGACGGACAGACAGACAGACAGACAGACATAATTAATCAGATTGATACACACTGAGTTTGTTTTAACCCATACGGGAATTATGTCAAGTTTTTAAGGTTAACCTTAAAGGGGCATGGTCACGATTTTGGTCAAATTTTATTTTTCTGTTTTTATTATTTGCAATGCTTTAGGAATGCATTTTTAATGATCAAATGAAATTTGGATGCCAGTCGTTGAGTTTTAAGCAAGATACATGGCTCACAATTCTTCGTCATGTAAACAAGGCTCGTGCCCTGTATTTGTTTACATAGGTTCAATATACCAGTAAAAAATCTTTTTTAAGGTGGTTTGTCTATCTTATTATTCATTTAAAGCATAAATAAACAGTTCCAAACGATTAAACATTTATTTTAGGTCTAAAACTGGAGTTTTCCCTTCAACATTCGAAATGTACAAACAAACGCTTTTTTTACGTAGCGAAGAATTGTAAGCTCTGTAACTCGCTTATAACTCATCAAATGACACTCAAATTTTGGTTGCCTTTTAAAAATGCCTTACTAAAGCATTGTAAACATTAAAATCGAAAAAGTAATTTTTGACCAAAATCGTGACCATGCCCCTTTAAGACACGCCAAACCTAGTTATGATACAAAAAATAAGCAGCTAAAAATAACTCTCGAGATGTATTTAAATGTCTAGTCGAGAAAATCGACACACTTGAAGGAAACCCTGCAACATGGTAAGACTTTTGCATTTTCTTAACATTGAGTTAATCACAATCGGCTGCTTTTAAGGTTGTTGATTGTATGTAAGAAAAAAATTGCTTTACTGTTAAATTCTGCTTTATGTTGCATTCCGGGTAAGTGTTTATAAACCTTATCTTACCAAAAATTTTGAAATAAACTTCACTGAAGAATCGATTATAAAATTGAAAAAAAACCTAATAAATTGTATGGAAATTTGTAATGGACAAATTAATTTAAAATCTAATGTTCGAATAAAATTGAAAAAAGAAGTGATGAATTTTCCCGTCATTTTATTGTGAGATATTTCTCGTTTCTTTGATCTTCAATTTGTTAGAGTTGGTAAATAAGCTACGTATGTAGCAAACATGTGATAAACAAAGTGTAGGAGTATGTATTCCAACTTCTTTTCATGAATAACAAATGCTTCATATAAGGATTTCTTTAAAGACATAAGTCATAGATCTAATCAAGAAATAAAAATAGGCTTATTTATTCTGTTTGTTTGATTACTTTGAATGTTATATTTCCATAGAATGGGTCGCATCCTGATTATGTAGAACTCTCAGATTCTACATATGAAAAATTGCCAGAGGTAGGTGTGTAAGGACTAAATTCATTTACATTTACTTTGTCTGTAGTCATCGTCAATTTTCTTTAATTACACATATTATATCAATACCTTTACAACACCAAAGACTTTATGCTCCATTCACATATCGAATGTAATTGCCACCTATAAAAGATTAAACATTGCATTGCCTATATCAACATTACAATTTAATTGTTATTGGTATATTGTAATTACATTATTTTTATCATGCAAACACGGATTGTGCCCGGACAACGTACGTCATAAGACACTGAATTTTTTTCAGTTTTAACAGCATGACTATAACTTTTTTGATGAATTTTCCATCAAAAATTCATTTAAATATGAATTCAAAATTTGACTTGTATTTTTATTACAGAAAAAATCAGTAGTTAAGGTAAAATTTAAGAAAATAAGAAATCATTCTTTGAGTATTATGAGGTGATAATTTTAGTCGGGGCATGATTAAACAAATATAGCCCAAAGGGCTTTATGATAGATTTGATTACGCCCCGACCGAAATTAAATATTATCACTTCATAATATTCAAAGAATGATTCCTTATTACTTATATTTAAATGATTTTAAGCCATCGTACGATTAAATTAAAAAAATAATTAAGCAAACCCCGCTGGCGTCTCAATTTTGGCGTTATTTGAAGTTATGGGTTATATAGTACAAAAACGATATATACGTTGTGTTATCACTGACAAAGACACTAGAAAATGTAAATATAGAAACTTACGCTTGAAGCCACTAGATCTGTGAAATAGAACCGTCGTTCGTGTTTGACGTACCTGAATGTTCATTTCAATATGTCGAATATTTTGTCTTAAAAGTTTTCAAACAAAGTGTATCGTTTTGATATATTGCTTTTCAATGTCATCACCAACATCACAGTCGCACGAAATCCAAAATTAGACCCCAGGCCAGACCCATGAGGCAGGCTGAAACAACAGTTTACTTTTTTATAATGCAAAGCTCAGTGTAAGAGTGAACTTTGGAGATCTTCACACGTTTAGCCATTGATTCAATTTGACAGGTGCATAATAATATATCTTACTCCTGCTAAATTGTAAGAAAATCATTGGCTTACAGCAGTCACGTAGAGACTATTTATATTCCATACATAGTCAGTAGAAAATAGTACCCCCTTCGAGCATCATGACGTCATTTTAGAGCATTATGACGTCAGGTTTTGTATTCAAATTGAAACTTGTAATATCATTATAAAAGCTTGATTTCCATAGTTTTATTTACTTTTCATTAAAAAAGACAGTTGGTAAGATATAATCGTTACATGGTTTGAGGTTGACCTAATATAGTTTATACATGGTCAGAAAATTCCACATGAACTTTACTGACCATGTATAAACTATATTAGGTCAACTACAAACCATGTAACTAATAATATTGTTATGGAGACCTATACACACTTTGTAAATGGTGCAGACGAACCAGAGTACTCACAAACTCAATTCAATATAAGGCCAACGTGTAATATTATCCTTAAGGTATTAACAATGGTGTTTGTTTTCATGTTGACAGAATACACAAGGAACGATCACCGGTGTTTCTCAGAATTCTAATGAATGTGACAACCCTGGAAATTCTGACCGAGTGCAGAAATCGGTACTTTATAGCAAAACATTTTAAAAAATTCACTTTGGCAGTTCAGAATATCTCCGTTTTATTAAACGACGCTTTTGTTATATGCTTTTTATTGCAGTAGGGTTCTTGGTATGGTAATGTTTAGAAAATGCAAGGCAGTGGCGTTCATATTAGACTTAAAACTTTAAGCCACATTAATTTTTTGAATTTTCATAAAAGAATTCACCTTGTTATCGTATTATTTAGAATAGTTATTTACTTCAACTAAAAACAAATTGGAATTAATTACATGGGCATTATATCAACTTGTTTAAAGACAAAATCTCTTTTATGTCAATATTTCGTTTGGAAACCATTCCATAAACGATTTATAGAATTTAATTTTTGCTTCAATGTAGTTTATAAAAATTGAAACTTTAATTTAAGATTTAGAAATGATTTACAATATTTCTCAATAACTATAGTTTAAAGAATCTATAGGACAGCCAAGCTGTTTTGTCCGTCATGAAAATCGATTGGCAAGATTCCATTTTTATGGAAAATTATTCAATTTAAACTTTAATTTAACAAAAAACTATTTGCAAAGTAATTCCTCTCTTAATTTCTGAACTTTATTCGTGCATTTCTTAATGCCATTTTACATTGTAGCATAGCAGTACCTTTCTTCCACAACCAGTGAGTGTATTCAAGCTTTAATCTTGAAGTGTATTATATGTTATAAATAAATCTGAAATGAAGCGTGTATGATTTTTTTTATTTTTTTTTGCAAACTGAATGTTTATTTATTTTCTGTTCGTAGGTTACACCTTTAGTATTTTTATCTCAAATACAAAAAAATCAATGTAGATCAATGTGAGTTTATGTTATATTCTTATCTTAATAAATACTTATATTTTCCTTTTTGTAGAATATTTTAGAAAAAGGAGACTCTAGCTTATCCAATCATTACGGACCTTCGGTAACCACAAAGCAATTGGTAATGTTTTTTTATTACACTTATTATAGTTATAAGTACTGATAATTGATGATGTATCTTGCGGTAAATTTGCCGATAACTCCGAAAATTTGTTCCTTGTAGAATACTTCATACGTTTTTGTAGGGAGCGTGCAAGAAACATCACGAGAAGTCAAGGTGAGGTTTTTTTCATTCATGATATGCTGAATTATACGTAACGATATTTCTTTTACTCTGCATATCAGAAATATTGACACACATCTTCGTGTTTGAGTTTAGGGAAGGGACAAACACAGACATGCCTGAAGTAATTTCTATTAAAAACACCATATCCCCAATCTTTGAAAATTTTAATCCATAAGGAGAGGGTATGAAGCGTGGAAAGTGATAACCGAATGCACAAATATTTAAAGAAAGTTTTTCTTCTGTAAACTTGAAATTCCTAGCCGTTGGAGAGAGAAGGTGTGGGACTTATAACTCTTATTATAGTAATTTCATTCTCGGCATATTAGAAATATAGACTCGTAGCACTTTTTATAAATTCTAACACGCCTTTATATTTCTATAAGTACCAAATCTGGAAGTCTTAAAGCATTTAATTTTCTTTACGTTAATGTAATATAATGTCTGTTTTTAAAATTTTGCCCCCTTCCGATGCAACGTGCCTCAAAAAGAGGGCGAGTTTCTTAATCTTGTTTGATTTCGAACCATTTAGTTTAAATTATATAATTGAGACAAAATTTCTCCAATAAAAACTGAATTTAAGTGTTTCAACCTCTTTTTCTGGGGTGTTTTTATCAGACATATGTATGTGTCAGTGATACAAGTACGTCTACATTGGACAATTAATTTACAAACTGTTTATTTTAATTAATTAACATTCTAAATTAAATACACCGACCTGATTTGATTTATCTTTAATTAAAACTTCAAGTTTAGATTTAAATTTGTAAATTTTTCTTAATTAATATTATAACTTATTTTTTTTATTTGTAATTTAAATTTTCGCTCTGTACGTAACTTCAAACTTTTCTCAAATGTGGTATTAAATAAGCGTGAATTTTCTTAGTTTATGAACGAATTTATATCAAAGTATAAACTAGTACATAACGTGATCGATAGCCATCAAGGGAAAATGATACAGAATGTGTTTTTTAATTAAAAAAAAATTAAAAGGTACATTCATAAAATGTACATTATGGTCGTAAACAAAATGCATAAAAATACCGACAACTTTCACTTTTGAAATGAGTATTTACTTTGATTACAGTTACCCCCTACACCTTACTCGAGTCTGACAGATGACACTAGCCAATATTCTTTGGACGTAAAGGATTATAAGCCTTTAAATTTTCGCTCTGTACGTAACTTCAAACCTTTCTCAAATGTGGTATTAAATAAGCGTGAATTTTCTTAGTTTATGAAGGAATTTATATCAAAGTATAAACTAGTACATAACATGATCGATTGCTATCAAGGGAAAATGATACAGAATGTGTAAAATTTAAAAAAAAATTAAAAGGTACATTCGTAAAATGTACATTATGGTCGTAAACAAAATGCATAAAAATACCGACAACTTTCACTTTTGAAATGAGTATTTACTTTGATTACAGTTACCCCCCACACCTTCCTCGGGTCTGACAGATGACACTAGCCAATATTCTTTAGCCACAAAAGATTATAAGCCCAGATCAAAAGTAAGTTTTTTCTCGTTCATAGAAAATTTTCAAAAGCTTCTTTTTGGAATGTCAACGGTAAAAAAGAGAGATAAAATATATTTCTTTCCTAGCTAAAATAGAAACCTTGTTCTTTGAAGAAAATATGCAAGTACCTTCTCTGGATACTCATCATTCTCGGTATCTCGGCTGTCATAGCGATATCCACTGTTTATTACCAAAATAGCCAGCTTAACCAGATTACCAATAGTATGGAAGCACAGAGAGATGGTAAAAACATATTTACTTTAATTATCCTACAATGTCTCGATTCCAGTTTTTAACATATATTCATACACAATGAAACATGTATAGATGAGTTTTGTTGACGTTTTAGTTGCAGGTCTAAAATTGTGCGTAAAACTTAAATGCATTTTTTGCTGATATATTTAACATCGATGAACATCAAAATCTTTTTGATAAAAATAGATAAAAATATTACACAATTCAAGCCAGCATTTAGAGATTTTTGTAATTGACCCACAATATAATTTAATGGAATATTATTTTGTATATTTAATTTTTTTTTATCAAAGCTGAATACGATTCATAAATAGGCACCAACACACGGGTATAACATCCCTTCAGTTTCTTTTTATCGAATTGCACACCTTGAAATTATGGCCGGTGCCTTACGTTCATATATTTCGCTTTTTAAGTGCATTTTCTGTTTGTTTGCAAAAACTTGACTTACATATTTGATGTTTCTTTTCTCCTAGCTTAAAAAACTGCTTAAAATAAAGAATTGAATCATTAATGTGTAACATGACCATGTAAGCAGTACTTTTACACAATTGAGACTTGTACAGTGAAAGACTTCAAACTGTTAAAAAGACAGTGGTTCTTATCAGAAGTTTGTAGTGATAGCGGCGGGAAAAGAGGAACAACCCGGTGAACTCCGACAACGACTTGTGTTCAGCTTTTAGAAATAAATTAACACCCACCTAAATTTTCATGCAACAATTCATATTCATATATATAACTCAGAACAGTCATATCTAAGAACAACCCCCTCCTAAATTGTATTTGAAAAATCCCCCAAATTTTAAATGCTAGTCTACATTGTACCGTTTTTTAGTGTATTACCATATTAAAAGGGCATGGTTACAATTTTGATAAAAATGTATTTTTCCGGTTGTGATATTTTTTCAATGCTTCAGAAAGGCATTTTTAACCCTCAACCAAAATCTGAACGTCAGTTGTCGAGTTATACGTTGGATACAGAGATCACAATTCTTTGTTATTTAAACACGGCCCGTGCCATGTTTTTGTTTTAATTCGTTCAATAAACCGTTCCTTGGAATTGTCACATTCATCTTAGGTCTAAGCCTAGAAAATTCAAAATGTAAAGAAATAACACAACTTAGGCTTTTTTATATAACAAAGAATTGTGAGCTCTGCATCCAACAATAACTTAACAACTGACCTTCAAATTTTGATTGACCATAAGAAATACGTTACTGAAGCATTGGACACATTAAAACAGAAAAATTAAATTTTGACAAAAATCAGGACCATCCCTCTTGAAACGATTATATCGTATTTTGAAAATAAACGACCAATTAATTTTGAATTAAGGTTGCTCACTACACCGTGAAATATTTTCTCAAATCAGCAGAAAATTATTTGATTATGATAGATATCATAATGGATAAAAAATATTTAAGACTAATAGGCAAAAAAATGTTTAATTTTGGGTGAAATTTATATTTTCAAAATAATAATTCAGTTAACATGAACAAAAGCTCCATGCAGATTCGAACTCATGATCTGCGGCTCAGAAGCCAAATACTTTAACCACTGAGCTACGACGATATAAAACCCAATAGAACGATATAACAGTGTAACAAAACATTTAAATCGCTATCTTGTGACGTAGTGTCTTAAAAAATATAAGTGTAGGTGTTGTGAGGTACCGTAATTTTAGTTTTAGTTTAATTTAAACGGTGAAAAAAACTGACCTAGTGACTTATACCCCCGATTTTAATCTTAAACTGGTTATTCAAAAATTTAGGAAAACATGTTTACTCAAATTTGAATGTTTACATTTAGTATATATATATATATATATATATATATATATATATATATATATATATATATATATATATATATATATATATATATATATATAATTATTTTTTTTCAGGTAACAATGAAATTAACAAAACCCTCGGTATTGTATTAGACAAGCTTAATTCAATTAAACAGTCGATAGAGTCCATGAAGTCACCAATGAAAGAAACCAACAATAATGTTAACATGAAAAATGATTTCACAACCCAGAGGTCCCCAGGTATGTTCATATTATTGAGAGAGAGAGAGAGAGAGAGAGAGAGAGAGAGAGAGAGAGAGAGAGAGAGAGAGAGAGAGAGAGAGAGTGTGTGTGTGTGTGTGTGTGTGTGTGTGAACTTTTTGTTTTATCCTTAGCGTTCATTTTAATCAGTTGTAATAATAAATATTAACTTCTTTAGCTTACACAAGTAGTGAATATTCATCGAATTCAGGACAGTGCCGGAACGCTACAAATGGTGAATGTGTAAAGGACTGTACTTTCATGTGTCGTGGGGACTATCAGTCCTGTGAGACATGTAAAGGTTATGTCAGTTGTGAATATGGATATTTATCAAAAAGAATCTGTATTAATCCCAGATTAAATATAACTCTTTTTTGGGATGACAAACTCAAAGGATGTGAATTTGAAAGCAGTACGTGTTACTATAAGTGACAAAATACGAAATTTTATTAAGATAATAGAAACGTTGTAATATCCTCATGTATTAAAAGGTTTCACGCTGTATATATCATATAAATATAGAATTTAATTTCTTTTTTGCAACTGAAGATTTTTCTATCATATCATAAATTATTGATATTTTAAATTAAAAGAAGCTTCCTGTCCTAGTTGAGACGGTGGTTTCTTGCAATTGTTGGTCGAACATTCTTTCTTCTACAGTATATTCATAAATACACCATTTTTTCATAAGTTAACTTTAAATAATAGGAAATGTTAATGTGACCAGATGATAATACAAAATGAACAGTGTAGATGTACATGTATTTAATCATACAAATGAGTTGTTTTCAATGTTTCTGTTCGTAAATTTGTGTCTCCAAAGAATATGATATATGCTTAGTGCATTTCTAATATGAATGTGTACATGTATATATGCATCTTGTTGTAGGCTCGTATTTAACACACTAGGAACAATATGAAAATTAGCGAATCCTTGATTTTGAAAGATGTCTTCTTTCAGTCAAATATTCATATGATTTTTAATATTTGTTTTATATTATTTTTTGATATCAAAATTCGTTTAAGTTACATCGAAAATGGTACATATAAATCAGTAATTTGTATGTCGACAACGTATTGCTAATACGATGTTTTATTTTATATTTTTAGTAATTAACAAACACTGTAGATGTGTGTTTTAACAAAACATATAATGAAAAATAAATACTTCTTATTCAACTCTATATTCCATTTTTTTAAAACCATAAACAAAAAGTTATCATAGCTTAAACAGCTTTGTAGCAACCTCTAATGATACAACGTCCACTAATGATATAATGTTGCATTAGTGCTCAGGATGTTGACCACTAATGATATAATTTTATCATTAACGAACAACCTAACCGTCCGCTAATGATATAATTTAAGATTTATATCATTAGCGGTAAAAAACCGTAACCTCTAATGATATGGAAAAAAGTGAGAAATAAGGACTACCTCATCTTCGCTAGCCAAGGGTTTTCGGTCCACTTTGCTCCCCATAAACCCTTGGCGGATTTCATTACGAAAACTCGGTGACAAGCTCCGTTTTATGATTGGCTGCAGCTGTGAGTAGCAGATCCAATCGCAGGGCTTGTAAATATAAACTTTAAAAGAAAAGACATGTGTGATCTATGGTAAAACATTCGGTGCTTTTAACAAGTTGAGACACAAGTTCTCGAGTACAATGCCTCCCCAACGATGGTCTAACCAGATCGCTTTAAAAACCTATATATTTTATTGCGATTGAACATAGTTATACAAACTTGTCAAGGCTCGAGTGACAGCATGGGAAGTAAACATGGCGAATGTAGAAGTTGCATATATCGTTAGTATATACGTTCCTGCTTCTGGTTATTGCTTTTAAGGGTTCAATGAGCTGAGTTTTATTTAATTTCTTTGGTCCGCAATATTCACGACAACGATACCTGGTTTTATGGCATGAAAGCTTTCATATAAATCGACTTTTTCACTCCCGATACAGGTCCTTACAAAACACTATGAACAAAACATCCCGTACTTTCCCTAGATTATAACTTAATTCGTATTTAATAAAATCGTTAATTATGCTCCGACATTCGGTAGTCAACATGTTTTCAAGTTGTATTAATGTCATGATGAGTATATAACCCATTGTTTAATTCGATTAAAATGTTAATATGCAAGGGGCGCAACTCAAGTTTCTCGCTAGATAGCGCCACCACATCACCGAGTTTTCGTAATGAAATCCGCCAAGGGTTTATGGGGAGCTAAACGGACCGAAAACCCTTGGCTAGCGAAGATGGGACTACCTTGACCACTAATGATACACATTTGCACACATTTTCAATTGCATTAGTGGATGGATTTGCAACCTTTAATGATATAATATGATATATCTATCTATCTATCTATCTATCTATCTATCTATCTATCTATCTACATTCGAAATTTTAAATCATACTTGATTATACCTGAGCTATATACTTACAAAAGCAAAGTATCAAGGAAAAATGACGATATTTACATTTGGAAAAAAATACTTAAGTGACGTCATCGATGGAGAGGTCATGGACAATGGTGGCTAATGTTGAGTCTTATATGTTAAACAACCTCTGTATAACGTTGGATAAAGATTTGATTTTCATACGATACTGCATAAGAATTGGTTAAAATTGGGGGGGGGGGGCAGTTATTTGATCATATACATGTATATAGTCCTTTATTGTAAAATACACCATTCTGACATTGCCCCTGATATTTTGTCTTTTTACTTGAACTGAAATAGTCGTATACAGACAAAATAAATACAATTTATGACTTCGTCTGTTTACTTGAAGATCCAAATTGATTATCATTAATCAAAGAGGAGTAGTGCTAAATATTTTTAGTTGAAGAAAGTTTGAAGAAAAGCAATTTTACGATATTAAAAAATTATTGCAAACTTTTAGCGGGATTTTATTAACATAAAAAGAGGTCCAATTCATAAGACTTATTCTGCCTGGTGCAGGCAGATAGCTAACCTTGCACAACGCAAACAAAAGTCACACGGGTTTCAGATTTTATTTTGTGTGGAAACGTTGCCGTCATGAATAATATTGGTAAAAAACTACAACAAATAGAAATAACAAATTACTAAATAGGAAAATATAGAATCTTACTTTATAACTTTAAACTGTAAATTACTTTTACGACCATAATGGTGTGCCATACTTTTAAGAATGTTTTATCTGTAAAATAAATTTCCATCTGTAACTATACTTCAAAAATACAATTTAATACTAAAAAATTTGAGCAATTACTTCAATAAAACAGACTTACTTAGTGGTTCGAGGCACGCATCTAACAAGATTGAAGACGATTGACAAAGTGAGACCGGACTGGTCAGTAAGGCTGACAGGAAGTGAGTGATTGACCAGATATAGTTAACTTGTACCAAAAATGATTACCGGGTATATTAAACTCAAAGTGATTAGCTTCTAAAAAAATATTTCTGAAGAATTTTAAAATTAAGCCATAGACAACACAAGACTATTTGCTATTATGGTCTGTAGCACAATTGAAACACTAATTTGTTGTTAAGTTGAATATGTTGGTTTGTTAATTATACATTAGAACAACAAAGAATATGAATTAATGTTGGTTGAATTACAACTACTTCAACAATGGTGATTATGTCGGTGTAACAAAAGATGTTAACCAGGGTTGAAAATTGACCCGGGTTTGATAAAATTATATCATTAGTGGTCAACATTCTGTCCACTAATGCAACATTATGTCGTTAGTGGACGGTGTATCATCATATAAATAGTGCCTGTTTTGGAGAGTTGAAATTGACATCCCGAGAAATTGACATCCCGAGAAAACCATTGTCAACCGACGCGAAGCGGAGGTTGACAATGGTTTTCGAGGGTTGTCAATTTCAACTGTTATCCTCCCAAATAGGCACTATTTATTTTATTATACTGAATGTCTTAATTTTAGAGAAATTTTTACTGCTTTTGTATAGAAAGACGTGAATTCTACCGCAAACTGTACGCGCATAATTTACGCGCATGTAACAATTCGTTGTGTTACCCGTCGCCAAGTGTGTTGCTAACGCTGAGGGTAATAGAACAAATTAGCAGCTGCGTCTAAACCAATCAGATTTCAGTATTCAACATGAAAGTATAATAATAGAGGTTGCTACATACCATGTTTTCAGTCAAATGAAATATTAAATGATTTAAGTCAGAAAAATCAACCTTTGAAATGTCAAATTACCCAAGACAGGAAATATAGCGGATAGTATGAAAGAGTTAAAGTTTTGAAACCGAAACTTTTAAGTACACACATGTACAATTAAACTGTGAAGAGCAAGTTACACTTCTGTTCAAAGACAGTTCAAAACTCGGAAGTCGGAGTCAATTTTCAACAGGGTCAGTTTTCAACGTGTCGATGTCATTAGAAGTTTGAAAAATATTTTTCAAGCTGTTGAAAACTGACCCCAGGTATAATTTCACGACTTTTGGTATCAATTTTTCAACGTTGAAAAATGATATCCGGGTCAAATTTCAACCCTGGTCAAGATTCCTCGTTACGCCGGCGAATGCGTCATAAATGTCCAATACTCCCTAAACACACCCACGAAAAAGTTTCTGTGTAGTGTTTGTATCTGTATTGAACACAATATTTTTTTCTGTCAAATCAAGATCAGTAGCTTATTATTCATAATTTTGTTAATGTTGCAAGTTTAAGAAAAGTTATTGTTAAGTTGAATTAATTAAATAATCACTGATCGCGACTTGTCTGATAAACATATGAAAACTGCTCATTATTGTGCTGTTAGTTAATTATCATGACTTCTCAAAATAAATTAAAGTTGAAGCCATTTACCGGAAATATTACATAAACGGCCGGTATTGGTTTGACAATCTTAGCAAACCACGGTCAACATGAACGATCATGGTGGAGAGAGATATATAAAAACGGACACCGGACCATGGCTTGAGACGATGTTGTTTGACATATATTCCTTTTAGCTCTATCTACACAGTTTAACAACAAGAGATAGAGTTCTTAGTCTTAATAACAAACTGTTGCTATCGGGAAAAAAACCCAAACAAAAACAAACAAAAACAAAAATCCATATCGGCATGAATATCGGACAATATTAGGAATTAAAACCATGGAGCTGAAATTTTTTATCAGATACAAAATACAACGTGTGAGGTCATCAGAGATTAGAAAAAAACCTTTTTTGAGCTGTTGAAAAATGACGTTTGGTCGCAGTTTTAACGTTAGAAAAGCCCCCCCCCCCCCGCCCCCCAATATCCCAAATCAATAATCAATATTGAAAAATGAAATCCGGGTATACATTTCACGACTTTTGGTCTCAGTTTTCAACGTTAAAATGCCCCCCAACCCCTCCCCGAATCAATAATCAATGTTGAAAAATGAAATGCAGGCCAATTTTTAACTTGGGCTAATATTCTTTGTTACAACGACATGATCCCTTTTGTTTAAGTAGTTTTAATTCAACCAACTTTAATTGATATTCCTTGTTGTTCTAATCTATAATTAACAAACCCATATATATATATATATATATATATATATATATATATATATATATATATATATATATATATATATATATATATATATATATATATATATATATATATATAGCTATTCTTATTATCAAAAACGGCGAGAATATCATTACTGATTTATTTAGCAAAGAAACAGATTCCCATCAATACTTGGATTTTCATTCATGGCATCCGTCTCACACAAAAAGGAATATTCCATACAACATGGCACGGCGTGTATATACTATTGTGACTCATCCTTCTCTTCGCCTACAAAGGCTTCAAGAGTTAAAACAACACCTTAGACGACAGAATTACCCCGTGGAACTTATTAATGACGGAATTAACCGGGCTATGGATATTCCTTTAGCACAACTTAGAAGGACCCGCCTTAAGGAGGAGAAACAAGATGAGAAAATTCCGTTTGTAACTACACATAATCCGTGTAACCATAATATTTTAAATCAGCAAAACGTTTTTTTCCAATATTAGAACAATCAGAAAATATGAAAAAACTGTTAAACCAATCATCTATCAAAAACAGCAGAAGACAAGCGCCGAATCTGAGGAAAATTCTCTCCAAAGCAAAGTTCTCGTCCAGCAATACTATTTCCATCAAAAAGTGCGGCGACCCCCGATGTGGAACATGTGACCTTATACAGGAGGGAGAAGGAATAATATTAAAAAGCGGCCAAATTTTAAAACCTAATGCCCCAATGAACTGCAAACCGTCTAATTTGATATATTGTGCGATTTGTCCAACATGTGGAGAAAATTATATTGGCCAGACTAACCAGCTCAACGCCCGAGTGAGAGTCCACAAACAATAAATAAAGGACGAAACAGTGAGAAACACTCCATGTTCGGAACATTTTGCGAAGTGCGGAAAGGGAACATTTAAAATATTTCCGTTTTACAAAATGTGGAATTCAAATGAAATCGCCCGAACGACAAAAGAGGACTATTTTATTAAAATATTTAACCCGAAACTTAATCGAAAATAGATTTATCATATATATAATTTTTTATATGTATTGTATTATATGGGTGCTTTCCATTTAAACGGCATCGCCGGATTTGCCGGTGTTGCCTTCGTCGCCGATTGCTGGAACGCGCGTCGCCGGCGAGCGATTGTGGCAACGCAATATACCGTTGCTGATTAGGAAACAATATGGCGTCGATGTTATCATATTCTACAAAACTAGTATTTCTAAAACTACAATTTGTCGTACTACATTGAAATACATTAAAACTGCAAATAGCCAACATTTTTGGATCAAATTTTAAGATAGGTATCAGTTTTAAGCTGTAATAGTCATCGTTGGATCATTGTGACGTTGGCAACCGTTCCATTAACGTCGCCGTTTCCCGATAACGTCGCCGGCGAGGCAACGTAAATGGAAAGCGCCCTAAGTCTATGCATTGCTTAACGGCGTTGATAAAGTTCACGCCATCGCTACCTTGATGTACATTGTGACGTCATAATGAACTTTAAAAACACGACGTCATTGACAACGTTACAAACAACGTTTTTAATTTTGTATAACTGTCTGAAGAGCCGACATGGCTGAAAGCGCTAACAGTAAACAATTTATTTAATTTGGACTGTCGCATTCTGTTTTATTTATTTAAGTATTTTTTGCCGTACCAAGGCTTTATTTATCTACATATCTTAGATATATATATATATATATATATATACAAATCTGAAATTATATCATTAGCGGACGGTTAGGTTGTTCGTTAATGATAAAATTATATCATTAGTGGTCAACATCCTGACCACTAATGAAACATTGTATCATTAGTGGACGTTGTATCATTAGAGGTTGCTACACAGCTTCTTATTGTCAATATCCTTTCAATTTATTAAAACTTTATATTTTTTTAAAAAATAGGTAAATTCAAACATTTCAAAAAGTAAATTATCACGGAGTTGCCTCCCCAATTTTTGGGAGCATGTAAAGGAAGGAAATTAACAGAGAAATTAAAGTTATTCTACGCTATCCTTACCCCCCCCCCCCCGAATTAGAATTACGATTTTCATGACTTTTGGAAGATTTTTTTTGTCTGAGCCCCCCCCCCCCCTACCAGTTAAAAAACGTATGTGGCATTTCTACTGTCATATTTGTATTATTATATGATATTAATACTGGTATTCTATTTCTCAATTTGCTTTTTCTGTACTGTTAATTTTTTAAAGGGTCTTCCTATTTCCGCAGGTTTAAATTATATTCTTTATAATGTTAAAAATCAGGGATTGAATAACTGATATCGAAAACAGTTTCGTTTTCTTACTTTACTATTTTAAAAGGATAAATATTTATTTTTCATTGCAGCGCGATAACTTGACCCCAAGCATCCTGTTTTCGTTTTTAATTAAACAATAAAAATGTCTACCTTACATTTTCTAATATTTTGATATAAAATGATTAAGCAATGTTATCTTAAAAACAAAAAAATGTTATACTAGCTTACCAATCACATCTCAAATATTTCACATCTTACATAGTTAACTAATAAAACAAAAGACATAAACCGTATTTTTTTTTCATTGTTATTTAAGAGAATATGTAAAGATATAATTTTTGGAATTCAAAAGCTTTTTTGGACTAAATATTTTATGTTCAGTGCACATTTGAGACCAATTAATATAAAGACGTACATTTTATGAACTTTTTATAGGTGTACATGTTTATGTTTGTTATAAGCTTACATGAGATAAAAGTAAACAATTCTACTTACGTTGTCAATGCGTTTGCACAGTTATCATTTGGAATACTTCTGAAAAACTGCAAGCCCGATATCAGCGAATCAAAATAATCCAAATAAACATTTAAATGTATTTATTCTTCGAAAATACGTTAGATAAAAGTACTTGCACTTAAGCAGAGTCGTTTAAACCTCTTAATTTATATATGGAAATATTTTTTTTTTATTTTTGGGCTATTTTACTTATCTCGCCTATTATTTAACCATTGTTTTAACTTTGATTGTTTAATGACTCTCTCTTTAAAGTTCATATAGATGGTAAAGATTTATAAAACACAACAACAGAACATATAGTACACCAATTGGCTTATTTATTTTACAAATTTACTAATAGTTTAACAACCGACCTGCAACCCACTTGGTGAGCAGGTATATGGGTGTACAGTAAACGAAATCAAGTGTTCAAACAATGTCAATCAATCATGATAATTAATGCAAACAAATGTTCAAGCAATATCATATCAACAATAATGAATGCAATCATTCGTTAACGTCAATTATTGAAAATAGTCAATGTAATCAAACGCATAAACAATAATGTATCATATATGTATATGACTAAGACGGGTTAATGGTTAGGTTAGGCGGACCCTGGGAACAGATGACCACCTAATCCCAAGCTTTGAGCAGGCTCTGGGAACAGTTGCCCACGTCAAAGACGTGACAAATCCTGCTATGGTGCAAATTTCGCTTACAGATAGTTCATTCCCATTCAATTTACCAACACTGAGTCCAATCCACTGTTGAAGCACAAGCTGAAGATGAAATAAGCCATGGCGAGTTCTTGAATCTTTGATGTGCCATACCTAGTTTATTTTAAAAGTACTTATAGTAAACTGAAAATACAGTAGTAAACAACAGTAGTATCTATAACCAACATACAATCATATCATTAATACAAATTACAAGTTAACATTTGAATTATTGCAAATACTAACCACAAATATATGATTGTAAGACAATTGTTAAAAAGAAATTTTTGACTTAAGAATACCATTGCAACAATTATGCAAATGAATTTCAAAAAGGAAACTGTTCCAAAAAATATATAAAATAAAATTTAATGTTATTAAATCAAAAACAAAACGTATGCATCTGCAATGTCTTAGAGTGAGAACCAGAGCAAGACAAACATGTGTGGGCATAAAATCATGACTGGCGAGCGCAAAGGCTCTTATAATTGTAATCATAGCACCTCGATTGTGAAGTAAGTTTGTTAAATGTTGGGGCCATGTAAATAAGCCATAATTCAGGCCTTCCGAAGTCTAAATTGTTTGTCGTAATACATCCAACCTTGGCTGTTGGGATTGCGTGATGCACCTGTTCAAATAGTATTAATGTATTTTAACAAATGTGGGGCTTGATCGATGTGTCAGGAAATATGAATGCTAGCCAACACCAGCAAAGCATCAGTCCACTTCTCTATGGATTTGAATTTATGTGTTTTAGGTGTGTTTGGTACAATAGACAATTGACCATCCTTAATTGAAAATTTGTGTCGCTCGGCCTCTGAAGCTGGTGCTTGACTGCAACAATGTTGACAAATCTACAAATTCTCCTTTCATATTCTTATCTTTAACTGTCTTAGGTACATGAGTATCAAGTGATGCACCCACACTAATTAATGGCTGTGGAAAAGATGGAATTGCTGTTGTACCTGACATATTTGTTTGTTCGGCTGGGGACACTGGGGGATGTTGAGGACCATGTGATTACTATACACTTCGCAGGATATTAGTAGTTGCGTTCAGCAAACCCGTCGGAGTTGCAATCATGGTTTCGAGGGATCTCCGTGCATGCGTCCTTTTACTTACAGATGGAGGCCTGGCGGGGGTGCTACGGAATTTTATCTTTGGCATTGTACTACAATGTTGTATAACATACTAGCCTGGCTTGTAACATACATTTACCTTTATTGTATAATAGTGAACCTTGTTTGATAAATTGTACTTTTATAAGTGAATCTTATTCAAAGGTTTATTTATTATAATAACATATTCTTGATATATAATAGTAAAAGTAGGTATTATTATGCTCCGTCCCATGATTTAGCCTCCATCGTATTGCAAATTATCTTGGTAATCAAAAAAAAAAATTAAATACCTTTGAACAAAACTACCACTATTCCCAGAATGAAAAGAAAAGGGAGAAAGGAAAATTATTATCCGGGTAAACAAATTGTTGAGGATTAATAAGATTTCTTCTTCAAAATTCTACAGTTGATGCTTGTATTTTAACCAATTGGAATAAAAAGGATGCTGAACCGGATAATATTTGATTTAACAAACCCAATTAAAAATAACCGAACCGGATTAAAAACAAATTTAATCGTGTTTGCGTTTGAATTTAGTACAATTTGATTTTTGAACGTCAATTGATCGTTTAATCTTCAATAAATAACAGGAATTATGTAACTGTTTACTATGACCTTAACTATGCACAAATGAACTTGTATAAAGATCATAACACATTCTCAGGTCATAAATAATCTTTATGATAAGTAAGAACTTATGATGTTTCTTTCTAAGAAAGGAATTGAGCGGACACATGTTATGCGCTTTTTCTTCCAGTGATCTTGTACATGCATTTGCACAAATGACCTTTGGTCAAAATCATGACACATCCAAACTTTTTCGGAAGTAGATCATAATATTTCTCCATAATAAAGAAGTGAACCGGACATGGCTGTACAGACAAAATGCCAAGACGATTCTTAAACTTTCTTTGCAGGGGTTTTATAACGTAATTTATATGTTGTAATTATGGTACAAAATTAATGAAAAAAAAATACAGTCCTGATCCATTCAGTATAGGAAAACAACGTAAATCAGACGAAACTTCAAATGTACGTTTGATACAAATTTCGACGGACTGCGTATGAACTGTTTGATATCTGCTATTGTGTCAAAATTCAAATTATTTTTATTTAATAGTATATTTATGTAATTTTTTCCATTATTATAACAAAACCAAGTCAAAGATAAAATGTTTGCATGATATAATTTAGCTTGAACTCCTATTATTCTTTAACAATATCGATATTTCTTTAAAGTTCCGTCGACAACAAAATTTGATTGTGTCGACGAAATTCAATTCTCAAATGTGTCACCAACATATAAACGTTTGAATGTTTTGATGTACCTAAACAATCACCGTTTGAAAAATGGTACAGTATCTGGTTGAATAAAACAAGTTTTTGTTTACTTCGTATTCTTTGTAATTCTCTGAAGAAATTTTTTAAGCTTGGGATTTCCCGTTTGAATTTACCCGGAAGGTTTAAATATGCATTATTTTCAATGCATGATTTTAAGAGCCAGTCTTCGGCCTGTTTGTGCAATGACTTTGAAACTGGTCATCATTTTATGTTACGTAACTATTCAATTTTATTTTATTTTTATGTCTCTTACATTATTTGATATCATGAATTATTATATAATTTTAAAAGAATATAAAAAAACCTCTTGCCTTGTAAAATCAAATTCCAACAAAATATTTAAAAATCGGTTCGACTAAGTTTGTCTTGGTTCAAACATATATTTTACTTATGATCAATTTGCAGTGTGCGTTTTGTTTTAAATTTTACACTTTTTACTTATAAGTCAAATGTTTATATTAAACATAATATACGAGAGCTGACCAAAATCTGCGAGGACTATCGCGTTTTTAGATGGATGTAATATATACATAATACAAACCAAAATGTTTTTCATAAAATTTTAAATCGAACTAGAGTGGTTTTAATGTTTTTAATAGAATTGAACTCAAATATTAATATATTAAAGGGTCGCGGAAATACACAAGGATCAGTATAAGAATTGATCAATTTTGGTGATTCAGCTTTTAGATATACATATTTAAAATATTTTTTTTCAAAATGGCAAAACATCATAATATTCAATTTTAACGTAGCAACAGTGTAGTATTGTGTAAGTTATTTTCCTTCGTCATTTAAAGCTGCTTTTGAGCAAGCAGAAGTCTTTTAAAAGATTCGACGACAAGAGCCTGTCTTTAAACACCAGAAAAAGCGACGTCGGCTGACACACGGAACAGTGCACCACCATAAAAGTCTGTGTCTACTGTAGTTAAACATCGATAGAAGTGAAACAAATAATGCAGGAAACAGGAAACATCAAAGTCATATCGAGATGACTTGTCCACAAGTGGTACAGGAGATTTTTTAAGGAGTGTGCGATTGTACCCTCAATGACACACCATACTCTGGGAAACAAAGGACTACGACGGTATAAAAACACCGTTAAAATTCAACGTTAACTGGACCATACGACCTGTATAGACAATGTACAGATAATTCCGGTGTAAGAATTTACATTGCTCTGGTTTTATTATAGTATAATTATATTAAAATATTTTAATACTTTTCTTAAAATTGCGTCGTTATTCAGAATGAAAAAGCTTGTGTCCACAGACTTTTTAGACAACCCTGGTACAGATCGTATTTCATTAATATGTCTCGCTGCTCATTTATTAGATTAATTTAACATATTTAAGTGTATAATGGCAGGTTTGTTAAGAACAATGAGGAGGGACGTCATCATTTAAACTAGAACAAAAACTATAGGCGCGAAAGAATGAGGTTAATCTGACATACACACGAGAGCACTACAGGCTGTATGAATTTGGCAATTAAAAGTGAGATTTTAAGTGCATTAGCGTTATCTTTATTTACACGAAATATTTGCTGTTATTTAATTTATTGGTATAATGACTATAATCGAAAACAGAAGTACTACTCTTGATATGTTTTGATTTTGTGAATCCATGACAATTATAAAAAAATCTGAAATACTTGTTGGTATTTACATGGAAAATAGTTTTAGTAACAAAATGTTTCTGAATGTATTCGAAAAACAAGATGTAGGCTAGTTCATACAAAATACATTTCAGAAAACTAACCTACAACCCTATATTCCAATGAAAAGACAGATTTTTTTTCTTTTGTTTTTTATAAACATGGTAACCGCATTAGCCACGTTAGTATTTTTAATCAAAATATTTTCAATTTTGAAAACACTTTTTCATTTTATTTGGTAATTTAAAATACTCTCGAGAAGCATCATATGTACAACTTCATTTACATGTACCCCTTCCCCTACTTCCTATTTTTTAATAATAAAAACCTACCCTTCCACATTTTGTTAAAGGCATCCATTTAAACTTGACATTAACCATTGATTTTTATCTTCAACAGATGACAATGTTCACATAGTTTATTTAACCAATTGACGTTAAGCTTTTATAAAGAATATATGTTGCATAAAGAGGTACTAAAATGACACAAGTAAGACAGACACTCATATTTAAATTGTGCTTCTTTGGCCGACTGATGTCTCCCCTATCATTCTGGAGGGGATAAAATATCAAAACCTAAGCATTACTATTTAAACCTTCTTGAACAATTATTATGCTATAATTGAAAATTATTTGTGTATCAAAAAATAAGTTGTAATGAAAAGATTGGTTTTGTCAAAAGGATCAAATCTATTTATATTCGCAAAAATCTTATTTTGATTGTTTTGCAGCACACTTACAGTGGAAATAAATTGGTTGCATTTTTTCGTCGTCAGGATTTGGTATTAGAAATGAGGGTGTTGGTCTTCTGAACAAAGACTTTTTAAATAAATGCTCTGAACAGTTTACTACCAGCATGGCCCAATACTTCAATTGCTGATATGTTTTGGTTTAAGATTTGTTGCTCAACTTCACAGGCGGCTCTTTAGAAAGTACCTTTAAAGACGCATTTTACAAAATACTGTTTACATAAAGTTGAGTCAAATATGAATGTATACAAACAAAAGACAACAAGGAACTAAGTATGCCAATGAAAAAAATCGAATGTAAAAAACCGTTATTGAAATAATGGTCAACAGAACAATTTTGAACAAAATATGCTGTGGATTGGACGTGCACGTCATAATATATACAAGGAAGTAAAACTGTACACAGAAGACCTTGCAATCATTGATTGATTGCATAATCTCAATATATAAACTGTGTCAATGTTAAGTAAATTTAATTTGTGGTCTTGGTCGATCTTTTTTTCGAGAGAGGGGGTATCAACTAACATTCTATTAAAGCTCTAAAATCAATTCATACCACGCTTACCCCCAAAACCCATTTTACCTAAGACATCCAATTTTGTTTTTGTCTTTTACATTACTATGTTTCAAATCAATTGCATAGATGAAAAAATTCTAATTGTTGTATTAGATTTCTTTCTCTTGTTAATCACGTTTTAGCAAATTGTTAAAATATCAGCTACCTATACAAAAGTCTCAAGAAAAGTAAGACGCAGAAAGAGAAAAAAAAACCGAATTACTGAGTTCAATCTTTAATTGGTTTTTTATGTCAATTTGAATTAAAGTGCATCATGAATCTATCAAAGTTTATGTTGACATCGAGATAAATGGGAACTTACTGCATATGAAAATCAAATTGATATGCATATAGACTGGTTTAGTTTATTGTATTAGATAAAGGAAGACTTGTTAGCAACTTGAGTTAAAGTTCAGATCAACGGTGTGGGTCAAAGGGGTTTTGTTTATTTTTGTGTTCACAAATGTCTACAAAGAGGGGCCTAAATAGACGTTGTAAAAGTTGACCTGGATATGAGGAATATTATAAATAATTATTATTTGAATGTTTGAAATAACATCCGTAGTGATAAATAATAACTTAGCATTGTTGATCTCGGAGGTTTTTGGTAGACAGAGAATATTTTTTTCTTTATTATTAATGATTGTTAGGTACGTAACAGGAATTGCTTCCAATGAACATTGAAATAGAACAATTTTGCAGTAAGCATTGAAAGACAACCCCTTAACGAATGCAGAGCTGAAATCACGATTGGCTGTCAAGTATGAATATTAATCAATTTGTTCTATCAAGATACAGAGTAAGGTAAAAAAAAAAAAAAAAAAAAGAAGGACTCGATCTGGAAAAACTTTGTAGTTAACAGATGTGTGTGCTATTGCTTACATGTATTTGTCAAAGAACTTTTAAAAGTTATGAACAATCAGTTTTTCCGATGTTACTGGGTTCAAACTGAGAAAAAAAAACCATTTAAGAAACCCCTAAAATACAGTAATTTAAAGTTATTTAAAGTAATTTGCTGTTTTAGTTGGTCAATGAAGAAATATTTGATGTACAAGTAAACACAGGGTATTGGTCTCGTAAATCAAAATGTCAGACGAATTCTCAAATTGAGCAATTACATCTGAGTTGCTTTGTCTCAAATTGATAGAGATATAACTGTTTACATTTTGAACTGAATTATGTCAACAGACAGACAAAAAGACGGTCGGAGGGACAAACAGACAGACAGATGGACGGACAGAGAGACAGACATATTTAATAAGATTGATACACCCTGAGTTTTTATAATCCTTAAATGAATTATGTCAAATTTATAAGATTAACCTTGAAACACAACAAATGTAGTTATGGTCCAAAAAATAAAAAGCTAAAAATATCTTTCCAGATGTATTTAAATGTCTAGTCGAAAGAATTGACACACTTTAAGGGTACCCTGCAACATGGTAAGACTTTAGTATTTTCTAAACATTGAGTTAATCACAGTTATGTTGCACCCCGGTTAAGTGTTTATTAACTTTTTTAAACTAAAACTTTTGAAATTTACTTCACTAAAGAATTGAATGCTAAAATTAATAAAAGAAAAATCGAACAAACTGTATGTAAATTTGTAATGAATAAATTGGTATGAAATTAAATGTTCGAATAACATAGAAAAAACAAAGTATTGTATTACTTCAATAAATTTTTATGAGGGATTTTTCTCGATTATTTGATCTTCAATTGTTAGAGTTGGTAAGATAGCTAGCAAGAAAGTCAAACAAAGGGTAGGAGTATGTATACAAACTTCCTTTCATAATATCAAATGCTTCATTAAAGGAATCCTTTGTTTGACTTTTATTGGGTGATCATTACAGTCTGACGGATATCTAAATCCAATAAAAACCCCTAATACTTTACTATATACTTACGTATCGACTTTATTTGTCACCCCATATAAAATCTAAAATGGTATTACTTATATATATCAGTATATATCAATATATACAATATATCAAATTGTTAATGGTATTTATTACATTACTCTTATCATAAAAAAAACACACATTGTGCCCGAACACTGTACGTCATTAGACACATGGGGTTTTTAAAGTTTAAACAACACGACTACAACGTGTTTGATAAATGTTTTACTGATAAATTCTAATTTGAAATATAAATACAAAATTTGACTTGTATTTTTATTACAATAAAACCACCAAATAATGTACATTTAGAAACTTTTGCCTTACGCCCGTTAATCTGTGTTATAGAACCGCCGTTCGTGAAGGATGAACCTGAATGTTTATTTCAATATGTTGAATATTCTATCTGCAAAGTTTCAAACAAAGTATATCGCTCTGATCTATTGCTTTTCAATGTCATCACCAACATCACACTCGCACAAAAACAAAAAATAACACCCCTGCTCGGACCTACAAGGCAGGCTGACTCAATAGGTGAATTATTCCAGTTAAGTTAATTCAATCGATTCTTTTGTTTTACATACATTGTCTTTGGACTATTTTAAAGCATTGTCGAAAAGTTGGATTTTGGTTCGTTATTTTTAATTCTTATAATGCAAAGTTACAATGTTAGAAAGAACTTTAGAAGTCATTTCATGTTTAACCAAAGATTCAATTAAACAGATGCATAATACTATATTGTTTAAGGGAATTATACACATTTTGTAAATGGTGCAGACTAGCCAGCGTACTCACAAATTCAATTAGAAATAAGCCTTACGTGCAACATTGTCCTTAAGATATTTAAAATGGTGTTTCCTTCATATCGACAGAATGCACAAGTAACGATCTCCGGTATTTCTCAGAATTCTAATGAATGTGACAACCCTGGGAATTCTGACCGGATGCAGAAATCGGTACATTTTAGCATTAACATTTTTAAAAATATACTTTGGTAGTTCAGAATATTTATCAGTTTAACGGCTTTTTCATTATAGACTTTTTATCGTAAACTTTGTATTGAAACTACTTTGTTCGTGCATTATTAAGAAAAAAATATTTACTTCAAACAAAAATAAATATGATATTTTTCTCATTGGAGTCATTATGCACTTCGGAAAAAAGGTATATTTCGGTCAATTACATAGACAGATATCAATTTATTTAAAGACAAAATGTTTTCGATGTTAATATTTTGTTTTTAAACCATTCTATAAACAATTCGTGCAAGTAAAATTTGTACTTACATTTAAATGTAATTTTAAAAAAAAAGTAAAACTTTAAACTAAAGATTTACAAATGTTTCACAATATTTCGACATAATTATAGCTTAAAGAATCTGATGGACAGCCAGACTGTTTTGTCACTCACGGAAAGCGATTGGTAAGATTCCATTTTAATGAAAATATATTAAAATTTAAACTTAAACAAAAAATCTATTTGAAAAGTAACTCCTCTTTTAATATCTGGGCTTCAATCGTGTATTATCGCCATTTTACATTGTAGCACAACAGTACCTTTCGTCCACAACCAGTGAGTATATTCAGGCTATTTCTTTGAAGTGAATTAAATATTATAAATAAAGTTGAAACTACTTGCATGATTTTTATTGTTTAGAAATAGAAAACTTTTGATATCATTAAACTATTTTATCAAATTGCAAACTGAGTGTGTATTTTCTGTTTGTAGGTAACATCTTTAATATCTTTATCTCAAATACAAAAAAATATTTTGGTAAGTAGTCTGAATTTATACAGGGTGCAAGTACGTATATCATAACAGTTTTGTTGTTGTGTTTTTAGTATCAAACTTAATGATATATTAGGACAAATATTTGACATAATATCATGATTTATTTATAAATTTACAGTCTTTAAACACAATAACAGCTTAATTATAAAAAAAAATAGGTATGTTGAGTATGATTTCAAGGTGATCAACGTTTTATACGCTATATAGGTTGTCATAGGTGTTTTAATAATAAATAAAATAAATGAAATATAAACAAATGTTATGTTTTTTTCTAATGTTGCAGTCACATTCTGATAGAAAAAGAAGGCGGTTACAGTATGATAATGCATGGGTAGGTTTTCTATTTAATATTCATACTTTTAACCTATATACATAATTCTTAAGGTTAAGTATGTTATTTGAATTAACTGATTTTTTCGTTTTCAATTCACTTTTTATAGAGTTCGCTATAAATACACTTTATCCTGTAGAACTATTGCGATGCTCAGTGGCCTTAATCCCGATGAAATTTAAACTTTTTGATGTACATGATCGTGAAAGAAATATTTCCTTAGATTATATTCGATATAGATTGACTTGATGCAATAAAATAAAATTAGAAAAGATGTATGGTAATACTAAACGGGAAAGAAATTATAGCATGTCAAATATTTTTAATTTTTGTCGAACGGATAATGAAATTTGAAAATGCAATATGTTCTGGAAACCATTATAAAAGGTAGATCAGTGTGACTTTATTTTATATTCTTACATTGATAATATCGTTATAAACACTTATATTTTCATTTTTGCAGAATATTTTAGAAAAGGGAGATGCTAGACTATCCAATCATAACAAACCTTCCGTAACAACAAAGCAATTGGTAAATTATATATATTACAGTAACAATAGCTATTAGTACTTATAATTGATGATGTATCTTGCAGTTAATTTGTTGATAACTTTGAAAATTTGTTCCTTGTAGAATACTTCATACGTTTTTGTAGGGAGCGTGCAAGAAACATCACGAGAGGTTAAGGTGAGATCCTTTTCATTCATGATATGCTTAATGATGTGTAATGATTTTTTACTCGGCATATTAGAAATATAGACACGAATCATCATTTTTGAAGGGGGGGGGGGGGGGGGGGAGAAGCCAACACAGACTAGCCTGAAGTTCTGACAAGCTAAATTTTCTAAAAACAAAACCCAATCTTCGAAATCCTTATCCATAGGGAGGGTGTGTGAAGCGTGCAAAATTATAACCGAATGCACAAATATTTCAAAGACATTTTTTCTTCTGCTAATATTCTTATTTGTTCGATAGAGAGAAAAGGGGGGTACATATAACTTTTATTATAGTGGTTTATAAGTATCGATATATTTCTTGGCGTATTTTAAAATACTCGTAGCATCGTCTTTTAAAGTATGGGGAGGGGGGACGGGACAGGCCTTACCAAAATTCTGACAAGCCCAAATATTCTTATAAGTACTAAAGTTGGAGGTCTTTCAAAATTTTATTCTCTGTACATTGGTGTAAAAATGTATGTTTTTAAAAATGTGCTTCCTTCCGATGCAACGTGCCTTTAATAGGGGGCGAGTTTCGTAATCTTATTTGATTTTGAACCATTTAGTTTAAATTAATTGAGACAAAATTTCTCCAAAAAACTTTGAATTTACATGTAAGTTTTTCAATTTTTTTCTGGAGTGTTTTTATCAGACATATATTTTTCAGTGATACAAGTATGTCTACATTGGAAAATTAATTTACATACTGTTTATTACTATTAATTAACATTCTAAAGCAAATACTTTGAACCTTATTTAATTTTTCCTTAATTATAACTTCAGTTTTCGTTTAAAATTTGTTAAATTTTCTTAAGTAATATTTAAGTTTCATTTGATATGTGACTAAAACTCTCTTTTGTAACTTCAAACTTTTTTAAAAGACGTAATAAATAAATGGGACCTTTTCTAGTTGGTAACAGAATTATTAAAATATAAATTAAAAGGCACAACCACAAAACTATACACTACGGTCGTAGACAAAATGCATAAAAAATGTCGACAACTTTCACTTTTGAAATGATTGTTTGTATGGATTACAGGCACCCCCTACACATTCATCGGGTCTAACAGATGACTCTAGCCGATATTCTGGAGACACAGAGGATTACAAGTCCAGATCAAAAGTAATTTTTTTCTTGTTTATAGAAAAGTTTTAAAAAAATTTTTGTAATGTCAGCGGTTAACATGAAAGGATAAATACAATTTAAACCCTTCTTCTTTCCTTTTTTAAAATAGGTTTGTTCTATGAAGAAGATATGCAAGTACGTTCTCTGGATACTCATAATTCTCAGTATAACGGCTGTCGTAGCGATATCCGCTATCAATTACCAAAATAGCCAGGCTAAAAAGCTTACCAATAGTATGGAAGCACAGATTGATGGTAAAACATATTTACTTTAATCATCCTACATTGCATGACTTCCTACCTTTAACATATATGAAACATGTAAATAAGAGTCCTGTTGACAGTTTTAGTTATTGATAAAAAAATTGTGCATAAAACTAAAATGCATTTTTTACTAATATATTTAACATCGATGAATGACCATTAAAATCTTTTTCGCAAAAATGGATTAAATGTAACACAAAACAAGGCAATGTTAAGAAATTTTTGTATTCACCAACAAGATAATCTAAATGGAATACTTTTTGTCGTATTTTTAATTGTTGTTCTTATCAAAGCTGAATACGGCTCGAATAAGGCACCAACACACGGATATAAAATCTCTTCAACTTCTCCATATCGAATTCACACTATAAACGTATGGTTGGTGCCTTATGTTCACACATATTTTAATTTTTATGCGCAATTTTGTTTGTTTACAATAAGTTGAATTGTATATTTTATGTTTCTTTTCTCCTGGCTTAAAAATGCTAAAGATTAAAAATTTGAATCACTAATGTGTAACATGACCATGTAAACAGTACTTTTACAAGGCTGAGACTTGTACAGTGAAAGACTTCAAATTGTTAATAAGACAGCGGTTTATATCAGGAGTTTGTAGTGATAACGGGGGGGGGGGGGGGGGGGAGAAACAACGCGGGGAATTCCTTTAACGACTGGTGTTCAGCTTTAAGAAATGAAGGAACACTAACCTAATTTTTTCATGCATAAGTTAATATTCATAAATATATAACTCAAAATTTTAAAATCTAAGAGCAACCCCTCCATTGTATTTGGAAACCCCTCAAATTTGAATTGCGCCATTGTGCCCATTTTAGTTTATAACCAAATTTAAGAGGCATGGTCATGATTTTGGTAAAAAATTATTTTTTCGGTGTTAATACTTCCAATGCGTCAGTAAGGCATTTCTATTACTCAACCAAAATCTGCACGTCAGTTGTCGTGTTAAACATTGGATATAGAGCACACAAATCTTTACTATGTAAACAATACTCATGCCATGTTTTTGTTTATATTAGTTCAATATACAAAGTTCTTTTTCAAGTTAATTTTTCTATCTGCTGATTAATTTTAAACATCAATAAACATTTTCTAGCATTTGTCACATTTAAGGTCTAAGCCTGGAAAATTCAAAATGTAAACAAAAACACAACTTAGGCTTTGTTTACATAACAAAGAATATTTGAGCTCTGTATCTTACGTATTACTTGACAACTGACTTTCAAATTTGAGTTAACTATTAAAAACACCTTACTGAAGCATTGGGCACATTAAAACCGAAAAAATAAATTTTGATCAAACTCGTGACCATTCCTCTTTAAACGATCGTATCATAATTTTGAATATAAACGCCTTAAAAATTAATTTATTATCGTCGTTTAAATGTAACGGTGAATAAAAACTGACTTATTGATTTTGTATAATCTAAAAATAATGGTTAAATAAGAATTTAAGAATATAGGTTTACTCAGATTCCAATGTTTACATTTGATATAGATAATTTAATTTTCTCTGCAGATAACAATGAAATTAACAAGACACTCGGTATTGTATTGGACAAGTTTGATGCAATTAAAAAGTCGATCGAGTCTATGAAGTCACTTGTGGAAGAGACCAACAATAACGTTAAATCGAGAAATGATTTGACAAACCAGAGGTCTCCAGGTACAAGAATGTTCCTATTAGAGAGAGAGAGAGAGAGAGAGAGAGAGAGAGAGAGAGCGAGAGCGAGAGCGAGAGAGAGAGAGAGAGAGAAAGGGTGTGTGTGTGACTTATTGTTTTATTCTTAGCCTTAATTGTACTCCGTTGTAATAATGAATATATGAACTTCTTTAGTTTATTCAAGTGGTGGATCCGTATCGGATTCATCGGATTCAGGAGGACAATGCAAGCACACTACAAATGATGGATGTGTGAAAGATTGTCGCCTAATGTGTAATGGGGACTACCAGTCCTGTGAAACATGTGAGGGTTACGTCTCTTGTAATTCTGAATATCTAACAAAACGAAAATGTTCAAATACCGATATAATTCTTTTTTGGGATGACAAACTCAAAGCATGTGAACATAGAAGTAGTACATGTATTGTTTAGTGACAAAACACGCAATGTTTTGAAGATGTTAAGTGGTCAATTATATTTGTGTACTTCAAACAACAGAAATGTTGTTATATCCTCATGTATTGGATAATTTTACACTGTAGATATCATATATAAATTTCATTCATTTTTGTAACTGAATAATTTTCCTCATACCATAACTAATCGATACTTCTAACTTAAAGAAAATTTCTGCTATAATTAAGACGCTTATTTCTTTTTTGTCCAACTGTCTTTCTTCTGCAGCACGTTTATAAATAATGAATTTTTCATGAATAAATTTCTTATAATACGAGATGTTGTTAAAATGCCCAGACAATAATAACGTGTGTACTGTGCATGAGTTGTTTTAACGTTTCTGGTTGTAAAATTGTTTCTCCGAAGCATGCGATATATGTTTAGTTCTTTTCTAATATAAATTGTATATACGCCATTTGATGTAGGATTCGTATGTAACCATCCTTAATTTTGATGCATGACTTCTTTAAATCAAATATTTATACGATACTCAAAATTGTTTTATTTTTATGATGGATATCAAAATAACTGCGATCGATAGCATTGTATAGTCGCCCAACAAGTCATTTTTTGATAATTGTCAAATTTAATTTATTTTTAAAATAATGTTAACATTTATATTTTTATTAGATATAAATGATTCAGTCAAACGAAGAAAAATAACTTTGCATTCTGGGTTAAAATAGCTCATTTTAAAATAGAAACTAACAGAAAACGGAATTTTAAAAAAATCTCCCCTCCTGTTAAACAAAAACTCTTTTAGATGTGTTTAATAATTCTTATTTAGCATATTTAAACCAAAGAGTTTGTTGTTTCATTGGGGGGGGGGATATGTCTACAGACCAAAATACATTTCAAAAAACATTTTGCTTCGTAACGTTTCAAAAAATAATTAACAAATATTAATCAAAATGAAAATTTAAGTTTATATCCAACGTATACATGTGATTTTTGGGAGTTGATTTGAATCAACTCTCGAGTCCTATGCAGTTACTCTGGCAAACCGAAAGTGAAACAGTGTTTTGGACCTAAGCATAAATCATCACCGCTGACAAGTCTTAGTTCTTGAATATAATAGAAAAATTCGATGTAATGTATGCTGAAGCATTGTTTTTCAAGGAAACTTATCTATAAACACTTTGTAATTAGTCAGATTTTATATACATGTAATACGAACAATTTAGATATTTTTGTAGTTTCATGTATTCCTACGCCAGAGTTTAATATAGTCTCGTGCAACCAAACGCATGGCTCTCTGCGCAAGTCTCCGACAAACAGAGAGGCTCTTTTGCTTGTCGGAGATTAATGGAGACAGCTGAGCGTCTGGTTGAACGAGACTGGAGTTCAATATCAATAGTGCTTGGATCCATATATTTACATTCTACTGTGTTTTTCCATTAAATTCTGTGATCTTCAAATGCCTCTAAATGCAACAAGTAGTCAAAGGTCAAATTGACGATTTTAATTATGACGTCACAAACGTTGAACGCTGTAACTGCAACGTCACAAGCGAAAATCAAAGTTCACGCTTGTGGCTGTTACTGTGGCTCTTCCATTAATATTAACTTACCCTTAGGATAAGATAGGAATTTTAAGGTATGAATCACAATTGCAGACAAGGCAAGAAGTTAAAAAATGTAAATATAAGCATCAAATCATGATTTTTTGAAGTATACACTCTCATAACTGCAGCGGTGCGTGCATACAAATTTTCATAACGCGCTAACGCGCATTACTCAATTTGTATGCACACACCGCTGCAGTTATGAGAGTGTATACTTCAAAAAATCATGATTCAATGCTATAATATTACACAACATGATTCATATGGAGTTTCTCCAAATTCTTGTCTGAAAAGTCTAATTCAAATTCATATTATAAAAAGTGCGTAATTTAAATACAGACTAGAAACTAATTGCCACGCAAGATAAGTTGATTTTAAAATAAATGATAATCGATAAAATCAACTCCTGTCAGTATCTCAGTACTTTGATTAAGTTTTATGCACACATCGGTCGGTAAATAATTATATTTACATTCTACTGTGTTTTTTCTAATTAAATTCCGTGATGTTTAAATGCCTCTAAATGCAACAAGTAGTCAAAGGTCAAATTGACGAGTTTTATTATGACGTCACAAACGTTGAACGCTGTAAACTGCAACGTCACAAGCGAAAATCAAAGTTCACGCTTGTGGCTGTTACTGTGGCTCTTCCATTAATATTAACTTACCCTTAGGATAAGATAGGAATTTTAAGGTGTGAATCACATTTGCAGACAAAGCAAGAAGTTAAAAAAATGTAAATATAAGCATTAAATCATGATTTTTTGAAGTATACACTCTCATAACTGCAGCGGTGTGTGCATACAAATTTTCATAACGCGCTAACGCGCGTTACTCAATTTGTATGCTCACACCGCTGCAGTTATGAGAGTGTATACATCAAAAAATCATGATTTAATGCTATAATATTTTCCTCACTCATAGAGACCGAATAGCAAAACCCTATGCAAAATGTTTGTTTAAATATCAATGTTTTGACTAAAAAAATTAATTTGATATAAATCAATTAGAGATTGATTATACTTTTAAGTATAATCACGTTGTTTTTTAATTTATGTCAGAAATTCCGAAATACTTGGATCTTAAAAGTAGGCGGGAAACGGGTGTTAGCGTTCGCAGTTCTACGTGATTGTTTGTGTAAAATTAAAAGGAAAATGCTAAATCAGTAAATTAAATGTCGGTAACATTGCTAATGCGATATTTCATTTTATGTTGTCGTCAGTAATTAACAAACACTGTACATGTGTGTTTTGACAACATATATATAAAATGTATATTTCCATAGTCAACTCTTCATTTTAATTTTTTTTCAATAAACAAAACGTAATTATTACTGGAACAGTTTTGTATTGTCATTATCCTTTCTATTTATTCAAAACTTAATATATCCAAAAGAATTGGTTAGTAAAAACCTGTACATGGCAACAGAAGGAAATCTTTAAAAAATATGTTTTTTTCCCAGAAGGTGCATTAGGTACACATTACACACTAATGCCCTCCACAAAATTTTTATACATAAATATAGTTTAAATATAAAGGGTTTTTTCCATTACACACAGCCAATAAAGCGCTAGAACATAAAAGGAACATTATTAGATATTAAAATATTTAAATATTGTTTCGTTAGAAAAGTAAAAGACAAGCAATACGGGATGCATTCTGTGTGGTGTTTCCAAAAGTCACATTATGTTGCTGTTTGAAGTGTGCAGAGTAACTCAGATGCCAAACTATTTGCTGATGATTGCCTGGTGTATCGACAGATCAGAAACCAGAGAGATGCAGCCGCACTACAGGAAGTTCTCGCTGGAAGGATGGGAACACAGGTGGCAGATGAGTTTCCACCCGGAAAGGTGCACGTTATCCAGATCTCGAACAAGAGACAGCCACTGCAAACATCCTATACTCTGCATGGACACCAGTTGCAAGTTGTTGAGAGTGAAAAGTACCTTGGCGTAATTATCTCCCCGGATCTTCAGTGGACGAACCACATCCATACCACCATAGGCAAAGCTACAAGAAAACTAAGCTTTCTGAGAGGTAACTTGGGCCAATGCACACCATCAGCGAAAGACAACAGCATACTGTACATTGATCAGCCCAGCGATCGAGTATGCTTCTTCCGTGTGGGACTCCCAACAAGCCACTTTTACCAAAGAAGTTGAGCAGGTACAACGAAGAGCTGCCAGGTTCGTATACAACAACTATATAGTGACACCTCCCCCCGTTGAGTAACCAGATTCCTGCACCAATTTGAATAGGATTCCCCAAGCATGGGAGAACTATTATATCAAATAAACAACATTTGCAAATGCATGTGCAAATAATTCATTTAAAAATATGACTTCAATCCGCTTCTCAGTCTTCAATTACAATAAAAAACAAAATGTCCTCACTGTGTACATTTGCAAATAGTGTTCCGATGTAGAAGTTAGAACAGTTGCATAGTTTTTATTTTTTGTTTTTACAAATTGCAATCCCATCTTGTCTTTATTTTGTTTTCTAGACATCGTATATAAAGAATCAGTCATGAAATGCAACTTCGGTGAATTAGATTGCGTCAACCATAAAGTGAATACATGTAAAACAATAATGAAGGAAAATTCTGACCATTGATATAAAAAAGAGGTAATATAGCTTGGACATACCCTGATTTGAAGTACAAACTTTATGAAACAAGGAAGTTGGTAAAACCAATCCTTATTGTCATATAATCTATTTCTCAGAGGTTCAACAAACGAAAATTGACAACGTTTTGCAGATTTCCGACATGAGAGACGTTTCTTGGTTCAAACTAGAAACTTTTGACTTTGAATGTCATGAATGAGAAAAAGAAAAAAATCAAACAGAGAAGTAAAACGTTCACACAAAGTCGCCCGCTTGTTCCATTGCAATTGGCTGAAGGTGCAAAAATTCTTACATCAGGCGAGCATGTTCCAATCTTTCAAAATAGAGATTGGTTCAGAGTTATTGCTCTTTGCATATGTATGATTCGTACACATTTCATCAATACTTTCACATGTGTACACTTTAGAGGTTAAGACGTAAAAGAAAAATTGTGTGTTAGCATTTGCGTTCATTATAATGTAAATCAATCATTCTTTATTTTCTCTATTCTATTTCTTATTTATATATAGAGATATGACACCGTGCAACTTAAACATGATTATATGCAATTTACATAAAATAAAGAAACAAAACAAAAACCGGAAATAGAGAATGTCAAGTGTAAAATATTTCTCACACATGTATTGTATTTTGTTCATAGTCCATGATACATTTGTACAAACATTTTTAAGGATAAAAATCTTTAAAGAATTTACAAAAAAAGATATATATATATAGAATCTTACATAATTAACTTTTTGAAAGATCAATTTTAGTTGTCTGCAGGTCTGTAATATAAAAATACTTTTAATTATTTTAGTATATGTTGTTTTCGTATTGAATCACTGTAAACCTCATTTTATACTATACTATTAAAGAAAGGCAACGGTATCTTATCAAATTCAATTTAGGGAAACACTCAAAATAAACACGGATGATGTGAGCGATAGTGACCAATCTAGACAGTATTGGGACACACTTGCTGTGGTTGTACATCATTATTGTCCTCACCATTGTAAATGCCGCTTAGAGTCATGTACACAAACATCGCTTGTTGCTTATGTAAATAAAGAACCTCTATTGAGCCTAACCTGGGCATTTGTCATTACTGTTTAATTCAAATGACTTTTTAAGATGTTATTATGAATGACACCTTAAATATAAAAGATGAAACTGATCCATTCAAAGAGAGACCAAGAACTTGAAAGTCTTTTCAAAATAACTAAAACACGATCAAAATTTGTAATCAAAGGCAAAGTTATTGATTGTAACAATATACATATATATGATTAAATCATGTTATGACTACCTCCTTTGGGGACTCAATTAGTGATTGTAGGGACAAAAGTCCCTTAAATTATGACATTTAATTAAATTTGTCTAAAGAGAAGACATATCTTCTTAAATACTGTGGAAAAGATTTTTTTGTAATGTTTGTTTGAATCGATACTGCCAATCAAAACGCCAACAACTGTACCTATTCAGGACACACATAACCGGCCCCTAAAAGTCAATCTCTTGTATCTAGAAAAAGAACGACAGTGTTAGATATGTGTAAAAAATATTCACTATTTTTTAATCCTTTCATATGATATCCAAAAATTGGAACTGATTCCTTAAATATGGGGTCAAGAAGTTCGTAAAATCTTTCAAAAAATAACTTTAAAACGATCAAGATTCTGTTATGAATTACAGTTGTCATATTTTGGATACTTCATTCAAAAAACTGATCAGATTAAAAACAAACTTTTAAAAAATTCTGAAATACAAAACAAATCTATTCATCATCTTTGATATTTGATCTCTCACAGCTTAGTTGGAAAATTCTTATTTTATGTAAGGGACAGATTTTTTTCATTTATATTTATCTACTATATTTTTCAAATTCTTACTCTAATTTCTATTGTTTATTTGTCCCTTCAATGAAATGTTATAAATGAGGACAATGTGTAAAAAAAAAAAACTGCTGGTTTGTATGACGTCACATACATGTATCTTATAAATTTAAATGTAGGTATCTTTTAATATTTTAATTCAAATCTTAAAAAGGAAATACGCTTTGTTTAAACATTCTTAAAATAACGTGATTTATACTTTGTGCTTATAGCACAGTGTATGTAAAATCTAGTTTGATCCGGCATACTTTATCATTCATGTAAGAAGATGAAAATTGTATCTGAAAGTAAATTTAAAGGAACGTTGAGTATACAGTTTAATATAGTGTGTGTGAAATATAAGGTATTTGTTGTTTTAAGTTTGTAATTGTTTTATGGAATAGTGTATTCATGGGAGGTTTTTTTTGTTATTGAAATGAAAACATGTCTGAGGTAAACTCTTCTGCATCACATGCTTTTGCTTGAGCTGTTTATATTCACTCAAGTTACCTATATTTCTTTAAAAGTTCGTCGACAAAAAAAAATGACTGTTTTATTTCATTTGTTAGCAAGCTACAAATCTTTGAATAGGTTGATAGATTCATTCAACCAACGTCAGAAAATTGGGCATCTGGGTAAATCTAAACTATTTTTGTCTATTTAGTATTCTTTGTAGTTCTCAGATTTTGTTGGATTAGGGGATTTTCGTTTGAACTACCCGGAAGTTTTGAACATGCATTATTTTTAAATGCATGATTTTTAGAACCAGTTTAGGTCTGTAAAAGCAATGACTTTAAAGTTGTTTATTATCTAATGCTTCGTAGCTATTCGAAATATTTTTTTTCTTATGACAATTACAATAAAAAGATCATGAATGATTAAATACTTTTAAAAAATTGTAATATATATTAAGTTATATATCAAATTAAATGTTAAAATATATAAACAATAAATAAGACAAAGTTTGTCATGAGGTGTTCAGCCAACGTATATACTAGTTCCTTTACACTAAGAAGTCAAATGTATTCATAAAACACAACATACAAATCAATGCCATCGATTTCATTTGCTGCACGTTTAACAGATTAATTAAACATATTTATTGATCATTGAAAACGAAGTTGGTGGTACCAAAGAAATCACAAAATCAATAGGAAACTAAAGTTCAGTGAAAACATGTAAACAAATGTTCAGTATGCATCTTTTTTCTTTACAAATTAATTTCAGGAAACACATACATATTATGTTCCATATTTGATATGCAGTTTGTTAATTTTTACTTTTTGACACAAAAAAAATTTCAATAAATATTGTCATTCAATAATGACGAATCATAAAAGAGTACATGAGATATATAAAATGGATATATTTACGCACAGGAGTACTATGTATCATCGACTGTTCTTATTTGCAACTTACTTTTTCTGCATTGATTGGTAAATAAGAAGTGTTCATACGGCAATGTTTGTAAGGAGTGTGTATATATAAAAGCCTAAAATGTCTATAATAGAATTTAAAAAGCATCGTTATCTTTAAAAAAAAAAATTATTTGTTAAGAAAAGTTGAATAACAATATAGTATATAACAGTTGACAGTGTTTACAAGCGCTTAGCATTAAGCTTGATGGAACTACAATTAACGCGTTGTAAACTATGTGTAGTGCAGTTTATTCAACAGATTATTTAACAGATAATTAACACCAACATGTGTTGGCGCAACTTCTCTTTTATCTTGAAAAAGGTTTATCGAACTGACCCTATCACTACATACATAACATTTGGGTGCATTTAACACATTATTAAAATTAGATAGTTCATAACAAACTTCAGAACACAGGTGAACACATACATGCAATGTAGTCATCACAGGACAGACCTTACTAAGACTTATTTTGGTTTATTGTGCCCCTTAATACAAGATGATCTGCATTTCATTGTTTTCACATTTCAAAGTTCTTGAATCTGCTTGGTAGGCGTCTGGTACGTTGGAGACGGGTAGATATAGGTAACTGGCTTGTAGAGCATGGAAAGTTTCCTAGTGGACCCAAAAAAGCTTTTGAAAGCCCAGGGTCTACGCTGATGCATTTATTTGAGTAATTGTGAGGGAGAGGGGACATGGTCTCTAATGAGGTTGGTAGTATATTATCGGGATAAGATGGAAGTTCTTTTGGTGGGCTGTTCTGGTGATGTGACACTTCAATGAGCTCTTCCTTTTCCGACTCGGTGTCACTGGTATACGGTAAGTTGAGCATAGTAGGGGGAACAAATTAGCATTCTGATCTTTTCACTTTGTATTAAGACTGTCGTAGCTGATTACCGACAAATTTTCTTATTTGGCACCACTCTCCATCAGCTAATACAAAGAGATATCGGTTCCTAGCTTTTGACTTATTTATATCGCAATCTAGGTACACCATGTCTCCGACCTACACTGAAGGGTAAGATAAGTATTTTAGGTGAAGGGCTTTAGATCCTCACTGCTGGTGTAATTGGCTTTGCGAGTCTGGTGTGTCTGTAGTAGGAGCTCCCGGTCTGATATAGGCAATTGTCGATTTGTAAACTGGTCCCTTTGAGTAAGCATCTCCCTTGCAAACAAACCCCTTTATTAAATCGAACTGTTACGGTTGCAACACCAAGCGATAACAGCAGAGAGAATACCGCTCTTGCGATGGGATCAATTCTCGGTATATGTTCCCGTCTTCTTGGACTGCACGTTCTGTGACTGGGTTTTTTGCCATTCTTGAGGCGTCCGAGCTCAATTGAGATCCGATGAAACTTTAAAATTAGATCATTGGCCAATGCTTGAAATCCAGGGGATGGATCAGTACGAACAACAGCAAAGGGGCCATCCCTGGGTCTTAGCTCTATACAGAATTGGATGATTGCGAGACGGAGTGTCTCGGCTTTCTCGTCCTCAATAATTAGGGCAGTAGTGTAAGAGGAACAGCATTCCCGCATAATAAATATGAGCTGTGTTTCTCGCTTCATAACGTCAGCAGCAAATGTGCTGCCAATGATCTCAGGTGGATCAGAATTTTATCTGTTGAGTAGCAAAGTGTAAGACTTTCTTGAGTGCTGAGCATTGAGAACAAGCCGCTGTAATACTATCAATGGCTTTGTCCATATCCAAAGCAAAGACGAATCCTTTCATCACAATTCTCATCTGGTGCACTGGGATGAAAGAGTTGTAAATGAATTGATGTAAGAATTCTGTGAAGTACTGATCTTGATGATAATGATGAGCTCTTTTGCTGACACAAATGGTTCATTTTGCTGACAACAAGCACTAATTATAAATAGGTTAATTCTAACATATGCTTTGGCGTAGTATGATATTTTCTTTACAAATATGATTCGCATAGCATCGATGAACATGCCTGGTTCTATACGAAAGTACTTACTCTGACATAAAAAAAAGTAACAAATAGGAAAATTCACTATTAAACACGCTAGTCTTGAATTAAAAAAAAAGTGAGAAGCTGTCAATGTGACAGCAAACCGGGTTTTCTTTTATGTGAACTGTATCCATAATCCATGTCAACCCATATCCAGTGAAATGGAGTACCCTATATGCAATATTTTGCCAAAAACTAAAAAATCAGAAGTCAAACTCCTAGCAATATGCACACCTCCGATATATGTACAATTAATCTGCATAAGAACAACTTCCTATCTTGAAAACTGTAGGAGGAGTTATCCGTGCAATAAGGGTACCCTATATGCAATATTTTGCCAAAAAATGGCCAAGTTCAAAAGCTGGTATTTTTTCATAAATTATCGGAAATCAAAATCCTAGCAATATGCACACCTCTGATATATGTACAATTTATCTGCAAAAGAACAACAAATTCCTATCTTGAAAACTGTAGGAGGAGTTATCCGTACAATTAGGGTACTCTATATGCAATATTTTGCCAAAAAATGGCTAAGTTCAAAAGCTGGTATTTTTTTCATTAATTATAGGAAATCAAAATCTTAGCAAGTTGCACATTTCTGATATATGTACAATTGATCTGCAAAAGAACAACTTCCTATCTTGAAAACTGTAGGAGGAGTTATCCGTACAATGAGGGTACCCTTTTGGCAGCCGCCCGCCCGCCATTTTCACCATTTTAATAACCGGATTTTTCCGATGGAAAACCCGGTTTATAAAACTGTGTCATACAAATTGTCTTTTTTGGTTTGCTATAAGGTTCAAAATGGCGTTTATATCAAATATATAGCTTTTGTTAAATGTTAATGAATGATAAAGAGGGAAGCAAATTGACATTTAATTCTAGAACCAAAACTCAAGGCACAAAAGAAAGTTGATCTGACATACAATCTGTCTGAATGTTGTCTATTTTAATCAAGAACGTGCATTAGCATGATCATTTTTATACATTCTTTACACAAAATCTTTGCTGGAAATTCAATTGGTGACTTTATAATTAAAATCGAAAAGGACTTCGACTCTTGATATGTTTTTGTTGTTCTTTTGTGAATCCGTGACAAGTTGAAAAGCTGTAATCCTTCTTTATATCATATACCTGGTGGTGTATCAGCCCTGATAGACATGTTTTGGACTAGGTGAGACAGCAACCAATAGCTAGGGCTGTATCGCCCTTGGGGCTGATATTTCTTTGTCTCAGCCCGTCGTCAAGGGGGTGTATTGCCCTCAAATTTATGTTTGAAATATATCTGCTTTGATTTCAACTAGTTTGTGAAATAACGATAGAATAACAAATAAATTAATAATATGTATTTCGTACACATGTAAATTGATTTCAGCAACAAAATGATTCTAAATATTTCCAATAAAGAATATGTAGGCCAATGCAAAGCGAAAGTCTAACAATTAACATACAACCCATTGTTCCTATAAGATGACATCTCTATTTTGAATTTCATTGATTTTTTTTATAGTTTCCTATTCGTCGAAAGATATTCACATTTGGGTATATGACAAAATGCATCGCAAGCTGTAACTGCATTACCCACATTGTGTATTTTTTTTTACAAACACAACAATTTTGATTTTGAAAAGACTTCTTAATTTTTCTTTTCTTACTCTTGAAATAATTAACGTGTACCTATGTACAATCCCCTCTCCCCCAAGTATTTTAACGATAAATCCTACTTTTTACACATTATTTTCGAGCAGTTCATTGACAAAACTTGACATTGATCAACAAACATTTTTCAAATAAATTATCAATTCAACGTAATAAATTAAACATTTCACGTAAATATATGTTGCAAAACTTTTCCAAAAGTAAGACTCTTGAAAATACACAAGTAAGACAAAGACTCATGCTGAAATTATGCTTAGTTTGTCAATTTGGTAATGTATGTATTATTCTTAAGGGGATAAAACACTATAGCCTCCTTGCTTATGGTAACACATTTCTGATCAATGATCATGCTATATAAGAGACATGTTGTATCATAAAAAAGTTGTAATGAAAAGATTGATTTTATCAAAATAATCGAATCTAGTTACATTAATAGGATTCTGTATAATATTTTGCTCTTTTGAGGCCAGTACACTATCATACTGGGAAAACAAAGCCGCAACTATATGTATTTATTTGTCAGAATTCGGTATTAGAAATGAGCTTCTCGGTCTTCCGACAGAAACTTTTTTAACCAAATACCCCATACAATGTAATACAATGCTGACACAAATAAGGATTAATCGCTGTTTCTTTTTGGTTTAAAATTTGTTTTCAACTTCATATATGACTCTTTAGCAAGTACCTTTCTCAACGCGATATATTAAATATTGTCTGTATAATTTTGATTGCATGTGTACTCAAATAAAATGAGCAAGAGACTAAGAACGTCAATAAGAAAGCGATTGTAACTTAAACCTTATTCATATAATGGTCGACAAAACAATTATGAACAAAATATGCTGTGGATACGTCTTGCACATGGTACTACAACCAAGGAAGTAGAACTTTACAAAAGAGAACCCGCAATCAATAATTGAATGCAGAATTTAAATATATATAAATGGTGTCAATGCCACGTGCATTTAACATGTTGTCTTGGTAGATCTTGTATTCGGCAAAAGATATATCAACAAACATTCAACAAATCTATAGAGAGAAGTCCTTGTAATCAATCCTTTTTTACCAACAAAAACCCTTTAAAGTAGGACACCCCTATCGGTTTGTTTCTTTTATATTACTATGATTTAAACCAGTAGTATAAATGAAAATAATCTAATTTTTGTTCTAACTTTTGTTATTCACGTTTTAGCAAATGTTAAAATATTAGTCACCTATAAAACAAAGTCTTAAGAAAAGTAAGACACGGAGAAAACGCATTACGTTAAACATTTTTTCAATTGTGTTTTATGTCTATTTTAATTTAAATGTATCATACATATATCAAAATTTTTGTCGACATCAAGATAAATGGGAACTTATTGTATATGATAAATCAAACTGATATGCTTATAGACTGTTTTGATTTATTGTAATAGAAAAAAGATAGCTTGTTAGAAACTTGAGTCTAACTTGAGTTCTAAACAGTTTTCCATAAAAGCAATGTGGGCCGAGGGTGTTTTGTTTATTTATGTTGAATCACCAATGTCAACAAAGAGGGGACCTAAGTCGCCAGTATGTCAGTTGTCCTGGGTATATAGAAATAACATAAAAATACTTTTGTTTGTTTGTGTGAAATAACATCCGTAATGATAAGCAATAAATAAACATCTTTGAATTCAACGGTCTTTGCTAGGCAGAGCTTTTTATTCATTCACCATTGATGATTGTTGTGTAACAGAAAGTGCATTCAATCAACATTGAATTAGAGCCCCTTAACAACTGCAGACCTGAAATCATGTGTGGCTGAAAAATATGAATATTAATTACTTTGTGAAACAAGATACAAACTAAGGTACATAATGTATCTTCGAAAAAAAATTGTGTAGTAAACAAATTTTTGTGCCATTACCTACATGTACCTGTCAAAAAACGTCAGAAAGTTATGAACAATTTAGTTTTTCCTTTAGTGACAACAAAGTTTTAGAATTCTATTGAGAAAAAGACATAAAAAAACCTAAATTGCAGTACTTAAAAACTATCTAAAGTATTTTCTTTTAAATGTTTTATATATTCAATGAAGAAATATGTAATATAAATTAAACTGTCCAAAGAATTCTCAAATCGATTATTTAAATCTGGGTTTGCTTTGTATCTCATTGATAGAGAAATAACTGTTTACTTTTAAACTGAATTGTGACCAAAGACAGACAAACAGACGGTCGGAAGGACAGACAGACAGACATAATTGATTAAATTAATACAGACTGAGTTTTTTTAACCCAGCTAAGAATTATGTCAAATTTAAAAAGCTAACAACAAGACACAACAAACGTAGTTATGGTACAAAAAGTAAACAGCTAAAAATATCTCTCAAGATGTATTTAAATGTCGTGTCGATGGAATCAACACACTTTAAGGGAACCATACAACATGGTAAGACTTTCTTTTTCTAAAGCCACTGAGTTAATCACAATCGGCTGCATTTCAGATTGTTGATTGTATGTAGGAAAAAAATTGCTTGACTATTGAATTCTGCATTATGTTGCATTCGGGGTAAGTGTTTATTCAATTTACTTAACTAAAACTGTCAAAATTTATTTCATTGAAGAATCGAATGAAAAAATGTTTTTAAAAAACTGTATGGTATTTGAAATGATAAAAATTATAAAATTTAATGTTTGAATAAAATTGGCAAAAATTAGTGTTGATCGATTTTTTGAGATCTTTACTGTTATAGTTTGGGAGTAGGCTAACAAGAATATGAAACAAAGGGTAGGAGTATGTACAACAATTTCTTTTCATGAATATCAAATTCTTTATTAAGGAATAAAGAACCATTCTTTAGCTTTTATTTGGTGATCATTACAGTCGGTCAGATGATTAATCCAATGAATCCCAAATGCCTTTATCATAGATTCACGTATCGACTGTAAATGTTTTAAAATGGTATTACTTATATTTCCAATATTTAGAATTAGTGTAAAATTTAAGTTATCGATATTTTATTACATTATCTTTATAATGCTAACACGGATTGTGCCCAAACAATGTACGTCATCAAACATATCGAATGTTTGAAGTTTTAACAACGTGACTACAACGTTACTTATTAATGTTTCACCGATGAATTTATTGAAATATAAATAAAACATTTGACTTCTTGTTTTTATTACAGAATAACTGCAATATATAAACATAATTTTTTGACACTATGTGTTAAAGAACAGTCCTTAGTGATGGACGAAACTGTTTCTTTATTTCATTATGCTGATTGTACTCTCAGAAATGTTTTTAAACAAAGTGTATCGTTTGATCTGTTGCTTTTCAATGGCATCACTAACATTACACTCGCCAAAATCCAAAACAAAATTCCTTTACAAACGCACAGGAGAGGATAAATCAACAGTTAAAGTTCGGCTTTTCCGTCGATCCTTTGTTTTACATTCCTAGATACATGTATATCCAACAAAATCTTAGGAAAACATTTTATTAATTGCCTAAGAATTGTTGGTGTTTTTGTTTCATTTTCATTTCTTATAATGCAAAGTTAAGAAAGAACTTATTAGTGAAAGATTATTTCACTAATAGCTATTGATTGGACAGATACATAATAATATATTTTTATGGAAATTATTTCACACTTTGTACAGTACCGATCAGACCCAATTGCAACCTAACAGAAAGTAAACACCAACTAAACCCTGGGTTTACTTTCTGAGTTTACTCCGGGTTTACTAGAGTGGACCCAGAGTAAACCCAAAGAAAACCCAGAGTGGACACAAAGATAAAACCCAGTCAGAAGTATACCCCTGAAAACAGACGCTAACTGTACATGTGTATTTGGAATAAACAAGGGGCAGGAATAACAGGCAGTAGGTTGTTAAGATAAAAGACGGGTCTGCTTCACACTTCAGTGCGTACAGTTGACCTCAAAAGCAATTTCCAAGTAAATCCAAAGTTAACCCCGAGTAAACCCAAAGTAAATCCCGAGTGGACCCAAATTTTCAAAAAGTAAACCCAGAGTAAACCCAAAGTAAACCCCAAAAGTGAACCTGGGTTTAGTTGGGGTTAACTCTGGTGTTAGGTTGGGTCTGATCGGTACTCTAGATGGTGCTTTGTAAAAGGCTAACATGTAATATTATCCTGAAGATATTTACAATAGTGTTTGCTTTCATATTGACAGAATGTACATGAAACGATTGCGAATGTTTCTGAAAATTCCAATGAATGTGACAACCCTGAGCGAATGCAGAAATCGGTACTTTTTAGTATAAAAATATATGTTATAATAATATAATATTATATTTTACTTTAAACATTTTTTTTAAAAACATTCAACTGCATGGGATGGTAGCTCAGAATATTTATCATTTTGTTTTTTTTATAAAACAGTTTTTGTCATAAGCTTTTTATCGCTGTAGGATGCTTGGTATGGTCATGTTCAGAAAATGCAAGACAGTGGTGTTCAGGTAGGACTTAAAATTTTAAACCCCATTAATTGATTAATTTTTCATGCATAAATTTACCTTGTTTGTGCATTATTAGGAATATTATTAAATTCCACCAAAAGCATTATATTTTTTCTCATTAGAGTCATTTGGAAATATATTTTGGGTCATTTGATTACACAGTATATTAACTTGTCGAAAAAAAAATCTATTTCAATTTTTGGTACCGTTCAATAAATAATTTAAAGAAACTTATTTCGTTTTTAAATTTAATTTTAAAAATTAAAAATTTTAAAACTAAATAAATTTAAACGTTTTACAATATTTTGTAATAATTATAGCTTAAAGAATCCATAGGACAGTCAAGCTGTTTTGTCCCTCATGGAAAGCGTTTGGTAAGATTCCATTTTAATGAAAATTTAATTTAAACTTTAATTTAACAAAGAATTAACTTACAAACTTATTCCTGTTTTAATTTTTGAAATTCAATCGCGTTATTTTGCATTGTAGCACAACAGTACTTTTAATTCACAACCAGTGAGTATAGTTGGTCGTTTACAGTGAAGTTTATTATACATGTACATGTATTTGTTAAAAATAAACTTGAAAAGAAGGTTCTTTAAATATCGAAAACTTTTAATATCATTCAACTATTTTATCAAATTGCAAAGTGAATGTTTATTTTCAAACTGCTTCAAGGTAACACCATTAGTATCCTTATCTCAGATACAAGAACATATTTTGGTAAGTAATCTTAAATTAAACATGGTACAAGTACCAATGTAATGTATAGATAACAATGTCGTTTTTTAAAAATATCAAACTCTGTAATATCTTCAGACATATACAGTGGGACCTCAGTTATCCGGACGCTTTCGTTCCCAAGTCAAATCGTCCGGATAGGTGAAGCGTCCGGATATCTAAAATGTTTATATTATTGTCACAAATGACTGAGTACTGTAGACGTATTTTTTTCCACAGGGTCATAATTCCGCGGAATCACAATATCAATTTAATCCGCGGGTAAAAATTTACGCGGATTCTTTGAACGAAAAAAAAATCATTTGAATAACTATTATTAAATATAGTTCTGAGCGATTTTCATTACCTAGAATTTGTCAAACTTTGGACTTAAATTGTAAGAACTGTTCACAGTGAACAGTAATTATCGGTTGTGCACTGGTCGGTTGTCATAAGTCAGCCGTTAAGATGTTACGACGCTGGCTAAAATCGTCTGAAACACCATTTAATCTTTATCAACTGTCAATTTATGGGTTCTCATGTCGTTTGAATTATGAGTTGATCAGTTTAATCAATTAAAAATCAGAGCACAAAGGGGTCTAAAAATTGCAGTAAAAACACGGGTCTTGGCGTGTAGTTAATTGGGTCATTGAAAGACAGACCCGCTTGGGGCTATTTGTCGTCTGACACGTGCCGTTATCTCAAGCTTGGAGAAGTTTAAATTTCATGTAAGTAAATTTAAAGAAAATTCAAATCTTTAGGAGATTAAATTATTTATTATGTGAATTCTCAATACAAATTTGTTTGACAGTTTGCATAGATAAAAACGATATACATTGGGTACATGTATATGCAAGTGTTCTATAATGTAGTAACTTCCGATTACTAGTATCCTTATTCATGTAATGCAATTCCAAAATGCACTTTAAGTACACTGAGAAAAAATTCCGCGGAAAATTTGTGCCCGCGTTCATAGCGTAAATAAATACCACGCGGACAAAAGTACTTCTACAGTATTTGTTTATAATGAGTGTTAATACTGTTTTCTTTGCCTAAAGTTATCTGTTGAAACTCGCATTTTAATAAAACTATGGAACACCGCTTTATATCGTTATTTCGTAAAAAAAAAAAAAAAAAATTAACCGGACTATAATAAGATGCTTCTTTACATTACATTTAATTTGCTTTACATTTCACTACATGCCAATTTCCACAATAATTGATGATTTATTTTTTAAATTTATTTTTATTCTTCAAAAACGTTTATTTGATTAATAACATTGTTTGTTACCAGCTGAAAAATTGCAAGATCCCCCGTTGCACTTACGATAAGTTAACATGCTTTCATTTTGTTTTCCTAGTCTACTTCCGGTTTTGACTTAATCTAACAAGACATTCATGAGACAATTCGTTTTAGATACCTTCTTTAAATAGATTAAACACAAAGATATTATGTAAAACTTTCCAATTTTTTAAAATCAATTTTGCACATTCTTCTTTCAAAATAAAAAGATGTTTTAAAAAGCGATGACACTTGACAAGTGTGCAGGTAAAGATACCCAAGCAACGTGCAGTGATGCGTGACTAATCCTGTCTAACTATAAGCACTGTCGAGTTTGAAAGTGATTTGGTACTTTAGAGTGATTATACATGCCATTCGTTAGGGACTAACACCTCAAAAAAGGTGTGAAACTCAAGTGACAGACGTAAACTTTCTGTAGTTTTGAGTGGGGTATCGTCAAAATTTACCGTCCGGTTTAATAAAGCAAAATAGATAGTTGAACTGTGTTTTGTGGTAAAAACAGGCCGCCCAGATCCGGAACGCGGAATTTCGGATAAATGAGACAAAATAGCGTATAAAGATCCAAATAAAATCGTCCGTAAACTAAATCGCCCGGATATCTGGGGTCCGTATAATTGAGGTCCGACTGTATTTGAAAAATATGTTTAATATTTAAATATAACGGTCTTTAAACACAATAACAGTTTATAGAGAATAAGAGTATTTTATGTAGTGTTTCTTAGAAATCAACAATTCATACGCTATGGTGTGTTATTGTATTGGCGTGTTAGATATATAATAATGCTATAATTTTGTGTTAAATATTGCAGTCACATTCTGATATAGAAAGAAGGCGGTTACAGTATGATAATGCATGGGTAGGTAGTATACATGATTCTTAAAGCTTATAATGTTATGTTGATTAAAAAAACAAGTACGAACATGTCATTTATATTTATTATATCCTAATTTACATGCATAAATATGAAACAAGTATACGTGTTATATTGTAAACAAGGACAGGGTTTCAAAATACTTAATAACTACTATTACATTAAATGTATTTTTTTTGCTTATCACGGTAGATTACATGTCATTATATACTTTTATATCTAGCAAAATATGGATTATGTATTAGAGTTGTAGGATTTGACAATCATTTTGATTTCTTTTGCATTCAGTTCACCTATTCATAGATTTCGTACATGTAGGTTTATTATGCATATAACTAGTAGCTATAAATACTTGATCAGGTCGGGTACACTACCTTATATGGATAGCATTATTTAACACGTGACAGTATTTTCGTCAAACAGATTCTCCAATGCAGTGAATGAGTTGCAATGGATGACGGTCTACAACGTGTTTACGATTCAACAGACGCACGTGGTTTTTGTCTGTTTTATTCACGATATTTAATTGCTTGCCGGAATGTTTGTACATCTTGATTTTTACTTTAAAAGGTAAAAAAGGAAAGATTACGTACCATTAACTTTGTTCCATGCTCATATTGAAAAATACTGTTGTTTTAGTTGATCAATTGTTGCTTCAAAAATGATCAGTATCAAACGACTGACAAACATACGCATACAAGTACAAACAGGTTTTGATAAGAAAAAACTGCACAGTTGTGTATTCGTGACTTTATCATTGTGTTCTAGAAATAAATACAGGTAACGTTACATTTTTAACATACGTGAATAGCCACGGTAGTAGAAATGCACATATATACAAATGCAGAAGCGCAAGCTGTGCAGCATAAAGTATTTTGCCCGTTAAGCATTCTGATGAATGTCCCTGAAGAAAATATCAACGCGGATTCTAGTAATGTTGTCTTAGATATGGGATATCACGTGAAAAAAACGGTACTTACTGCTTCTAATTCTATAGGACGTACCTCTCTTTTGAACATTGACAATGGGGTATTTAAATAGTTTGATATAAGTTCTCATATGCAATATTTTTTAAATGTGAGCGTAGAAATTGAAGTTCAGACATAATTGTCCATATTAATTTCATAAATTCTGAAAAATCATTCAAAATGAGTTTCCAAAGGACAATTAAAAATGGTATATATTTTCAATACGCTTTGTATACACTGAAACTTCTAGTAGCCCACAATGCCTTGCAACTCATTCACTTGATTGGTTTGTCGATAAAAGTAAACAGATGTAATGCAAATTTATGCCGACGTCACAAAATATAATGGTCTCGACCTGTTGATCTTATTCTGTATGATATTGCAAATTAATCACATCGATGTTCATTGGTCTTTAGCACCGATAAAAATTGAAGTGTTTTGATGCAAATGGTTTTAAGAGAAATCTCTCCTTAAAATATATTCATTAAATTGAATAATTGTTACAAAACAAAGTAAAGCATATCAAAGATGCTGTAATATCTTTAAAAGTGATTAAATTACAGTATGTCAGATATTGCAACATTTTGTTGATCGGATCATTAACTTAAAAATTGCAATGTATTCAACATATAGAATACAAAACAAAAAATAACATAAGAACAAATTAAATGTAATTTAATGTGATTTATTATCATATTTTTATCAACGAAAATATCATAAATATTGTAAATACTTAAATTTTCATTTTTCCAGGATATTCTAGAAAACGAAGATTCTAGGTTATCAAATCATTACAAACCTTCCGTAACAACAAAGAAATCGGTAAATTTTGTATATTACACTAATACTACTTATAAGTGCTCACAATTGATGAAATATTTTGTAATTACATGTTATTTTTTCCTTGTAGAATACTTCATACGTTTTTGTAGGGAGTGTTCAAAAGGCATCACGAGAAGTTAAGGTAAGGTCTTTTTCACTTATGATACATGTATGATGCATAATAATTAACGATGTTTTTACTTGGCATATAAAAAATATAGCCACAAAGCATCGGTTTTAAAAATCCAAAATTCTGACAAGCTAAATTTCCGAAAGCAAATTCCCCATCCTGTAAATCCTAATCCATAGGTAGGGGTTGTAGCGTTGCATAGTGGTAATCGAATGCACAAATAAAAAAAATGCCTTAAGATTTAAAATATCAAACCGTTGGAGGGAGGAGGAACTATAACTGCTTACATCTTTAGTATAGTGAGTTGAAGTCCGCAAACTATAAATGCTTCTCACTTGATAAGTAATTATTGAGAAATAAATTTAAAACCTACTTTATTTTGATAAACCGATCCGAAATAGCACAAATGAGAGTAAAATGGTAGAAATGCTTTGGCGGATCCAAGTCAGTTGGAATTTGCATCAAAACATATGTATACAACATATTATATGAATAAATACAAAAATAGTGAATATGTTTACTAGGGACTTATTTAGGATATATATAGCAATTAAAATATGACAAATATTTAATAAGTAAAATGAGCCAATTTGTTTCTTGAATGTGCAATTTTAGTTTTAATGAAATTTCCAGAATGGGGTAACCATCGACAATGGTTGACTAATAAACGTACTGTTGGAAAATTGTAAAGCGAGTTAATCATCGAGCCGTTACCTTGGATCTGCCGACTTAGGTTTAATAATGCAATAAATATGTATATACATGTACTAGCGATTACTAACATTTGCATTATACTGCAGATTGGTAGAACCTTATACATTATTTTGTGAACAATTAACATATTGTGATAACAACTCTTCTTCTGTATGAAGAGATGATGTATGCATAAAACGAGGAAGTTGAATTGGGTGAAGGGGTAGTCTTTTATTTAAAGTTTCTATTTGAAACAGTGATAATAGTGAATTTGACCAAAAAAACAAAATTCAGATAAGAAAAACGACGCACTATACACCCACTCATTGGTGTGAAATAAAATAAAACAGTTTGTAATTTATTCCAGTCAGATGCAGCAAAAAGAATAAAAGGCATATACATGAAGCATCGTATCATACTAATGTATAAAGTGGTAACTACTGCGCTTGCTCGGGGATATCATTTAGGTTAAAAAAAATGACTGCTTTTAAAAATTGGCCTCTTTTCGATTCAACTTGCCTGAAATAGGGAGACGACTTTCTTTATCCTTAAAGATTATAAATCATTTAGTTTAAATTGACAACATTTATCAAGTAAAAACTTTGAATCGATTTTTTTCAATCCATGATTTAATAATAATACGAGTAAGTCTACATTGGACAATCAACTTACATATTTTATTTATTTAGTTATCATCTAGATACACTGTAGCTTATTTAACTTATGTTTAATGAAAACTTAGTTTTAGATTACCATTTGTTAAATTTTCTTAATAATTATTTAAGTTTTGTTTAATCTTTAGCCTAAATTGTCTTTCTGTAGATTTTTTTTTTAAAAATTCAAAAGGGTTTTAAATAAGCATAAAATGTTCTTTTTAGTTCTTTTTGGTTGATAAAGGATGTATCTAAATATAAACTTAAATATAACATGACCAATGATCATTCAGGGAAAATGATATTAGATACCAGGTATGTAAAATAAAAAATAAAGATATAAATGAATAAAAAAAAATGTACTCTACAGTCGTAGACAAAATGCATTAAGATATCGACAGCTTTCATGTTTTTGTGAATGTTTGCATTCATACAGTTACCACCTACACCTTTCTCGGGTCAGACAGATGACACTAGCCGGTATTCTGGAGACTCGGAGGATTACAAGTCAAAATCGAAAGTAATGTTTTTTTCTCGTTTATAGAAAAGTTCTTTTAAAAATATGTATTTTAGAACCTTAATGGTTAAAAAGGTGATAGATACAATTAAAACTTTATTTTCTTTCCTTTTCAAAATAGAGACTTTGTTCTATGAAGAAAATTTGCAAGTACGTTCTTTGGATACTTATATTTCTCGGTGTCTCGGCTGTCGTAGCGATGATCACTGTTAATAACCAGAATAGCCAGCCAAACCCGAGTGTTAATAGTATGGAAGCACTTGCAGGTAATATAGCGCGTTAACTTTACTCCTCCTACAATATTTATACAGAATGAAACATGTGAAGATGAATCATGTTGACGTTATAGATATTGTTCTAAAATTGTACGTAAAACTAAAATGGATTTTGGCTGATGAACATCAGAATCTTGTACAGCGATAAAATATATAAACAAAACCAGACAATATCAAAATTTTGTTGTGACAAAGAAGGTTTAAATAATATTTTTTGGGGGGTATTCAAATTTTTGTTTTCATCAAAGCTAAATACGACTGATAAATAGGCGCCAAAGCACGGCTAAAAAATCCCTTCGATTTCTTTATATCCGATGGTAACACCTTACACTTACACCATTGCCTTATTTTAACCTATAATCTGATTTTTTATGCGCATTTTCTGTTTGTTTGTAATTATTTGGCTTTCATATTTGATGTTTCCTTCTTCTTGGCTTGGAAAAAGTGCATAAAATTTCAAAAAATTAACTCATTAATGTGTAACATGACCATGTAAAGAATGCGTTCACCTAGGTATGACTTTCGCCGTGAAAGGCAGCGGCTTATATTTGGCGCTTACTGTGATAGCGCCAATAATAGAAACAACACGGTAAATAACTTTAACGACTCGTAATGGGCTTTAAGAAATAAACTAACACCAATCTAAACTTTTAAAACCTGCCTCAAAATTCATAAATATAAATCAGAACTTTCGATCTTTAAAAAAACACCCCTCCCTCCATTCATTAAAAAATAAAATTACTACATTCAACAGTATACATGTTTTAATACCCTTTGTTAGCCTATAAAAAAATTAAACAATGATATCGTATTTTGAAAATAAACGCTCAAAAACTTGATGAATCGTTTTCTTATATATATATATATATATATATATATATATATATATATATATATATATATATATATATATATATATATATATAACGGTGAATTTAAACCGAATTTTAGACGTCTAATCTCAATTCTAATCCAAAAGCATGGTTAAAGGGAATTTAAAAAAAACAACTCAAATTGTACTCAAATTTTAATGTCACATCCACTGTTCATAATTAGAATTTTTTCTGCAGGTAACAACGAAATCAACAAGATGCTCACTAGCATATTAGATTCAATTAAAAAGTCGATGGAGCTTTTAAAAACACTTTCTGAAGAAACCACCACGCCAAGTATGTTTATAATAATTACTCTCAGAGAGAGAGGGAGAGAGAGAGAGAGAGAGAGAGATTCCTTGTTTTATTTCAGCGTTCATTTTTACTCAGTTGTACTGATGAATTTTTTTTAGAAAACGCAGGTGTTGGATCTGGAACAGATTCTGTAGGACCTTGCTACAATAGTACAACTTATGGCTGTGTAGATCAGTGCTATAACATTTGTAATGGGGACTACCACTCCTGTTTGACTTGTAAGAGTTACGTCACTTGCGCAAATCGTCACTTATGGCCAAGAAACTGTTCAGACGATGCAAACAGTAATCTCGTTTGGGATGATACAAAAAAGTGGTGTGACTCTACAAGTGATACTTGCAAAAACATAACAAAAAATTAAGTCTCATATGAAAATCAATCGAAGTAAAACTGGTGATTTTGCCATGACAGTCATATGATATGTGGAACAGTTGAACTTCTCTTCACCGAGCATCTATGTTACGTTGTTGCAGTGCAATGCTACAATTGTAAATTTGAATGACAAAATGGTGTTATTTAATGCTACGGTTTATTTATACGGTGTAGTCTCACAAAATATCGCCTTTAAAGCTACACATGCGATACAAAAAAACACGTACAAAATATTTATATTGTGTGTAGCTGTATAGATTAAACTAAGATTCTGTCTCTCTTGCCGTTTTTCCAGCTATTTTGTTGTACGTGTATCATGCATACTTCAAATCAGGTTATCCCGTTTACTTTAGCATTGAATCATTATTTTTTGAAAGATGTGGTCTCATAACTTCAACGGTGTGTGCATACAAATTGAATAACGCACCCTAGCGCGTTATGACAATTTGTTTGCACACACCGTTGCAGTTATGTTATGCTGCAGTTATTGTGTGGACCCTGAGGTCCACGCAGAAAATATATAAGCGAGGTTAAACCGGGTGCTATGGGGAAAATTCAGCCTGCACATGAGCTAGCCTGGTTCCTGTGCGTAATGGGTAGCTCAGGGAACCAGGCTAGCAGACGTTTATCTGAATCGGGATCGGGATTCCGTGCCATATGCACACATAAGTTCAAAGGCGCTGTAATTGTAAAGTTGTCGGTAAACAGTACAGAAACACAGTATTCCTTTCAAAGAAATGATCGGCATGTGATATGAACTGTCAGTATTATGAAATAAATTAATGTTAAGCCGAAACTACAACATGCATCAAGTAGCATAATTTGCAATGTTTTGTTGTTTTCCGAATACACATGTAACTTAACTTTACATTTATAGTAGGCGAGGCTAGAGAACTTCCCGATTAGATTTTTTTAAGCATTTAAGTATGATTGAATAATTATGGCACTATAAAAGTTTAAATCGCAAGAAAAATGCATCAAAATATGAAATTTTTAATCTACACAAAGCTGTCACTGCATAGTTAACAAAGTTGTGCGAATCGTAATGTGTGCGCAAATAGTAGAATTCACCGAATGCCTGATATTATACTTGCAAACTTCATTCATAGATATATCATAATTATTTCAGAAGTATGAATCCTTTAAATTCTGAGATAAAAAGTCAGGGATATACATACATGTATACGTAATACAACGTACAAATTTAGTGGTTAAAAGCAGAGGGCTAGAGTCGGTGGAATCTCTGATAATCTTAAGGCTTTCACGTTTTCGTTGGAAACACATGCAAATGGTCCACGTATTGTAGTCCTTTTTTAAAGGACAGCAACTTGTCTTATCTTATATCTATAACGAATGTCATAGTCATAATACAATTATAGCCTCTTCGACGTTGGGGGAGAATCTTAATATGGGCCGATATAAAGCAGTACCCTTTTATGTAAAGTTTGGGGTTTAAACAAATTGTGTACATCATATTCTTATAGAAATATGGCTTAATTGACTAGGGAAAAGTACTGCAATACCAGTAAATACAGAAAATGCTAAGCAAAACCATCTTTCATAAGCGTACATAATTTTTCATATTTAATCGGACCAAGCCGCTTAAATGTTATGATGAATTGTGATTCTAAAGTTATCTATTAAAGATGTACAGTAAAATGCTGAAAACTTGTGATTTTAATGTGTTGTAACTTTATTTACCTCTTGTGCATGCTTTATCAATAGTGAACCTTTACTTTTATGGTAAATCAAAACAAACCTTGACAATGAGCATACGGCGGGTGGGACCGATCGGCAGGGGATGCTTATATTACTCCTCCTAGGCACATCACATTTTAGAGGTCCGTGTCGCTCTGCTTTGAATTTGTATTCTGCTTTATGGATTTTTTATATTGTTGGCGGTTTGTTATTGTCATTTTTCATGAACAACATTTTCTTTGCAAATAATTCATTTAAGAAAGTGTCTTCAATTCGCTTTTTACGCGGGTATGATAAGGCAACTCACAGCGATCAAATTCCTCTGATCGATATGACGTCACAATAAGCAGCATGATGTCATATTTTACTCAGAAACATGTCGATTTTAACTTTAACTCTGGTTTAAATTATAAAAACTACAGACATAAAATATCACTAGAAACTCTTCTAACTGAATATATCTTCGATTTCTCTCTATTATGTATAATTATCATTGATGACGTCACAAGCATGTTGAAAAGAGAAGATCATGTCGGGAGACAAATTATCGGAATGCAGTGTAAACAATGCCGAAATAAGACTTATTTAATACAGATACCTAAGATTTAGATGAGTGTCAGTTAGAATATAATCAGGATAATACAGGCATGGGTATTTTGTTTAATCAGCGAGTGTTATAAGGTAAGCGGATCGACATTTATATGGCTTGACCAGCCTTTCCTCTGTCAGTGTGTACAAAAAATGGCAAAAGTGTAACACTACCCCGGATATTAAGAAAGATGATTTTGGTAAATATCAACGGAATATGACCTAAACTAACTGAAAAGTGCTGCTAGAATCCTGTGCTTTGTTGTTTTAAACGAAAAATACGTAGTATGAAATGAAATTTTAGAAGTTGAGAGGGTTTCCGATAAATATTTACAATATTTATTTTATGCGATGTACAATAGGATTCTAGCAGTAATACTAATAAACATGAACTAATTGCAAATCGAATTATTGTAGCAAACATACAAATGAACTTCGGGGTAGTGTTACACTTTTTGATTTTTTGTTAAGGTAAAAAAGTGATCTATCTTTAACTGTCACGTGATACCATGGCACGGAAGCTTCAAAGATTGAGTCGACTCCGAAGTAGAAAAATAATATCTTGGTGAACTCTTTCACTTGGTATTAATATCCCGCGCTGTTTTCATAAAAATAAACATTTTTTAAATTGATCATAATTTTGACGGTCATTAAACTCGGAGTTGCCTTAACCTACCCGCGTAGTTTTCAAATGTACAATGAATATCGTAATGACGTCATTTTGCTTATTTGCAAATTGCAATATAGAGGTTTGTTTCACTTGCATAGTTTTTGTTTTCCACAAGTACAATCCTACCGTGTCTTTATTTTGTATTACTACGATACATATAATACACAAAACAAAACAAGGTTCAGTAAATTCCGAGAAATTAGAGTCATGACAACGTATATAGAACATAAGTTTTCATTGGATTAGATTGCATCGTTCTTAAAGTGGATACATGTATCTAAAGCAAAGATGAGTAAGCACTCCTACCGTTGATGTGAAAAAGGGTAATATAACTTAAATACATATTAAAGTACTCTGATTTGATTTACACATTTTGTGGAAAAAGGAAGTTGGCGAAACCAATTCTAATCATCATATAATTCAGATGTTCTCAGATGTACAAGAAACAAAAAAAGACAACGTTTTGCAGATTTCTTACAATAAAGATATTTTCTAGTTCCAACTAGAAACTTTGACTTTGAATGTCATGATTTTGATATAAGAATAAGTCAACCAGAGGGAAAGTAAGAATATTGCATGAAGCAGCCTGGCCTGGTCCATTACAATTGGTTAAAATGCCAAAAATCTTATTTCAAGGAAAACATCAGTATATTAGGTTCCAATCTATCAAAATAAAGATTTCGTTCTGAGTTATTGTTCTTTGCATAAGAACAATCCGTAAATATTTCATGAATAACTACTTACCTTACAGATTAAGATTTTGCTTTTATTGAAACTATAAATCAATTATTCTTTATTTTCTCTATATAGTGATATAACAACGTGCAATTTAAACATATTTATATGCAACCTACATTAAAAAAAAAAAAAAAGAAAAAAAAAGAAAAAAATGTTACATATAAAATATTTCCCACATAGAATACATGTTTAGTTTATTTGCCATGATACATTTGTATAAACTTTTCTAAGGATGAAAATTTACATTTTAAAACATAAAGATATATTTTTAATTATATATATTTTTTGAAAGAGTTAAGTTTTTCTGTAGGCCTGTTATACTTAAATACTTTGAATTATTTCAGTATATGTTGTTTTGATAATGATTCACTTTTAGTCTCATTAAATAAACTTCTGACAAAGAAAGACAACAATTCTTTATCAGGTTCAATTCAGAGAAACACTTGAAATAAACACTGTGACAATATTCACATTGTTTGGGGCATTCATTGGTCTATCTAATTTTTTGCAATACCCTGTTTTCATTTGAAACGTTAAATCGTCACAATTGAGACCAGAAACCCATTCAATTTGCAGTGCTACATTTGATTAATTTTTCTTGAGAAATTACGACTGAATCGTGTTCATGTGGATCACTATTTACGCTTTGTAACCTATTTTGAACCACTGTTTTCACACGTTAATAACTGTTTTTATAAATTACTAAAAATACAATGTCACATTCTGATTTTTTTTGTGGGCGATAGTGACTAATCTAGACAGTATTCATTGTGTATTTTAAGCTGATTTGTGTTGTGGTTGTACATCATTCATTGACCTCATCTTTGCAATTGCCGCTTAAGGCCATACTCACAAACGTCGCTTTTTGCTTATGTGAATAAAAAATCTTTATTGAGCTTAACCTGGGCATTAGTCAATACTGTTTAATTCAAATTACTGATAAAAGTTAGTTAATATTTCACTCCATTAGGAGGTAGTTTCCGTTAGAATTGAATATTTTTTAAAAAAAAATAAAACTATTCTAAAGGAAGAATCAATATTCATAACGAATAAAGATAAAGTAAATGCCATAAGATTATCAAAAGGAATTTTATTTATTGAAGAAAAACAATTTTTACCACAGAAGATAATGAAACAAAGTAATTTTCCTGTTTAGAATTATTTCCCTTTTTCCAATCCATATTTTTTTTTTGAAATTGGAAATTCGATTCAACGTTATTCAATATTGTTAGGAAATTCTTCATAACCTATTGGTAACTGTTTTTCCATTTACTATTATTATTATCATTTTTAGCTAAAACCATTTACGTTAAATGTCTCTTTTTAAAGGTGTCATACACCAATAGCAATAGAGTATAATTATACTATCTGAGGAATAGCCTTTCTCATGACATTCCGAGATCTTTTGGTTAACTTACCTTTAAGCTATGCACAAATGTAACACTTGGTCTTGGCATGATTATAGAGCAGTGTTTCATTATGTTTTGTTTCATTGGCATGGTTTGTTAGCCAATGAAACAAAACATAATGAAACGCTGCAATATTTACATTTGGGTCACATAGATCCTTATGTATGTAACAAGCAGATCTTATTTTAATCAGATTAGATATGATACAATGAACAAATGAACAATATATATGTGTGACCCATCCAAATATGTAAATTAACAATTATTATCTATGTGACCCAAATGTAAGTCATTTATCAGCGACATGAAAACAAAATGTCTGATTTTTAGCTCAGAAGAAAACAAATACAATTGTTTGATGTTATACTTTGATAATAAAAAGATTGACTATTCTTTCGTAAACATATGTTTTTAAGAGCTAAAACAATTTTTAACTTTCGTTGTCACATGCAACATTCACATACCCGAGAACGTAACTATGGTAGTGCTATATATATATATATATATATATATATATATATATATATATATATATATATATATATATATATATATATATATATATATATCAAAGTTCATTACAAGTAATTATCTTTAAACTGAGTACTGAGTTTTAAATGTATATAACACCTCTTTTAAAAAATATTTACATGTATTTGATTGTACAATATTGTGCAATTTGTAAAATGGAACAGTGGTTATGTTTAGAATATAATGTACTTTTAACCACGTCAATATCTGAAGGTTTTAATGTCACCACAACTTCGTTAATGAGAGAGCGTAAAACGGTTTAAAATTTACACACATCTTTTATGGTTCAAATGGTCTATCTTCACCTTTTAATCAACATTAAATCTAGATGCTTGCATTCGATCCTCACATAACTACAATCACAGCATTGTAGTTATAGAGTAGATATTAAAAACGTTATTCCTTTATATCTTTTAACGCCGACTGTGGCTTTATATGAAACATATGATAAAACAGGGTTTAGCATCTGGTATAGGTACAGTTGTACATATAGGTGTGCAGATATGAAAAATATGAAACAATATTTACATTCCATATTATTTTGCTTGTAAAGTGTATTGAAAGCTACGGCAGTTATAATACTGTAAAACACACAGGGTACTCAAAGGTTGCAATGGCGAGTTTTATTATGACGTCCCAAACGTTGAACGCTGTAAACTGCAACGTCACAAGCGGAAATCAAAGTTCACGCTTGCAGCTTTTACAGTAGCTATTCCATTGATAACATAATTAACTTACCCTTGGGATAAAATAGGAATTTTAAGGTATAAATCGCTTTTGCAGACAGGGCAAAAAGTTAAACAAATGTATATATAAGCATTAAATCATGTTTTTTTGAAAGATACAGTCTCATAACTGCAGCAATGCAATGTGTGCATACAAATTGAGTAACGCGCGTTGTCAATTTTTGCACATACCGCTGCTGTTATGAGACTACATCTTTCAATAAAATAATGATTCAATTCTTAATTAAAATAAGGTTTATTTTACCAGAACTTAGGATTTGTCCATGACAAATCGTCCAATTTTACGATAGTCAAATGCATTATCCCGCCTTAAAATCCTTTCTTTGTTCACATCTAGGTGTCTATGTGCATACAAATATTGCTTATTTTAAGCAATAAACGCTTAAAAACACTTGCTGGTCAAGCTTTCTTTGTCGTGACATCAAATAAGCGACATACGTTTAGTCAACATCAGTTTATTTCATTTATTTATTGTCAAAAAATTCGGCATGATGCATTGTCTTATTTGCCTGTAAGTAGTTGCATGTTTTCGTAAAACATATACATATACCTAACTCTACCTTTCCGCACTGCTAAAGAAAGCTTAACATCCTTTGTACATTACATGATCGTAAATACTATGTCATTGCTTTGAAATGGTATATTTTGGTCTTGTTTCTGTACATTTAACAAGTATATACCTCTCTCCAGCCTTTTCTTGAAGAATTTCCTTTGGTAATGTATGTATCATATACTTCTTATGGTCTTGATTATGCCCTTTGTATGTTTTACATACCTCTCCATGTTCATTACAAAAAAATGTGTTACTTTTGCTGTGGTAGGTTAAATAATGTCCATCTTCCAGTTTTATTCGTTGTTTTGGTTTATTGGACACACTTTCATTTTTCCTTATATATTGGATTTGTAGATCAATTTAACATTAGATTAGATTTACTATTCTACAAGTGATCCTTCTGTATTGTCGTAGTAAGTTTATTCATATATCTATACAAAGTTCTTAAACGCCTTTTGTTTACTCTTCTCTGACCAGTATTCTTTTTATTGCCTATGTGCGTTTTACACACAAGTGTATCCATCTCCAGTCTTTGTCATTGGCATTGTAAGTTTACAATATTTAATCTGGTACTAGTATTCATGACCTTTGTTCATTTTGTTCACTAGCTCATAATTGCAGTAATCAAAGATGACATTTTCAAATTCGATAAAATACTTTTCTTTTAATGTTGAATTCAAACATACTTAAATGCTTTCTTGCCATTTGATTAATTATATAAGGCATATATTCAAATCTTTTTGTTTATACGATGCATTATCTTCAAACAATCTTCATGGCACACCAAAGTTTGATCAATGGAACTTAAGTGTCACTAAACACGACACAATGACATTAAAATGTAAGTTTTTCTGTGTTCTGATCATTTTCTGTAACCTCTTTTTATACAAAAAGTCGGTTATGTACCAAATAAACTTGTATTTATCAGAAAATCAAATACCTAAGTACTTTCCCTAAAAATAACTTTAATTTACTTAAATTACTTAAGATATTGACGTGTAGTGATTTTTAAAACTTTTTTAATTTCGAATTCTATTTTTACTAGTTCATTACAAAATATTGTGTTACTTTTTTGGTCAATGTCCTTTCTTTTTAAGGCTAGTATTACACCAGAAGCTATATAAAGCGGGTAATTATATTTTCTGTTGCACGTCTACGTAATCACTGTAATTAAGCAACAAACTACATCTATAACAATTTAAAAATCACTTCTCTTAAACCGATTTTTGTACCACCGTGAAGGAGACGACACATTTTGCTTGTCTGAATAATAGCTCGCATACATAATTGATCTCGTGGGACACCGATATCCTTGAGAAATTGTGAGAGCGTTCGAAAAGATTTATCGCGAGGAACAAATAATAAGATTACAGATCTAATAGGCAAAGAGAAATTATTTGAATAATTGTGGCTCCCCCGCGTTTGATTTTTCATGATATAATTAGAAAATTAAGAATATCCCATTGACAAATTAGACTGATTTACACAAGAATTATAAAAGCTACGGAAAAATACTTAGGTGTAATTGTTTCCTGGGTTCGAAAAACATAGGCTGACGTCATTTGAAATGTTCTGATAATCAGTTTACTTTTGCTGGGCTTTTGTCTGGCAGGTAGTTATTAATGCTGTAATGATATTGTATCTGCTGCCCTTCCATCACCTGATTTACTCTTTGTAGACTTCAAAAGCATTTGTTGTGTTTACAGGATGTGCTCTAGCTCCGCGGTAAAACTGCGCGTAATGATGCGCGTAATGAAGCGTATAATGAGGTTATGATATAGAAATAGCCATGGCTAAAATAACATGTTATGAATATGTTTACAATTTTAGCGATTTCTTTGAAAGTAGTGTAGTTTTGTTTTCTATCGTATGATAATGGTTTTTATTTCAACGTTCTATTTTGAACAAAGGAAAAGAGTATCTTCTCTTTATGAAATCATTGAGTTATTTTTAAGAAAAATTTTTAAACAAGGTGCGAAAAAGCTAACTTCAATCCAAGATCCTATCTTAAATCCGCTTCGTTGTGGGTTTTTTGTGGGGTTTTTTTTGTTTTGTTTTTCTTTCAACGAGGGTGTCAAGTCAACAAACTTTTGCAAACCTTCTTCATTTTAATTTCTATTTCTGAAATTCATGCTAGAAAATATGATTTTTTTTACAGACATGTAATTGTTGATATTCACTCAAATAGATGTTTTTAATTTTTTCTTGGTTTTTAACTTAAGTTTACCATTCTTTTTTCTTTGTTTACATCAATTAATTAAAATATAGAGCATTCATGGAGTTATCTTTGAGAAATATGAAAGTTCTAAACTTAAATAATAAACAACACACCCCATCTATGTTGGCATACTACATGTACCATTTGAAAAAAAAATGAAATAAAGTACTTTTCGAACACCAGTTTAGATACGAACTTTAAAGAAGTTAAAAGTACACGGTGTCGATTTCTAAAGCAAATGAAAATGAGTTCGGTTTTTTACCTATACATACGCTATTTGTGAATTTCAAGTGTCAAATCAATCAAAGTACTGACAAGGCTTGTTTCAATGTCGTCACAGTGTAATATATCAGAATATCCATTAATAAACCCGACAGTCCCTAGTAATATTTAATCAAAAATCTTTTCACATGCTGACCTAGCAATTTGAAATTAAATGGAGGTGAACAACAAAAAGATCACGAAAAAATGGCGATAAAGGAGTTTGTAATTGATATAATGGAATTTGTGAAAAACAGAAAATACAGAAATCAGGGAGATTAAATGTAATATTCAAAAGAGATCGGAAAGAGAAATTTTGATGGTGAGTAGCACGAAAGAAGAAAACACTGACCAAAAGGTAATTCATACTTTTATTTTAGAATACCTGCTGTAAATATCAGACATCGAACTCATTCGATTTCATCTTATGAAAGGCATATTGCCGCTAAGTTTGTCGTGAAAAAGGTTTGAGATTAGATGTAGAATGTACTTTTCGACTAAAATCCAGAACGGATGATCAGATTCCCAAAGAAACATCAAAAGGAGGAAAGCAACTATGTCCATATTCCAAGAGGGTTCATTATTTTAGAGGGCAGTGGACTCTGTTTGAATGTAAACTGCAACTGCTGCAAAATAAATGTCTTTGTTATGTCAGTAAACATATCACACTTCAGTAAATTTTGAAATAATTTCTAGATACATAATTATACCTATCTTAGTGTCACTTTAACGACATCATATGCATGAAGTATGAATTAGATGTACATTGTGTTTAGAAGAGTGCCTTCTTTCCGTTCGCCTCTGGCAGACACATTGGTCAGAATGGGTCATTATTTCCCTTAGACGATCTCCAATGTTCTAGATAGTTTCCCCAGGTTGTGGGGAGAGTGCTTGTAATTGAATCCCGCAGGTTGGTGAGATCTAATTAAACTCCTTTAACCGGGAACTGACGCTGTTTTATTCAGAAAGAAATGCAATGCTCGGAGTCGACGTCGTACCGTAATGAGAAAAACGTCAAATAATTACGATTTGCTCGTTTTGAAACCATTATACTAAGCCCCTATTCAAGAGAAGAATGCAGTAGTGACGATTAATTCTGTCAATTAAAGTAGCCAACGGGCAAGAAACTTTAACGGCGGGGAGGAACCTCTAACAGATTATATCCTATACTTGTATTATATTGACGGACTCTTACACAAATACTGATGGAAAGAGATGAACCTTATTGCTATAAAATCTGTATCAAAATAATTGTGTGATGTATGGATAGACGCTTTCTTTATTTGTATGCTTTTAAAGAAGACTTTTTCTGCCAGATTTAAAGGGGCACGGTCACAATTTTAGTCAAATTCTATTTTATTATTTTTTTAGTATTTACAATGCTTTAAAAATGCCTTTCTAATGAACAAATGAAATTTGAGAGTCAATCGTAGAGTTGTAAGAAAGATACAGGGCTCACAGTTCTCTGTCTTGTAAACAAGGCCCGTGTCCTGTTTTTGTTTACATGGGTTCAATATACCACTAAAATCTTTTTCAAGCTGATTTGTCTATCCTCGTATTCATGTTAAGCATAAAGAAACAGTTTCTAACGTTTAACACATTCATTTAAGGTCATAAATTGGAATTTTCACTTTAACAATCAAATTTAAACAAATGCTTTGTTTACATAGCAGAGAATTGTAAGCTCTGTAACTCGCTTATACCTCAACAAATGACACTCAAATGGTTGCCTATTGAAAATTCAATACTACAGCATTGTAAACAATAAAATCGCAAAAATAATTTTTGACCGAAATCGTGACCATGCCCCTTTAACAATTTATGTTAGCAACAGATTTCAGAGTCGTCGCAATTTGTCTAATGATAAAAAAGAAGATATTTCACGTGGGTTTTAAAACATATTTTTCAACCATCGTACTTGCAATCTATTGGATAAGGGCGCTCTGCAAATTAATCCTTAAAATATCTTATTCGTGATAAAAAAAAAAATGGAGATATACAAGAAAACAAAGTCAATACTTCAACAAAACAGGCATTATGATAAGAGTCTACATCCATTCCTTATGAACATCAATGTATGTTTAGATTTTTTTTGGAATGAAAGCGGAAGCAGACGATCTCCAATACTGCAAATGATTTAAAGAGATCACACAGAATTGCAAATAAATTTGTACTTTGTGTCTAATCAATTTCATGTTGTAGTGTAGATTTCACACAATCAAATTCTTTTCTTGTGCAAGCTAACAGTTGCTGGAGTGTACTGTTACATATAAGATTGCGTCTGTACCCCTTACTTAACTTCAGTACTTTATTTTTACAGTGTATCGGGTTTCAACTTTAAAGCAGTGCTATTTCGCAACCTCACGTTAGATAGCACCGATGATGTCGCCAATATCTTTAATATAACATTTCACAAGATTAAAAAGGGGGAAACCTACCCTAGATAAACTTAATTTAATCGTTTCATGTTGATATCTGGAATCAATTTGCTTGATTTAACTTACACGTGAGTATGATGATGGCGATTTTCTGTAAGTTACTGAATTAGAATGCTCATGATAGCACGCGTCCATTAAGTGTTATGCAACACAAATCGTTCACGTCTTTATATCTTCATTGCTCCAAGCTTTCGTGATAAAATGAATGACTGCTCTCCTCCCTACATTACTGCTTACTGTATTCAGTGGGTCACATTTTTGTTACAAATTGCAGGATATTCTGCAAGAGAGCTATTTGGGAACTTTAGAAGGTAGCTCCTTTCCTCAAAAGAGACTTTTTAGCGAGATGATCATACATTTATCAATTAGACTATCGCGCTCAATGTTTAATATCATCTCTTATCTACTATTTTCTCGTCTTCTCATTAGAGCGCTCTGTTTAACACGGATAATTAATCCAATACATGTTATAGATGCTATTAATGCATGCTTTCACATCTCTCTATGAAAATCGATACAAACTCAATTTTACATTATATATTGCACTTCCCTTTCCTCGCGATGATATCAGTTATCAGATGTATGCATCTCTTTAGCGCAATGAAAATTGACACGGTCTCTGGGAAAAAGACGCTCAACAAATGCTTCAACGTGATCCCAAAATTTAATTTCAGCGCCCCAGAGAGCCAACAAATAATTTAATTCGCGAAAATATTTCCCCACGGACAGATCTATGTTTTTGGTTTCTAGAGAAGTTATGAAAATATGATTCTCCTTGGGGAATCCTGGCTCTTGGTAAAAATATCAAAGGAATTTATTCTTAGCTTCCTGACGACAGGAAAATCCCCAAGTATCAAAAGCGGTTATTCACTAATACATTTTTCCGTCGTCGAGATACGTAATGAAATAGAACATGTAATGCTAACAGATATTGCATTGTCAGACGATGATTTCATGACGGTTCCCCGAGCGCTTAATTGTACTTTGACAATTATCGGGTATGTAAACACCATAAGAAATTTTGAACGTTGTAGGACTTAAACTTATGATGCCTCTTAGATTCGAAAAGGGCGTCGGCTCCCTTCAGGCGGTGGTCTTCATGCATCTCAAACTTTAAAGTACATAACTGTACTTTTCACGAGATCGATACACGGAATATGTGAATGTGTCAACGTCAGAATTTGATATCGTAAACACGGTTCTTTTTTCACATTTTTGGTTGCTTGTTTACACTGTTGTAATGGTAACATGTATCTAAAATTAATGAACTTCTTCCATTGTGAGTTTGTGGGTTACTAAGGTCGAAGATTTCCGTACTTTTTATGAAAATGGCATGTTACAAAATTTATAGAAAAAACAATGTAATATTTCACAATCAATGTGTCAGGATGAGAAATAATTTCCTATGAAACAAGGGCAGTTCAAAGAGAGACCAGTGTGCGATTTATGGTCGATCGGCCAATAGGGCGACAATAAAACAATTTTTTATGCTAAAATAGAAATTTCACTCCATTATATTTGGTATTTTAAATATCAAACACGAAATGAGTTCGGGCAGATGCTTATGCTATAGATCTATTTAAAGCAGTGGTGTTTTGAATGTCTGAACATTTTAAATCATAGTTTGGCGTCAATAAAAAAAAAAGAGAAAAAAAAGTGCAAAGATATAGAAACAATGCGTTGCATAATCGGAAAGGTCGTATATATCTTTTTTGCATATGTTCATACATTTTTAATGATGAAATATATTAAGCGACCGATACAATGAAAACAGTCTACTCTTTTTCTGAAAAGTAATGCCGCCATGATGTCAACATGGTAGCTACGTTCGCTGATGAAACCATGCTTTATTCATGATGAGCACCTCGTACGTGACTCAAGCAACAAACCAATTAATTTCAAAACCAGGTCAGTGATGGACACTCGTAACTCTTTTTGCACACGCAAACAACTTAAAATATCTCTGAATGTTAATGAACAATTATTGCTAAAAAATGTAACGTCATGTCCGGTAGCATATTGACATAATTCTGGGTAATACAAAGTTGATTAACATTCAAATGGGTCAGGGTACATTAGATTTTCTCAGAATTTCTTCTCTTGGTAAATGACTATTATATATAAGCATGAGAATTGGTTTATTCCAGCAAAAAAATATGACACAAGCACTCTAAAATTAAACTCAGGTATGGCATGCTGTTGATCACAAGCTTTTACATTACGAACTGATTTCCGGGGCTCGTTAGTACATGTATGCAAAACAAGCCTTATAAAAAATCTTGAAAAAGTGTTCATGATTAATAATCGATCGGTTCGTGTAAAGTGACATAAAATTGCGATCAGTTAGGAATTTATAGAAGATTCTGAACGATGCCAATAAAGAAATTTTAGACACAGTGTGTGATAAATGCACGATCACTGCCGGTCCTCCCGTTAAGCCGGAAATGAATTTCATAACTCATTCAAACTTTCTCTCATTGTATCATATCTGCCAGTGTGGTGTGATTTATGAGCATGCAAGCACCCATCGGAAGCAAATCCAGGCTTAAGAAGGATGAAAGAAATAAATGATAAACCAACCTTCGCGTTTGTTTAAAATATCGAACAGCTTTTCTACCATTATCAATTCTGCTTCGTCACTCCTGCACAGTTGTTCTTTTTTCGTGTTTCTTCGTGTAATGCAACACCTATTAGGATGATTTTAATCGGTTGCTTTGTCCGGCACTACTTTTTGTAAATTTGTCTGCTAATTTTACATGCAGCCAAACCAATGAATAATAGACTAAATATTATTATTCACACTTACTAGTAAATAACATTTCATTGTATGTTATAACAATCATCATAAAACTGTAATTTGTAATAAACCATTACTTTGCATTACAATTATTTCCAATATATATATGAATGTGAAGGAGAAACATGGTCCATTACCGGTACTCTATAGTACATGTACATGTAGTTATATCATATAACTATTTATATGTATATATATGTAATTTTTCAAACGCCTCTCAAAAATTCAAGGAACTATTTTATTGACACCATTAATTATATTGTACAATCCTGTACGATCCCTCCACTTCTCTATAAATGTATGAAATAAAAATAAATGAGACCACAAGCTAATTTAAATCTAAATTAAAAGACTGTAGATATATTCGTTGACCCATGAAGTTAGCATTTGTTATTTTGCCGATAACGTTTGGGCGTATTTTTTTAGCTTTTCATTTTTTTTTGGGGGGGGGGGGGGGGCAAGTACAAGTATAAGCATGCTCCCCCACCGCATCTATATGAAATAGAAGCTACGTAAGTGTCTACAAATACCAGTTCATGTATCTGTTCAACTAGATAGTTTTCAAGAAGATCAGGCCCTATCCTGGTGCTTTTTGTGCTATTTTGTCTTTTCTGACACGATGACTTTGGCTTAGGGCCTATTTTGTTCATTTGGTCACACAACCTCTCTCTCTCTCTCTCTCTCTCTCTCTTTTTCTCTCTCTCTCTCTCTCTCTCTCTCTCTCATAATAATTTACCTAGTTCGTAGAATGGAGACTCATTTGATTTCATACAACGGTTTATATAAAATTCAAGCTAACATATATATAAGTATCTCGCTATCTGTCAATGGTTTTACTGTTTAGAAAAAAATCAAAAATGTTTATGTGCATCTGTCCGAAATTAAATCTAAGTTATTTTAGATTTAAAAAAAACTCCTCGATGCCTTCCTTGTATATGAGAACATTTGTCATATGAAAACTTACCATTTAAAAAAAAATGATGTCACTTCCGGTTCTACTTCGTTACTCTTATCAGAAACTATAAACCAACTCCTGTCAGTTCTAAAATAACGACCTTGTCTATTAACAATATTAAGTCTATCTATCAAGGCTTGTTCTACTTGTCTGATAGCATCATGTTATCTTATTCACTGGGTGTCTGACCGATAGGACCAAACCCGTTTATTGTGCTTCAGCAATTTTCTAAGTAAAGGCTTGTGGGAGACCGATATTGTTTCTACACCCTAGATAATCGTTATAGAATCACATTTATCCCTCATAAAATTGACCGGCGTCTGAGTTTTCCCTGCGTTTTATTGTCTTTTGCTTTTAATATGTCATTTTTAGAAAATACTCTTGGGTAACCATGACAAAGCCGTAAATTTACAATAGGTCTACACAATACCATGGTTTGCAAAAAAGTTGTAATGACGTAAAATAAAAACGCGAAATACATGAAGGTTACATTAAAGAGTTTGGAATTAATCTTGCATTAACTTGATCTGCTGTGCAAATTTGGTTTGTGGACAATGTTTATTCAGAAGCTGTAACACTGTGATTAAGAAATCTTACAATGCAGATCGAGGTAAAGTGTTATGGGATATTTCAGATGTCGAATGAATATTAGATCCGTTTCAATGTGCATCATAGACTTTACGTAATGAAGTTTCGCTTCCTAAACTGATTTAAACTTGTTTTGGTTGGTTTTCTATACATCTACCACATCAACTTGGTTGAAAAGATGAACAAAAAACAAGGAGATAAGGAATTGTTCATAATCTAATTGATTAAGATTTACCAATGTAGATATATATTATTCCCTATTCATATTTAATTTAGTTATTAACAATTTCATTACTTTCGGTACCTGGATTAGATAGACATCTCGAAATGAACTCAATATCATCGGTTTTTGGCGTAAAACAATGTACAAATGTACTGTAAATCAAATCAATAAATAATCGTCTTATCATTTCCCTGATATATGAAGCATTACATATTTCCCAAATGATAAAAATATTTCCAAATTTTTAAGATAATTTTCTAAGGGTAAACATATGCATCAGAAAAATAAGCGAATCAACGCATACTTCAAAGGACAGCTTCTGCCTGCATTTTCGCAACAACAAATAAAAAATAAAAAAATGAAATTGACGATCATTGAATAACGTTGATTTTATTTTGGCTGCTAATTGCTTCCGTTGTTTTAGGAACAGCATTGTTTTACCAGGGAAGGACAAGTCTATAATTTCAATGAATCCAATAGGGGGTATCAGATAAGGAAACTTCATGTAAAATGAATGGGGTAATAATGTCGCCGTACAGCAAAAACATTTCTCACAAATCTATAGATTATTCTCACTGATATCACGTGGCTTTCAGATATTGCACATATTTATGGCATTCTGGGAATTTTGCAGATCCGGTAAAAGTATGTATTTATGAAATATTCTCGATATTTGCTCGAGTCTCAGCTAACACGGTTGACTATTGGCAATCTTTGTAAATATCTCAAAGGTTAATTAGTGTTGATTTTAGCGCAGTAGCGCAGTTCTGAGCGCGAGAAAGTTTCGAGCTGGTTTCAAATTCAGAAATGTGGTAGTGTGAACTGATCACTTGTTTGTTGGTGTATTGAATTTCCATAATGACTTGCCAGTATTTTTCTTTAGCAAAAATAAACTTAACTGAAGGGTGTTCGAAATATGATATATAAATGTACGTCACTAATTATGAAATGAAATGGAGAATCAATGCCACTGGGATCAAGTGCATGCTTATTTGATGAATAGACGCAGGTATCAAATTGAGTACATTTTCTATAATTACACGAAAAACGCCCAGTTTTCAATGCACCCACTTGCACTATTTAAGATGTTTATGCAGTTGAAAGCAAGGTCTATTGAAATATGCTTTTCAAAGCAGTATGAAGCTGTTGGTTTCTTCTTACTTTAATCTAATTCTAATATTTTTCCCTCTTTTTATTGCATTACAATCAATTTCAGTTCATAAATTATACACAGAAGTATTTGATGATTCATGCAGCACACTAATTAGATATGATAGTTTTATGTTCTATTCGATTAAACTATTTTTCTCTCACAAACATCCCCGAAATATAGCTATAGGCTTGATTTGTTTTATTGTGTTTTTATTGTTCAATTCTAGAATTCTTAATTGCGTTGGAATGAAAAGAAAAATAGGTTATGATATTAGGTTATGTTTTACTAATGGTTGTTAAAAAAATTTCAATACTACATACATCAGTACTGTTTCATTCGCTGCAGGTCTGTAGCTCCCGGTCTGAAAAAAAATCGGATGGACGAACTGGGAGCTACAGTGCCACCCATGGGAAAAAATGTGCGCTAGTTTTGGACTGATTAACCTTATTTATGCGCAAATTATGTAAAAACAATTAGTACCATTAAATTTTTCGTGCAGTTAACTATTGATATCGTCTCGTTACTTGCCTGTGATAGTCTTTTAAACACAATCACCACCCTTGTAAATTGAAGTGGTGCAGTTTGTTTTCATGTAAAAATGGGAACTCTCGATCTTGATGTAAATTTAATAAAACTTGATTTCTTAGGTCGGTAGCGTGTTCCGCAGAAGGTCTGGGACACAGTAGCTCCCAGGTCGTCCATCCGAATTTTTCCAGTTCGGGAGCTACAGACCTGCAGCTACTGTTTCCTGTGATTTTTTTTAAAAAGTATGGAAGTTAATTTTTATTCTACTGCTGTGTGCACAATTTCTTAAGAAACCCGATTGTTTACTTACAGCTACTGACAAAACCGAACACGATCTAACCAGTTTAAGTTTTGTCCGGTTTTTAGTATTTAAACTCGGTAGCATGTGACAACTAAGGAGAGAAACTTTGGCTTATGATCGATCGAACATTATTTACATGTACATAGAAGCACGGAATCCCTGGGCTTTGAAGGCAAAGCAATCATTCCAGAAAATTAATCTGCTTATCTCAGATTTTTTTCTGCAATCTTTGCTCCCTTCATAGCCGCATGAACCACCTACAAGCATTTTATTTTTTAATTAAACACTAGATACATACTCTCTATATTCAAGTGCCTTTGGCTCCAATCAAGGTGTATCTACCACCAACGTTGATCATACAATACGCTCTCGGGTTTGATTTTTCTAACGCAAAAAATATCCAGGAGATTAATGCCATTTACGTCGAAGTTTTAAAAGGGTAAATGGGATATTTTTTAGTTTTGCAGAAACCTCTTCCTAAGAAAATCCAATGCATATGGATATAAATTTTAGACAAAAATTTCATATTCATCGCTTGCCTAGCCCAATAATAGAGAAGTTAATCCAAGTGTCGCAAGTTCAAATCATATATGTGCTTCACCTAAAATAGGAGCTTACCTACAGGAAAATTTGGTTTGACATGCCGTAGAGCTACAATGCCTTGCACACTAAAGAAACCTCTCAAATTACGGCGCATTAAAAAATGAGCTAGTGTTTAACTTTACATACTTTCTAAAAATATTGAATCCAAAATTTTCCGTCAGACATTTTAATACAAATATCGTATTATAGTTACTTGCCGCTGAAATTCTTTTTAATGCCATCACCAGCCCCGTAAAGTAAGGTACTTAGGTTTGTTTACATACATGTAATAACGGCGACTTATTTATTGACATTTTTTCGTTATTTTCAATTTTGATAATTATGCAAACTCCGCTTGCGCCCGCAACAGTGCGTTTTTGTGTCATTGGTGAAATGTACTGAACAATAAGTTACAAATTTGATTCGTAGTGTTAACATAGTAAAAAACACTAGAAAATATAAATATTTGTTTGTGATAAAGATAGGTCTCATTCTGATAGCAATGACTGCGGGGTTTGTTTTTTTGTGTGTATACACGGTTACGTCTTGTGAGAACTTCATTTACTTATTGCTATCAAACTGTGCCCATGGATTCTATCTGCGGATATTTTTATTCAAAATATGATAAGAAGCTATTTCATATGCAATCAAAAATGTATATCAACATTTGGATTTTTTTTTGTTGTTGGTTGAAGTTAATTTATCAAAATACGCCGACATTCAATTTGTTGAGAGTGAAACAGTAATGAATTATATCTCGTTCAGCTCCGTATTATGACGCATCAGCATGCTTGTCAAATTCATCATTTATTATCTTACAAAAACATACTGAAGGTTTACATCTAATTTTCAAGTGATAACATTTCCAAGACAAATTAAATGATAAGTGCTAATGTTATGACATCGAGATGGAATTACGACTACTATATTTATTTTCTATGGACCAATTTATATGAACATTTTTTCTGGGTTGTATTCGACCGGTGACATTTTACGAATTATTTCTCGAAATCTATATCAGTTCCCTGAATGTATGCTTCAAGCTATGATTTAATATTGGGTATTATTTCTATTCGATAAGTGGTTTGTTAGTTTACATCATGGTGCACTGAAATATTATCCTATTTTGGTTCAAGTAACTGCAACAAAATTGCATTTCATCAATAAAGATGTTGCCCTGTCCAACTTTATTCTTCCAGATAATGGGATAGAGAATACATGATATGATATATAGCTAGGTAGCACAAAAGAGTATCAGCTTATATAATCTAATGCCTGGTAACATGTACAACTGGTGACATTTTTGAAAATTTATGTTGGAAACATTTTAACAATATTCAGCTGTAAAATCGATCATATATTAAGGCTATTTAACTTTTTCCCTTAAATGTTAGCATTTCAGATATCATAGTAGTTTGTTTGCGAAACACCTGATCATTTAGTGTTTTTAAAGAATTGATATGAGTGTCAATATTGTGTCTCGTATTCTGGTAAATAACCACCCTTTCAGAGTAAGGCGTATTAGTTTACATCCACAAGGATATTCACCTCCTGAAACAGTGATCTTTCAAAAAGAAAAAAAATATGAAACACAACCCAGAATAGGGCTCCCAGTGCAGGGTAGAGTAACTGTTCCATCATCTTGCCTCATCAATCACCACTTTTATGATGGCATTTGAAAGATTGGATAATTGTTTTCAAAATCACTCTGGTCTGATTTCATTGCCAGCTGCCTCGTCATGTAAATCTGATAAGCCTGGGTGGATATAGGCATCGTCTATTAATGAAACCATAAAGTACATGTAATTGTATAAAACAGCAGAGAAATTTCACTGCAATCAACTGGAGAATTCCGAGGGGTTTACAAAAAGACGAAACAAAAACTTTGAAATCAAAATAATAATACAGCACTACCCAGCAAAAATAATCAAAATAGGTTGCAGAATATTACAGCTAGCATCCATTCTCTTTTAGATTCGTTTGTTTATGTCTGTATTTCACATCTAACATTTCAAAAGAGCGTCGATGCAGGAAAAGGCAAGTTAAGAGCGGATTTCAAAGGTCTTTGTCTATTCGATGCAGGTGTTAGAAATCGACGATTTCTGTTGGATTAAGAACAAAGTTAAAACATGGTCTGCAAATGCCGTCTGAGGTACTGTAGCTGATGCATTATATTTGTGTGCAATTAAGTAAAAGACAAAAAACAGCACATTGTTTGACCGATATTTATTTTGCAGAACAAAATTTCTTTGTTGGTTTTTAACGTAAATCTGGTTTATCTAGTAAATCAGCTATTGGTTCTGTTCTCACTGATTCTCTGCACGAAGCTATCCACCACCCAAAACGCTCTGCTTATTTTAAGAATTGTTTTAAGCTATCCTGGTCGTCTGAATGGCGCATAAAAATAACTATCGGTGGGTTATCTATATCAGTTTTTTCCCTTATCAAAGATAGACAAAAAATATCTTTGTCTGCCTTGGAGTATTCACGAAGTACTGTGGTGTAAATGAACATGCATTTTCTTCGTAAAAAAAAACAAAAAAATAACAAAACGAACATTCATTTGATTTAAACTGAAATAAAATGTTTTGTGCGAGAGAAATATATGCAATTGTAAGCCGATCTGGGTTTTTTATTTACTAACTTTTAATCTTATTCATCTTGTATGATGTTGAACTTGTCGCAATTGCAAAATATGTATATTGTCCTAAAACTTAATGAACTTTTCTTGCTTCTCATGGTATGATTAAGTGCATTTGCACTTGAGAATATTGTTGACAGAGTTGTGAGAAGAAATTTCCTTTTGAACAGAGACATTGTTTGCAGACCGAGATGGGAACAAATTAGCAAACATGATAATCACTGGTGGATCGAGGCACCAGAAACAATGAGTCCATCGACGTCCTATGACCAAGGTCACTGTGATGATAGATCACAGTAATAATCTACTTCACAGTACAAAAGGAAGCTGACAGGGCTGCATTTCCGAGGTGTAAAGTGTATTAATCTCAAAGCATTAATGGGAAAGGCAGTCTAGGCAAACGATGGAAGGACGGTGTACGGAGCAGTAAGAATGGACACAGAAATAGATACAACGAGCAACGGCTTTTTTGATTGCAGTTCACACTTTTATGAACGGAAAAATTTAAAATGTATTGGTGTGCCAATTACGTCTCTCGTAATAGTATATTTTTGCAATGATTGTGGGTCATTTTCTAGTTTATTTAACAGGATACATTCAATAAGAAAGAGGAAAAAAACGTTGTTTTGTTTGTTTCTTTAGTTTGAAAGTATTCTGGTAAACTTATTGAAATAACTTATTATATTTCACGTCTTTTCTTGCCTTACGATTTTTCATTACCAGAAGATAACAATGAAGAAGTGCATGGGGTATCATGGGAAGGCATTCAAAGGAACCAAAGAGTAAACAAACCAAAGCAATTTACATTTGACGAGTGTCCAGACATGCAATTTACTTGATTCTCCTAAGCCAGAATAGCTAGAAAACAAAGTGAGCTCCTCGAGCCAGATACTAACTGATCGACAAACGATTATTTTGACAGAATGATGGACATTTTCGATTTGTAGGGGTAAACAGCGCTAAAAAAGTATGAGAGAACTTAAGATAAGCAAAAGAAGGTTTGTACTGAATTGAACTTGAATTATTTTAACAGGAAACTTGACTTGTTTCACTTGGTTCGAAATTACATATAGTTTACAATTTTTTTTCTAATTTAAACAAAGAAAAGCGATACATTTAATATTATGCCCGAAATTAATTAACCTAGGTCTACATTGTTTCTGGACATACAATTATTTATCTAAAGTACGTACGTGTAAATTTAATATATTTTCATTTGTTTTGTAAACTAATTATATGTACACTATGATAATTATCGTATGTTTAAATTTGTGTTGATTTTCATCTCGAATACGTCAATATTTTTCATTGTTAATTATCTATCCTTCTTGCATAATTTATTTCTATTAATGTATTTTAAATTTATGCGAGTTCTTAATTCAACAAGCGCACTACAATTTGCATAACCATGTATATATCAACAAGATTGGTGAAATTCTTTGAATTGAAAAAGTTTCAAAAAGAAACAACGTTGAACGTGTCATATGTATTTAAACGATTTCAAATGTATGCTTTTTGTAACTTACTATTTTGTTTGTAAATAAAATTTTCAAAATTAAAGGGAACATATTCCATGAATTGGATTAAATGTTACTGTTTCTATTCGTTAGTTGGAGAAATCCAAACCAAATGACCGCATAGTCTCTTAAGGTGAAAATAAACAACAGACTGGGGATTTCGTGTGGCTACTAGTATCCCTGACCAGTTTTAGTGGGAATATTTACATGACAGATGATCTATTAGAAAAATTCTCACGTTTAGGGCCACTCATTCAACACACGTCATACTGTCCATAACGCCGTTTGTATCGCTGTTGATCATCTTAAAAATCCCTAGCACGTGGACAGTCGGCAATAACCTCAAAGGGTAATCTAAAAAATAAAAGATTTATTTCATGACTGGTCGCTGAACTGCCAACAATGTATTTAATTACCGAAAGTTGCAAGTTTTTTCTTTGATATTTATTGTCAGAAATGAAAAAAGCTAACAAACTTCTATGTAAAAAAAACTTTTGTTAATATATTGCTGTTTTTCTTCTAGATGAAAAAACTAATGTAGTGTACTATTTGATATACTTTTATAGTTATTGAAAATGAACAGTGAAAGTTTTGATCAAACTCCCAAAAAGTCTCGTCTTTTGAATTGTTCCCCAAAGACCTTAAAAAACGTTGCTACGTCAGCGCCTTATCTCGTAAATTACGCGTAATTTTCCCGTTATAGACAAGTTTTTCGCTAAACGCAAACGAAGCCTGCGTAAATGTGATAAATCCGAGCGGTCTATACACAGTCACTTAAAACAATTGACTTTTATTTGCCTGTATATCAATAGAGGTTTTCTTCAAATTTACTTAATGCACTGTCAAACGGTCCTTGGTTGTATCCATTTTGCCAATGATTTATGTAGAGTTGATGTCATCAAGACCGAACAACATCAAGAACCTGTAAACAACAATAGCAAATTCAACTTTTATAGCTATCATTTCATTTGAAGAAATATAGTATTATTTTGCAGAAAATTTCACATTAACGGGGAATTTAGCATCCGTGTTTACCAAACGGCATGCCCACATAATTTGTTTACAAAGAATTTGTTTTTCTTTGAAATTATTGGTGATAATGATATAGACGAAATACGTTAACATTCATTTTATTATTTACATGTAAACCAGCTTGCTCTTCGAGTCCAATTGAATGTAATTATATCATGATCATATCCAACTCAATCACCTAAGTGGAAAGTTTGAGTATCTTGGAGGGAGACGTGCTACATTTTACATATTGTAGATCTGGGACAATACTCGGCGGCGCAGTAATGGTATACATTAGCGTTAATAACAATAATTCTGTTGAAATTAGCAAATGTTTCGAAATGTAGGCTATTAGACCATAGTAAACCCTGAATGATTTATACATGAATTCAACAGCTGTCCAAGGAACGTACCAAAACATGCAGAGAACTTTCCAGATATTCAGGAAGGTCAGTGACCAGAAACTAAATGATATACATGTATTAATAAAAAAGCATCTCAGGAATGATTGTGGGTGACTTTTGGCTCATTTTATTATGTACACCAATATTAAAAAGAAGAAAAAAACCATGATACACATTATTGCCTTAACAGATTTTATATTGAACAAAAACTTGTTATTCATAAAATAAAAATATGATGAACGATGACAAAGCTGTTATTGAATTTCACAAGTAAGACCATTGAAAAATACGATGGAGTCACCACAGGGAGGTCTTTGTGACTCCCACTTCCTGTTATGTATGTTATACATGTAATGGAACAAACCAACCATCGACAAGATATTTGTTTACCAAAGACGTCTTTCAGTGTTGGCATTCCTTATATGTATGAAAACGCAGAGGAAACAGTTGTTCTACATGTACGTATGTACGTCAGAAATCGTAAATATGATAATTTGATTTTCTTGTCGTGACGATAGAGCATGATTTCTTTCCAGTCTTCAACTTAATTTCAGGTTTTTATGTCACTTATGAATGGCACTATTTCTTTTACTTATATAACCTAGTTTAATCTTAATTTTCAGAACATATATGTGCATAAAGATATACCAAAATTCGTAAAATAAGTCTGTATACAACTTTAAATACCATGAATTATTTTTTAAGAAAACAATTTAGAATAAATCTAACTATGATGTACATAGATCAATACATGTGAATTGGGTGACTTGGAGAGTTTGAACCATGCAACCACGTAGTACAAGTCATCTGGGTTACTCTGACAGTTGGATTGATGGTACATACTATTTCACACTTCATGAATCTGTTGAGCACTGGTAAAAATCCCTTCCTTGGAATTACCGGTAATATAAAATTATGGCTTTTTCTGTTAAAGCGGATAAATTCTCAATCTTTTGTACAGAAATATCTTCTTTCTAATCAATTTCTTTATCTTAACGACAAAAATTCCACAATGAGCCGTTTAATGAACGGTATTGACTATAAACATTGCAGGGTTAATTCCATGCAAAGCAGCCTATGAAAAGTAATTAGCTTCAGATTTTTATCTAGATATAATTCCAATTATTTTCGTAGGACCCACTCTCTCCAAAACTATTCCCAACACCGGGCTTTATGACTGCATTGTTTTGAAATGCCAGTTGTTCCCTAGAAGTAATAATAAATAGCTTATCGATATGAAGAAGTTTCACTGATTACGCTTTTATATCGGCCAGGGACCCTGTAGCGGAATCAATTCGGAATTCGCAGTTGCCTCAACAGGTTCTCGTCTCTCGGATGGTGTGTGCTAGGTGATATCTGTGGAGAATATTAACTTTCCCTCGTTTTTTTTTTATTAATTCTTTTTTTATTCGAATTCAACACCATATTGAGAATCACGTTGCATTGCATTAAAGATCAATATTTTTGGAGAATATCTTCTATGTATAAGGTAGGTTTTATTCCCGTTTTTACAATTTGATATGATTGTAAATACCGGTAATTATTTGTATATCGATTTTTTTCCCAAATGAGAAGTGATCTCAATATCGTAAATGTCAACGCTTTAATTTTTAAACGTTGTAAAATTGCATCATATTAGAGTTCTATTTCACTAATTCCATCAAGAGATTCTCAGTGATAATAAACCACTTACATATGCATTTTCATTGGCTATTCGGCGTCTTCTTGACGAAAGTTTAGACATGCTATCAACTAAATGAGTTTTGAATTCATGTCCGATTGATTCTTTTCTCCTAATGAAAAAAGAGTGACTTCTAGATAGATAATTTTAAAGGAAAGTACGCATACTATTATATAATATCGCGATTCGGATAAATATAGTCCAAGATGTCATATTGCGACCATTGTTAAACTTGATGATAATTTAATTTGACATTTTCGTCATGAATAGAATGCCGAATTAAAATGCTATTGTACGTTTAAGTAGATAATGGTTGTATAAGTTTCACTATCATATCTGTGAAAATGAAAACTGCCAAAATCCGACACTTTAAAGTATTCCACTTATTTCAAGTGATCCGTGTAATTTAAATAATAATAATGCATCACGAGAATTTTTTTTTCAAAGGATGGTTGTCAACGATCATAAGCAATGTAATATTCCTAAGCAATGTAATATTCCTCATATGCAATCATGCATAAACAATGCAGGAGGACTATCGTGAGATCGGTTTGATCAAATATCTGCGAATCAAAAGTACTTTACCCTTGATTTGAAAACGAAACTGTTGAAGAGGTTCAGTGTTCTACAGAGAGCAGTTTGCAGTGAATAGGAGAGCCGGCGCAGTCATTTATTTATGAATAGTACTCACACGGCTTGGTTTACAATTTGTAATGCATATGATAGACAACACAGCAAGAGACTTGTTTTTTGCATTCACTCATGCATTCTCTATCTCTCTCTAGATTTGCGTTGAATTAATGCACCACGATCCCTAATTCGCGACACATCTTGATTTTGTCAAAAGGTGTTCTCAAGCTATTTTATGACCTTGTATCTTAATGCATATGAAAGGTGATTAATTTAGATCCATCAAACAAAGGAAATGTACCACACCATAAAGTTACGATATCTTGGCTTTGTATCCTAGAAGAACAAATTCTAAGTTTTTCGAGCTTGTTAAAGTAAACTGGTTCTTTTTTTTTTCTTAGTTCACCTTTAAAGAACCATGAAGCTTGATAAAACAGCAACATAATTTTATGGTACTTTTTTCTTATCATTTTAATCTATAAGTATTAAAGTTCCAAAAACCCAATTTTGTCATACCTTTGAAGCAATTTGTCAAGAAGGGTTAAGGAAAATGCAAAAAAAAAAAAAAAGAAATTCAGCCAACAAACATAGAGTTTGAAAAGCAGGGGTCTATCTGTCACTCTATTTAATGCATAAGATATGGTAATATAGTTGCCAAAGATCGAGGGTTCGACACTCCTTGGGCCCCTCCCCCTGGGTTGTTTTTTTTTGCACGTTGTGCGGGCTGACCTTGAGTTATATAAATTATCATTGAATTTTGTTTCAAATCAATTCGCACCACGAGCGCTTCATCGGAGCAGAAAAAACCGATTGATCTGTGATTAATTTGAATTGATAATTTTTTCATCATTTACATAAGACATGTAGATACAGATTTCTTCAAAGCTTGAAGTGTAAATGGTGTTGTTTATCGTATAAATCGCGATATTTAGGCGACAGCTGCAACAAGAAAACCTTCGCAACAGGGGATTTATTTGGATAGGAGATGAATATCATAAGCTCAAAAGATAAACACTAGAGAGTACATGTCATTAAAATCGAAATAAAAACATATGCCTTTTTTTTATTAACATCAAATTTCAATTATATAAAACGAATTATCAAAATTCGCTTCCGGAGCAAATGAAGTGTTATTTTGCAAAGCCATTGTCGCTACCGGGTTTTAGGGCAATGAAAAGGGTTTTTTTTATTACTTAATTACTCATATAACGAATTAGTGTTTATTAAATGTCGCATCATTCTTCTTTTTTATTGTCATCTTTTTAAGTCGGGTATATTCTAAATGATCTCACAAAGCACTGAGAGTGGCCAGTAATAAGTAATCTGACAGTTGCTACATTGCAAGTTCGTTTTACTTTTTCAACATGAGATCATCGGGGTAAGGCCTATAACTTTTTAATTTAGAGGGATCAGAAAAGATGGAAAATCTTGAAGTGTTTCTGAACAAATTCCTCAGGCTTGAAAGCACAATGATGCACTTGTATATCGTGCGTCCAAGAACAAATATTTCGTTTTGTATAAATCCCAAAATAAATAAACGATATAGCTGATTATCCTGGAACTTAATAACTTTGACAACTAAAGAAACCAAATGCCACATCAAAATGCCAAATGGAACAGAGTGAGATCACTTTCGTTAAACCATAAAGGTCAACCAATGACATTGAAATCAAGAAACTAAGAACAAAAGCAAAGGTGGGGTGGGGTATTAGGTCGAATTGCTTGACGTAGACCTGTTGAACAGCTGGTCTTGAGCAATGAAAACATTGAGAGACCAAGTAACATTTGTGGTACATAACCCTGACAAGTGCATGCTTTTGTAGAGCGATAGAACTGCACTGGAATTCCTTGACCAGCTTGTAAATATCGACAAACCTTTGTATGTGTTACATGAATAAGTTATCAGAATAGATTAAATATTTCTCAAGTTGTTTATCATCATGATAATTGTGCTATGGTGCATGATTTAAAGATACTGCACATGTGCACGATCTTATTTTTGGAGTGGAAATTACCTTCATATTATATTTCCTTATCAAATTATGTCTGGACGATTTCTTTCGAGGAAAAAAGTCCTTAGGTGTATGACCATGTCATATTTGATTATGTTAACGTATCACGTCACATGAACAGCACACAAACTGCTGACGTGAATACCAGTGGATTGAAGTTACTACGGCCATAACTCGGCAATTGGAGTTGATTAAGAATTCCTAGTATGTTATTTACCTGTCGTTGGCCCATACAGGTACCTCGCTTTATGATAGTATAACATACCCAACCCTGGCCATTAATTTATTGCGTGACGTAAGTGGACATTTCTTGTTTTGACGGGATATGGATGGCAATAAGACAAATAATGCATAAATGTTTAATAAAGCCGTGGACCAAATGAAGTGGCCATTACTACTCTTAAGGTTTCCAAGTTAAGGATAGTTCATTACAAGCCTATCCTATAACTTCTTTGGCATAATAAGTTTTAACGCTTGGCCTAAGCTGTTAAATTGGGTGACTCTAGAAGTCATTTATTGCAAAACTTGTCCTATACGACCACCAATAGAGGGGAGGTGGAGGATCAATGCATTTCTTTGCCAAATAGCTCGACCATGATTAGTCAGACGGTCCATAGATTCTGGAATATTGAGTTCACTTGAGGACAATCCCGAGGCTAATATGACGAAGCCAGTCTTCCACTGTTTATTCTTTACGCAAACTTTCGCTGATCCTTTTTGCAATAATGCCCATCGTAAGTAAATTCCTCGTTACAGGAGCGCGCAATTAATGGGAAAGCAACGGAACTGTCGGGATCACTTTCGCTTTTACACTTTGTTAATTTGCTATGCAAATGATGCACAGCATTGTCAATCATAGCTGGAAGCCGCACTTCGGACAACAGTTCTTTATATTTTGGTGGAAAAATATACTAAAGTGGCCAATTATTTTAAGTTTTGCCTGTATTGTTTTCTATGATTTGCATAGTAGTACATTTCGTCACTGCCAGGTGATAATCATCCATCCATTCTAGGTGGAGTAAACACATTTAAGTCAGTCACTAACTTATTCCTGTTCTGTTGTACAAGTGAGCTAGGCGAACATTAAGAAGTTAGCACACAAGTATCGATTTTTTCCTCAGTATATTGTTTTATACATAATTGATATACCTTGCAAACTTCGATAGTGTGCCGTTACGGACTGAACGATGTTGTGGACTGATTTCTAATTCGGGTAATGTCGGCTTTGTTCACACCTGCTTCTACTGTATACAAGTATGTAAGTTTTGTCTTCAATTTTTGAAAATATTCAATAAGGTTGTCATTTCTATTTTAGGCATTTTCAATTATTATTTTAAACTTTTATGAATGTTTTCTATCTTTAAGAAATATCATTTATCAAAAAACGTCATCTTTTAAAATCACATGAGACGAATTTCAATGAAATGCATTTAAAATCAAAGTACCGAAAGTATTGATAATGAGAATTTTATACTTGTTTTCAACACACTTTAAATTGACAGTTTGTCTGAAATCGCTTTGCGAGACAAAGTAAACATTTGTATTGTAAAACATTCATGCGCGCATGAAAAATGTATGTACACTATCAAAGTATTCGATAGTACACTATAGGTCAATGCCCGGTATACTTGTTTGATTATATCAACTTTGAAATATTTATTGAAACTCGAAATATTCCAAAAAACCATAAACTGTATGAATTGTATAATAATTAATTTAAACATATTGCATTTTAATTTGCAACATAACAAAAAAAACTGTAATATAAGGATTTTATTACTTTAAAAAAAATTTGTAAGAAAAAACCTAAGATATGGTTTAACTGTATCTTAAGTCATTGCCCTACATCTTAAGGCATATAATGGTCAATTTAACGTATGTTTGATTTCCAATATACGAAATATTCCATACTTCATTTCCATACATGCCTTTAGAAATTTTTGAATGATTACAAATGAGACAAAAACTAGCAATGACCCCCAGGTCATGATTATTGAAATAAGAAAAAACAAGGTCAGGAAATTTACATTTATCATTGCCTTATCTCCATCTTTTGGACCAATTTTGATTTCGATCGTAGCTTCAAAAGTGGGAATATTGGCGTTTTCATCCGGAAAGCGTTACATATGCATCTAATCAACGTATGGCATTTGATGTCTTATATATATACAAAGGATTTGAAAGATCACATTTGGACCTACACAGTAGTTTAATATGAAGAAACCGATGATTACGCCACCAACGCTATGCTATTTGATCAAACAAACACATTCAATACACCATGACACTTGAAAGATTTTCCCTGCAAGGGTTTCTTTTTGTAAACTGTGTTCTTAATTAAACATCGTTTTTGCAGTATAAAATGTGTCGTAAGCTAACTTAGATAGCTAAACGGTCTTTCATACTGTAAATGTACAATATATCAGAATGTGTTCATCATTATAGTAAGGTAAGTGCGTTCTACATTATTTTGATAGAAATATCATGATTCTCTCTCAATAAATTAATCTTACAATTTTATTGCACTTAAAACAATATAATGACGCAACTATACCAAACGTGCAGTATACAAATAGTAAAGGTGTGACATTTAACTTTTTAAAAAAGTTTTAATGGACTTTGATTCACGTCATAAACCCAAACATCCTGGGTATTTTAAGAGGTTTGTTGTGAAGAGTTTTACTTCTAGCTCTCATCATACAAGAAAGAGCAGAAATCAAGATGTAAACATCGATTCATGTTTAGCGAAAATGGCGGAGAAGATGTGTGATTCTTTGATCAGATCAAATGATCTCTGGGATTAGTCTTTGGGTGTTTATAGAAGTCGCAAAATATTTATTCAATTTACGGTCTACAGAACAACGGAATCCTGTAATTAGTGTAAGGATTTCCCTGAAATCGTGAGAGGATGTAGGCTGTAGGTGATTTAGTTAAACATTCTTTGTCCAGAATATAAAGATCTATCATTGGACTGCTAGGGGGATATTTGTATGTCCAAGTTGTTTGCTTTTTTTTGTTTTTGTTTTTGTTTTAATTTTGTCTCGATCTCTATGAAATATGTTGTAGCTGTGAAGTTTTTTTTTTAAAATGTTTTATATCTTGCTTTAAAAAACTTTAAACTTTCAAATATGGAAAGTTTGAAGTGTTATTTGTTTTTAAATATCTATATAAATATAATAATTCTATAACAATGACTAAAGTCATCAGGTATTCCTGACACAAAACATATTAATATATTACGACATTATTTGTGCCAATCCTCAAATCGACTCAGCGAATGAGACGCGCACGAGCTATGAAACGTATTACACTAGAGTGACAACAAAAGTAATGATGTAGCTAACACCATTAACTTTCGCGCGAAAACTGAAACACATTGCCACACTCACATATGAATTTCTATAAAAGGGTGTAAATGGGATTATTTTTTTCAGTAACTGCCATCTGGTGCGGGTGCCATAGTCACAATAAGACCTAACTAGCAGCGTCAAAATAATCAACTTTTTGTTATGTTTCTCATTTATTCTCCTGTCATTGAAAATCATTTTTTTAAAATTTCTTTGAACCGGGCTGCTCTTCAAACTGATGATTCACAAAATTGATTTGGAGAAAGAAAATGCAAATTTTATTTACAAACATTATTTAATTACTTTATTGGGAACTGGCCAAATTAAATGCTGTAATGTATGTATCGCTCTAACATGTAACAGCTTCAAGAGACATTGAAGAACTAGCCATAGAGTGATAACATGAATTTGACTAAGTTGAACAATTAATATGAAAAATGAGAAACTTTGACTAAAAGGTAGTATGTACATATATGTCCAATAACATTATACATTGCTCTATGGTGGGGTGGGGTTAATTACATATAATGTTATTTTATTTGCTGCTATCCAGATAATTAGATGTCATTAAGTCTATTTGATTTGAAATTTGTTCTGAACATTGATTGTTTAAACTATTTCATGGTTAACATATAATCTAGTACAATTAAACTACAATGATGATATATCAAATTTCCTTTATAAAAAAAAACTCAATTCATTAATCATCGCCAATTCAACAATACTTTTTTGTCTGAAACTAATATAATCATATTTATTTAGTAGAAAATAGGGGCAAATCTCCCATGTCGATTTGATTTATTATACCTTAGTTTGCTAATGTGTTAGTCTCGTTATGGATCACACTTTTTAATACAAATAGTTTCAAAACACCGGCACGCATGTCTCTACCGGAAGTCAACTTCCGGCCAAAAGAATAACACTTTACATCCGATCAAAGAAAACGATTTTACGAGCCCTAACGTTTATTGAATCTAAATTTCACGGCGAAAAAGTATTGGGTATCACATATATAGAGTTTCATAACTGTGCCTAAGACCTTGTGATCAATAGATAGTGGCTCAATTACGGTTAGCTATTCTAGATTGATCGAGTCATTGGTTTTAAAAAATCCATCGACAATTATTCGCATCTGCAAAACCTTTGCTTGGATCAAATAGAAGGATGATGCGAGACACAGGGAATGTGCTCGCTGATAACGCAGCAATATACAATGTAATATTTGAAGGTCGGAGTGTACCATGCACCGTTTTTGTTGGGGTTTTCTCTCCCTCTTTCTCACTCTCTTTGATATCACTTGAATCGGGAACCATTAAGATGAAAATTATTTGTGTCTGTCATGTTTATTGATTTTAATCACTGAAAACAAGATGTATTCACATGCCCAATCTTTTTTCCCCACCAGATCATCTTTCATTGGAGAAAGTGTGAAGAGAGTGAAGATTTAGGTACCGTAGTCCACCACTGAGCAGCAGGTACCGTTATGTTTTTATTGATTTAATACCCTCTTTGTTTTGAAACTGGCATAGAATCCCTTGATCCAAATGTTGTCATTTGTTTTAAATTGTACCCAAAATATCTGTATTATTTATATATTTTTTGTTCCCGATTACAAGTATATGAGCTTACATATTGATAATATATACATATAAGAGATATTGAAATTTTGATTCCGTAGATATTTGAATTACTTAACACTTGAGATGAAATGATATTCAAGAAAACTAGCTTCTCCATGCTGGGAAGCTTTTGTCTATTGAATGCGATTCCAATTATTGATGTTTTTGAGAACAGTGTGAAGGTGTTATATGACTTTGATTCGGTTTTCTTTTGGTCCCGTCTTATTGTCATCGATTAATTAACTTCACTTACCATCAACCTTGTCCTGGTTTTACTTTCAATAGTGCACAACTCGCTGGAGAGGAGATTGACCTACTATCAATAAATAACTGTCTTTGTAAAACTGTCACATTGTTCCAAAACACCTTTCACTTTGACAAGATATGAATATATTGGCCGTTCCCTAATTGATATGAATTTTTGATGGGCTTAAATGCCATCATATTTTTCGACAACAGTCCTTTTATATGCATGCGTCGTTTACCCTGAAAAAACTAATTGTCAACAATATACTTTTCGGACAAGCTTTTGCGTCGTTTAGCATAGTAGTACCTGCATTAAAATTCCCGTAGGATAAACCCAATCTCGTATTTTTCCTCTTTGAACCATTTTTTTATTTAACAAAGTTGGTTTCTGTAGGATTGAAAGAAGGAATTCGTCATGAAAATTGAGCTCTTTTTGCACCTATTTTCAAAATATGATTTGATTCCAAATTGTTCTATTTTTCGGAGAAGTTTATAGAATTCTCTCTTAATAGAACATTAATGTCGCTTGTGTCATATCACAAAGACTTCATTTCGGGTACCTAACTGACCGGTTGAGCAATTTCCGCCCATTCTCTGTTTCTTTGACAGCATCACACGAAAAGTTTTGTCAGACATCCTCGATCTTATCTGAAGAGCGGCTCTGTAAAAGGTTGATTGTATGACATGAATTAGATGATATTCACTTCCTGTGGACAAGGACCTTTATTTAGACCAACTTTTCACAATCTCTGCCTCTGCAATACAATAGATAATCAGAACAAAAATTCTGACACTGCTTTATGTACAATAAGTTCTGTTTAGAATCACCGGATCGCTTGTGAGTAGCCCAGCTATTACCATAGCTTTCCACCTATCGTAACCATGGCCTCTCTCTCTCTCTCTCTCTCTCTCTCTCTCTCTCTCTCTCTCTCTCTCTCTCTCAGATGTTGATTACATAACTTGTACAATATTATGCTATTTTTTTACATCCTTTTTGGAGTATTTCGAAACATCTCTTCCAAAAATGTGTCTTTTATTTCCCGGTTTTAAATTGAAATTCACGCTTTAGACCAGACCAAAGGCTCATGAAAGCATTTGAGGCTTTGGTGTGCAACAAAATTTTATGCATTACTCAGCCATCATGTTAATCTTTTATAGACAATTTTGTAACATCGCATGCATGTTCAGTTTCTTCATCATATTGGACGGTGTGTTTTTGTCACCGCCTGCATTACTTTTCTCATTGAGCGTTACGCAATTTTCGTGTTATTTTTATTCCAACTAAAGTATTTCCTTTAGATTTTTGAGCGACATTTAATTTGGTTTTCTGCGAGCAATTTCCGCGCAAGATAGAACAATTTCCTTTATTTTACATTCAGTAACTGTTTATATGGGTAATTCATTAATTTTAACAAATCAAAACGCAGCAAGTAGTCATCAAAATGAATTTATTACCAAGGTCTTCATGGCAAGGGGCATTAAATATATCTGCTTGATGAACATAAATATAGTGCAGCACCAATGGAAAGAGTAATAGAAAAAATAATTCATGATGAATGAACGTCTGATTGATATCAATATACCAAAACCGATAGCGTCATTTGTTAATGAAACGAATGTTTAAAAATTAATTTAACCATTAATTTGTTTTTCTCGGTTTTGAATAAACAAAATTAAAACAGGACGGTTTTTTTTTCAAATGTACGTCAACGGTGACCAAAAAATTAGAAACAAGAAAGGAAATTTAATCGTCAAACACCGAATGATGAATTTATTTTTTACATTAACCTCTGGCTTGTAGCCCATACAACCGCTCTCACTACAGCACCAGATTTGGCGATTACATGGATATAACTGGATCAATGATTGGAACGAGAGGGCGTCCAATCAGGCTTCGCAATTTTTCATCATTCGGAAGTTGCCATAATAGAAGTTTACACTTACTAGTGCCATAAATGAGATAAAATGCCGAGACCTTATCTTATATGACCCGGAGACTAACTCCTTCAAATGAGAAATTATGAACCTTTCGCAAGGGCTTCATTGCTAACAATACTGAAATAAGAGCCTTGATAATTAGAAAAAACGATGATGGTAGATGGACATCGTGCTAGATGAGCTATTAACTGGACTTATAAATAGCCATCAACTACTTTTCGATGTGTTCTTTACAGGTCTACTTTAATACGTATTCACAAGTTGTAAGCTGAAAAGTACATTATACTTAAAGGGACTTGACAATTGAAGCTATCTGTCTCGGTGCCTGAAGATCGTTGCAATATTGTAATAGCGAAGAACAATTCTAGAAACAGCAATAAAAAAAGCAACTATTTTGTATATGGAACCTTCTTTTGTTGAGATGATATTGATTCAATTTGCTCGTTACTATTAAAGTACGGAGAGAGAGAGAGAGAGAGAGATAGAGAGAGAAAGAGAGAGAGAGAGAGTGTGTTTTAGTTTTACTGAAACCATTTTGTTCCCTTATACAGTTTCTGGATATTTCCGCGAGTGCTGTGCAATCCTCTGGACTATTCATGTTAGAGCTCGACATTTTTTATTCTGTGTTAGGTTATGGCCCTAATGGTTGTTTGTGACAAGTACACGTAATTGGTGGTGAGCATGAATTGTTGAGCATTCCCTATCGATGTATAGGTTTACTGAACCAAAGTAGGATGCAAGGATAAGATTTTTCATGCAATAAGCACCGGAAATTGATGAAAGCTTTTTGCAGGAAGTTCTATTGCGGTTCTTAGGACACCATCGATTTGATGTTTGCTGTAGTTGTCATTTGTTAATTTCTTGGAAGATCAAATGAACCAACAAAGTAATGATACCATATTGGAGATATGGAACTCAAGCTCAAAAGGCTAATTGCAGCCATGTACACTGATGGTTGTAAGAGACGAGGGATCCGACAGCCATTTTGATTGTTATCTGGTTGACTGTCATTCCTGTACGAATTATGTCAACATTAAGACTGATCCTCACTTTCCGAGACGTATCCTAAGAATGATACGGCAGGGAGAGAGAGAGAGGGGGGGGGGGGGTCTGAATCTTATGGACTAGGTTCTAGTATCTTACTTTGTACGATCCTTTAAGTTAGGAAGACATGGCTGTTTATTTTTAACATGTAGGCGAAACATGTTTTTATATATGCATTAGATTATCTTTCGCTACCTGAGCAGAGTTTTTTTTTACCGGTAGCTATATAGAATGAAAATATTGAAATAAATATACAAAAATACATGTATAAATGATATTTGTAAATGCTTAATTTGTCTGAACTTTGTTTAGTTATCAAATGAACTATAGCAACCTATAGCAACAACCGTCTAGCTTCATAAGGATTATAAAAAATCTAAAAATTGCACTTGTTTAGATTCATGGTTTATGTAAAGAAAAACCATGGTCCTAATATTCAGTAAAACCTACAATGCAATTAATATTAATGTTTTGATGCCTCTTTCGTAAAACATCTCCTACGTGTCGTGTTGACTTAAACGTTGCGAAATTTTTACTTGCAGTTTTAATAAAACATATTATGCAACATGCACTTGCTCTTTAAGCATACACTATCAAAATTAAATGCAATATTGAAGCATGATAATAAAGTTTTCAAGATCTCACGATTATGACTCAGTTCATATCAGCACTTTTCGTTGATTAGATATTTTTGTAAAAAAAAAAAAACGGGGGGGGGGGGGGGGATTGCGACATTTGTGAACTACTGTAGAAGCTTTTACAGTAAATCTATTACAAAATGGCTTCTTTTTCAAAAACAAATTCATCTAGGTTTTGTAATTAAAGGTATGCCAAAAATTAATATGTAAAGTCTTTTGTTAATCTTTGCTATTAATGAGCGTGACTTCAGAGCCCAGGAAAGAGATAAAATAAAAAAAGGTGCTCCTTAACACACAATTTCACGAGATTATTCATTTACGCAAGATGTGCTACTACATAATGTAATAGCGAGCGCCTGATTTCTCGGCATTAACTCAACACGCTATATATTTCTGATACCGTAACATTCCATCTAAAATACTTAATTCCCAGTCATGAGCTTACAGACAATGGCTACACTATCTGTTGAATTCAATGAAGATTAATATATTTAATAACTATTATATGTTGTTTTTTACACAATTTTTAAGTCATAGAGTTCTCCATGTATGTGTACCACACACAGCGGACACTTTGTCAAGTTATTACTTTATTTTGAAAAACCCACTGCTGTATGAAACTAAGCGCTATCGATTATTATTCAAATGTATGAACAAATATCTGATATCGTATTTACACATTTAAAAAATAAAACACTTTTTTACCATAAACTTGTCAATACCATCTGTTTTTGATTCTTTACACAACAACCTAAATATCTTTAAACGCCATTTAACAGTTTATATCCAAAATCATTTTTGTACAACCAATGTGTACAACAATGCCTCTCTGTTCCCCAGCGAGGCTTTATTGTGACGGGATTAAAGGATACTAGTATTACAAATGTAGTAACTTAAAAATGTACAGTCAATGTCCTTTGCGGACGAGCTTTGAAAGAACTCGTGGCTCTTTAAGTTAATATAGAATTTAGAATTAATGTTGAGTCTATGTCCAATCCCTACATGCACACTTGTACGTTTATTAAGAGACAAAAGCATAGATAAGTGCAAAAAAGCTTATTAATGTACTATAGTAGTTTATGCTTCGCACTATAGATAATTATAGCATATTTACAGAATGAAATCGTGTTTCCATTCTTTGATGAAGAACAAAATAGATAAAATAGACGAACTTAAGGCAGAATTTTATCGACGATCATGTTATATTTCTGTAATTCCTATAAATGGTATCCTTACTGCGTTATTGGCGCTGTCTATTTGGCTGAGGGAGAACTTGGAACTTGTCCAGTATTGTCGGTACGAAACTCCATCAGACTTCACCATCTTGTTGCCATGATTGGCCCAATCTTTGATGGTCAATATTGCCATGAAGTACTAGGGCTTCTGTATATGAACTGTGATATTGCTTACATTTATGATAACCTAAAGGGGGGGGGGCATTCTAAATCTTTGATTTATTGTAATTTCTACAGATTTGCGACACACCAAGTACCCGACAAGTCGTTGCGATCAATCTTACGGGATACTTATATGTAAATATTACCAAATAATTCGTACAAATAGTTACGCTTGCTGTAATATTTTGATGAGTACTACGTGAATCTTGAGACAAGAGAACTTATTTTCTAGCAGAGCTCGAGAGGAATCCTTGGACACAATTAAAAGACAAAACTCTCCTTTGTAGAACAGTGAAAGTCGTCACGTCCCTTCATGGTTGATTGACCATAGTGCCGATCAAGTCAATACTTGTGTGATGAAAACATCTCCTGATAAGACGTTCAACAATCAATATAATCATCATTTCTAAGAAACATCCCTATCATGGGCTCCGGGCTTTGGACAGACTTTGGTGTGGGGACGAGGTGCAAAATTGGTACAAATCACAATTGACAATTTGCACTGAATCCCTTTTAATTACATGTATAAAATAGAATTTGCAATATACTTTACATTTTTCCTTCGACGGGGAAGAAAAAATTCTATTAAATGACCACGAACTTTAAGCATCCTTTATCAATCTGTTAAATTTTTATTGAGCATCAGAGTAGATAAGCATCAGATTCGATAAGGGATCGAAAAGTCTTTTAGAATTATTTTCGATAACCCAATAGAATGTAATATGAATCCCCAAAAGTTAAACCCATCTTCCGATAGCAGGTAATGAATAAATTCATTGTTTTTCTGTCTCCGTCATCTCCTGATGTTACCCAGAGCTGGAGTCGAAAAGATTATTAAAACAATAATTAACCTATTGTAAGTGAAGGGATATACGAGGTTTTCGATCGGATAGCTCCGATATTGCTTTCAAAAGGATAAACGAAAATAATGACGATATTGAAAATCCTGGCCATTTATTACCGACTTTTTGACATTTGTCTATAACAGACAATGACGGATTTCCGCGAACAGTGGCAGGGGTCCCGGTTTAATGATATTCCATCAAAAACTCTCTAATATTGCTAAGAGACAATTTTCAATATCAGTCAAACTATCTTTATTTTTTTTATTCCACGTAAGAGCTTTAATGAGGTAGTTGTCCCTTTGTAGTGAAGGTTGACGTATGAACTTAAATACATTCAGCAAAAAAACATTATAAAACATTTATTTATTTTGAAACAATATTGAAGATTTAGAAGATATGGCCAATTTTGTCAGTCATTTTGTTGCCCTATTTTTGGATGCATGTTTGTAGGTCTACAACACTCATTACACTGATAAATAAACTCGATACATCTTGAGATAATGTTTCTAATTTCCGAAATTTATTTGAAGTTTTGATTATCTGACAAAGGACAAACATGCATCATGGTTTACACGAATTACGAATTTTCTAAAACTAATTTCATCTTTGATAACAAATCTCTGTCTGTTGTGTAGCTTTTCGGCGAAAACAAGCTTAATTTTTGATCAGCCCTGTACCCAAGGTTATCGAGACCTTCGACAAATAATGTTTAAGCGTGTAGTTCACAGAAACATTAAGAAGTTAACCGAGCTATATTTTTAAAGTACATTTTCAGACGAAATATTCAGGCAATAAACAGTATCGTATAAGAAAATCTTATATCTATGAGAATGTTTTAAAGATAATCGCAACCTCTCGTTATATAGGTCTTATACCATAAGTAACCGTGATCATAGCCTAATTAAAGATTGATTTGTCTTGCTACACTTGCCAAAATTACTGCTGAGAAGTAATATTCGAGATTTATGCCAGATCTAATTCTTATTTAATCACCTCATTTTATTATTATAGTGTATGTTATATGTGATATATAGGTCTTTGAGATGGATCATTTTCGGAAATATTCATGTTGGGTTACATTATGAAATATATATCTTCGGACATTAATGATGTACTTTTACCATATTACCTACTATCATATCTATGGCAAAATATAGTAGGTGAATAACTTGATGTTTCTTAAAATAAAGTGTTGTCCATTTTCAGCAAAACTTGCATTATTTATTGCATTACTTATCAAGACAGTCGACATAAAGTCTAGTACAGCAGCCTCTAAGATTGGGTTATCAGATAATCAATTCGAAATTGAAGATAACCTCAAAATGGGTCAAATGTCAAAGTCTCTTGACTGTATGACAAAGAGTTGTTTTAGTTTTCTAACTTTTTAATCTTTATATTATATGTGTGGAAGCTTGGATTTAAAGTGGAATTGTTGGAGATACACCCCAAAAGTATATAATAACGTATATTTTGCTCATTATGTTTAAGAACCAGTATTCAAATGGAAAGGTTGAATTAATTTAAAACAGCATAAGTTGGTATAACTTGGCTAGTGAGCATTTTTGTAAGAATAATTTTTAATCGGACAGCAACTTATCGTAATGAAGACTCGTCAACTCAAGCTTCTTAGCTTTACCCATCGTGTATAGCTGTCAAAATCCAAACGACGTCACAGAGATCCATGAAATTGTGTTATTGATGGAAGATCCTCTGCATGATCCAGATTTGTCATTACCAATAACGCGAATGATATTGGTTTCTCGCCTTCATACAAAAAACGGACGAACGATTTGCATAATCCAGAACTGCTATTGGCATTTAGCATAGTTAAAACGTCTTGAATCTGTTAACACACGCTATTGAAATATGAGTTAATTTCAAGCAATATTCATAAACAAACTCAGTGATAAAATATTGAAAACTGACGGATTTATTAAATCCAGAACAAGTAATGTTTGTGTCTCATAAGCAATAATTTTAAATTCTTAGCAAAAAATTAAGGATATGACCACTACAGTTAAGTTCTATCTATTACACTCAATGTTCTATAACGATTACCTTGACTGTCAAGAATTATCTCATATGCATAAAAACAAGTTTAACTACCCTTTTTTCTTCTCTTTTTTAACGATTTTCAATCTCTTGACATACAAATCTGTTTAATGTATCAACTTTACGAGATAAAAATAGCATTGCGTTTTCAGAAAAGATTCCGTTGAATTTTTTCAACAGTTGTTGAATGGTTTCCTATAATCTTGTCGGCGTTCCCCTTTGAATTGTCGGTAGAGGGCACTGTATTACATTTGAGTGTCTGACTTCTCACTTTGAAGAAGACCAGCAATCTGATCCATTTCCCTTCCTGACGTCAGTCTCCATTAAAACTGAAATTCTAAATCTCAAGAAATCAGAGGGGAACACTATTCCTTAGGAAAACTCTTTGTTGCATCATGGACGATAACGTCAGAGGCTGTCCTCGATATTCGATTAATTCTGATCTAAAAATCAATAATTAGATCTTTTCAAATAAATGCGACTTTCAGAAGATTTTCCTTACTAATATCTTTCAATTACAGCCCTACTCGTGGCGAGTCTTTTGGTCAAAATATGAAGTTGAAAGTTAAATCCTTGACAATGATCAGGCGTTTTCAGGGTGAGTGACGGCCAATTGATTAGCTTGTGAAGCATCCGTGAAGTACAAACTTAATCAATGCATTGTCCAATCGATGCTTAGTTTAGCGACTTCGCGGTTCTGCCACAAGAAGCATGGGCTTCACAACCTCTTTCAGGACTTTTTCCTACAACTCTTACACGGCCTTCCAGTTCTGAGCTTGGCTCCCTTTAGATATGATGACGAGGCGTAGTTTAATAGCTCTATTATTTGAATGCGAATTTGTCTTACTGAATGATAAGTTGGGATATTTCTCAGTGTTTCTAAGGTAAGAGTATTTTCAGACGCTTTCTATTTTTGTTTTTATCATACATGTATTTTGTGACAAATCATGAATGATTTAATGCCTTATAACAATCATACAAAAGTATTTACCTCTTATCTGCGCTGCGTTGCAAATATCGTTATAGCTGTACTTATTTGCGTTAAAAAAAAGCAGCCTATATTTAAAAAATTGATAGAGGTTAAATATTATGCACATTACTTACTGCTTAATCAATATATTTCTTATATGACGAACGTTATGTATTCTTCTATCTTTCATATTCAGTAAACCATTCATTCAAGGCGCATGAAAATTCAATATCTTTTAAGATTTGTATCAACCTTGATCAACATGAACGTTGGACTACTCTTTGCATATTCTTTTTTATCAACTAGTTTGTTTCAATAGTAACGTGAATTTAAATATCTAATTTCTCTTATAAACAAATGATATGTAGTATTGAAAATTCCTACTTTTTTCAACAGAATGTCAAATAACTTTTCATCAAGGTAGAATGCATAATAGATCATACTTCTTAAAACACCCCCTTTTACTGTGTGTCGGTTCACGCACTTTCTTTATTATACAGTATTATATTTTTTTCGTTCCCTTTTCATCAGCATTTCATCAATAATTTACATGTAAAATAAAACAAAACCCTTTAGAGATCGCCTACAAAATAACTAACTCTCTATTGGCCTTTCTACTGGCACCTGTCTTTTGATTTTTTTTTTCGGTCAGAATACAAAATGTCCTTTAAAGTCGAAATATTCAAACGCAGTGCCTGTGTAAGGTAATTTTAGTACCAGAACCGATCGATTTCTGTTTGTTTTTTCAGGGCGGAGAAGTGACACAAGATATTACAATAATTACATAAACTAGAGCAGAGCTCGTGGCAAAGCCACGAGTAGGTCTTCCGTTGTTGCTGCGAGTTGAAAATTTATATGATTTGGCGTCAAACGATTATAATGACTAATGACTAAAATTTCACTTCTGCTTTTGTTATAAAAACGTGCTGTGAGTGAAAGCCTGTATAAAGACAGGAAGAACATGTTTTAGGAAAACTATTTGTCGAACACAGTTTGTGTAATTGTTTTGAAAACTCTTTAAAGCCCTGTCACACCAAGTTGCGTTCCCAGGGCGTGTTCACGGCATTGTAAAATTCATGGAATTCGTAGATAACGTAACATTTACAATTGAAAATGTCACGGCATCCTGATGGCGACTGAGGCGTCCTTACAGAGCTCCCAACTACGTTTTCACAGAGTTCTACTTAGCGATTGACTGCGCTCTCGCTTGGTATCCGCCGAGTGCTCATGACGTGCTAGGAGTTTTTACCACACGTCCACAGCGTGCCCTGCGTGCTCATGCGCTGTCACGGCGTTCTAAAATGTTCTAGGATATCCCACCGCGGCAAACGAAGATGTCGTTGCATTGTCACGGCGCTGTAGGAGACTCTAGTTCGTTTACCATTGCGTTTTATATTATTCAATGACGCAGCGGGATCGCCGTGAGGACGCAGCTCCAGTGTGACAGGGGTTTAAACAATGAGAAGTTTAATGGCAAGTTAAATCTTTAAGGGTAGCAAGGATTGTTATATATACATGTATTCATGATTCGTGTAAGGAAATGCACGCAAAAACGTGCATACAAAACACGTAACTTCTGTAATTAAATCTTTCTTATTTTTTGAAGATTATGTGCAAGATTGAAATTGTTGCGTGCTGTCAAAATTTGGTAAACAGCCAAAATTGATGGCATCTCTGAAAATTTGTTCAGGGCTGATATTATTTGATAATACGAGTAGACTTGAACATTTAAAATAATAATCAGCTATGAAAGATCATCGGGAGAGTTTATGCATAAGTGAGCGTCTAAATTTTACATCTGATATAGAGACACATCTTCGCTAGCCAAGGGTTTTCGGTCCACTTTGTTCCCCATAAACCCTTGGCGGATTTCATTACGAAAACTCGGTGATGTGATGGCGCTATCTAGCGAGCAACTTGAGTTGCGCCGCTTGCATATTTTCATTTTAATCGAATTTAACAACAGGTTATATACACACTACGGGATTAATACAACTTGAAAACATGTTCACTACCGAATATCGGACAGTAATTAACGATGCTATTAAATACGACTTAAGTTATAACCTAGGGAAAACACGGAATGTTTTATTCATAGTGTTTTGTAAGGACCTGTACCGGGAGTGAAAAAGTCGCCGATTTATTAATATGAAAGCTTTCATGCCATAAAATCAGGTATCGTTGTCGTGAATATTGCGGACCAAAGAAATTAAATAAAACAGAGCTAACTGAACCTTTAAAAGCAATAACCATAAGCAGGAACGTATATACTAACGGGATAGGCAACTTCTACATTCGCCATGTTTACTTCCCATGCTATCACGCGAGCCTTGACAAGTTTGTAGAACTATGGTCAATCCCAGTAAAATATATAGGTTTTTAAAGCGATCTGGTTAAACCATCGTTGGGGAGGCACTGTACTCGAATACTTGAGTCTCAACTTGTTAAAAGCACCGAATGTTTTACCAAAGATCACACATGTGTTTTCTTTTAAAGTTTATATTATCAAGCACTGCGATTGGATCAGCTACTCGCAGCTGCAGCCAATCATAAAACGGAGCTTGTCACCGAGTTTTCGTAATGAAATCCGCCAAGGGTTTATGGGGAGCAAAGAGGACCGAAAACCCTTGGCTAGCGAAGATGATAGAGACACCGAATTCAAATGTAACTTAAAATTAAATGACATTATTTACAGAAATGAATATTACTTCTCTCGACGATGCAATAATATGCAAAATACCTATTTTTAAGTCAGTTTTTTCTCCTTTATCGGATCATAAGTAATTCTCTCGGAGAAAGTTACGTATGTATTTTGAAAAAACCCCGGTAAACTTCAATAAAAATAAGCGAAAAATTTAGTTGTTACGGTTTTTATTTTCAGTCACGTAAATTAAATGTGACAAAGGGGCATATTCGGTCGGAATTTTGGGGCAACATGTACATGAAGTAAATTTTATGCAAGTTCCCTGTTTGTTTTTTTTGTTTGTTTTTGTTTTTTGCTTTTCTCTGTTTTATCATAAAGATATATATAAAAAATTACGTACGTCACAAGCAATATTTGCTTTCTCTATTTCTCTGGTATTTTAATAGATTGTGTATTCATTGTTGACCTAAAATTATAGTATTCCACTGGCTGTAGCTAACCTTGTAAGTAAATTAAGTTGCATGACAACCTCATACCACACAACTTCAATAAAACTTTTTTTTAAATCAATTTTCATATAATTAGCAATAAAGAAAATCCCCAAGAACACATGTCCATCTCACTGATGTGTATCTTTGAGAAGCGCATATATTTTTTGGAGGCAGATGCATGTATGTCACTATATTATAGTCTGTAAGTCAAGTGAACTAATCTGTCCACACTTGCAATACTTTGATGATTTCTATGGCGACCGCCTGCATAGCATAATGTAGTCGTATTTCATAACATCTAATCCAAAGAACAAATTACCTTTGACTTAAAACGTTTTATTATAATGTATATAATTCTGTTCATAACTATATATAATAGAAGTTTAGCGTGTTCAACAGGTCAATTTATTATAGCCACATTCTCAGATTATGAACTCGCACCTTTAATGTGAAAATGAAAGTCTTATTGTTTGATAATTGACCACTTTGAAGAAAGCACCCTGCGAACTGTTGATTAATTAGATAACAATTGATGATTTGCAGCCATAAATAACCTGGGGTTATAAATGTTCTGAGCTGTGTGCGCTGAAGCGACACAAGATTTTCGGTAGCACGTGGCGATTGAATTTACGCAATAAAGAAAGTTGAAATTTACAAAGACTGACCGAATAAAAAAACGGGTGGGAAAGAGAAACACGTTCAGGAGAAAATGTTAAACGTAAGAAGTCACTATCAAATGATTTTCGACAGATCTGGATTTTAAAAAAAAAGAGCACTTGGCAGCGGGGCGGTGGGAGGGCAACACGGAAATAAGTTCGTTTTCACAATGAAATGATCGAACGACCATGTAGAAACACTACAGAAGTTATTTATATGTGACCGATAGAATCTAAACAAAACTTGTTTCAAAACTCAAGTGAATATTCTTTAAAATAATCACCGAATGCCTCAATTTAGGGCATTCTTTTATCGTGCCAGCACCTACTGCAAACATGTAACATGGAACTTTGATCATAATTTGATTTGATTTTTAAATTACCTTGTACGCTGTCGTATAAATCAATGCTAAATCAACTGTACGAGTAACATAAATTCATCTGTTTACCTTAAACCAATATAATAGTTGAAAACATAATAAAAATAGTTGCGTTCATACAAAATACCAAACATGCACGCGTGATGGAGTTGTAAATGTAGAAGATGTCACTTGCGCGGGATCTCCTCGGCCATGTGCGAGGGATGATCATTATTTAAAGGTTTTAATATTTGTGTGTGTGTGTTTTTTTTTTTGATTGAAAACATTATTTGTACAGTTTTTAAAACATTTAAGACTTTCAAACGAACCATTCTAATATGTCTGACGAGTATTTCCGATTCGGAGTAATATCGCTTTTATTAATTTTCAGAACGACTTTTTAATTTACTCTCCAATGTTTAATTTAAACAGATACAAAATGAACAAACTTTTATAACATATAATTAAAACAGTGTACAGTGTATTTACGGCTATATAAACTCAAACAAGTTCATATTCATGTAAGTGTGCGGGTGCGAATCTTGTGTATTTAATTAGATAACTGTTTACCGCTAGGTAGTGTAGCCGCGGATGATTTCCTCGGCCGCGGGCGAACGATTGATTACGTAAAGATCGATTGAACGCATACACACGCACAGCTCAGAACCTAGGAAGATTTGAAAAGTTTGCAATTTAATGACTAAAATCTATCAAATAGAAACTTTTGTTTTACTTTAAACCCACAATTGATCTATATGTCTGATATTGCATTAGATTGAGAATGGCATTTCTTTTAATAATTAACTGAACGATTTTTTAATTGACACCCTATCGTTTAATTCAATTGAAGAATAAACCTTTATGTGTACGTAATCAAAACTGAAACAATTCTTCAGTTCGAAGCTAAATTAACTCATATATGAGAGACGCAACGCTCGTGTATTGGATAACGGCAGACCGCTAGGTAGTCCAGCCGCGACCATGGTGACCGATTTTCTCGGCCGCGGGCGAGGGATAGCTTACGTAATAATACGCACACAGCTCTGATTCCAGGTGGATTTTAAATGCATGTAGTATGATAACTAAAATGTAATGCATAGTATTTTTTTCAATACGTATTTTGTGTTTTACTAGAAAAGAAAAAGAATGTTTTGTTTTCCGATTCTCGTCTTTAAGGACTGTGCACCATAAGAAATAAGCAACAAGGACTTAAACTTTGGAATTCTTTAAAAAGAAAATAAAAAACAGCACGTGTTCTAATTTTTTTTCTCATGAATTAAAGCCTCCTGTATAAACCAGTACTTTCTGTGGTCACTTTATGCAAGTTTTAAGCACAAAGACTTTCGTTAAGTTGCCAAATGAAAACAGGTACATGTTAACATGTAAAGCTTTTTACACTCATACTACACAAATCACTTACAAAATAACATTGTAACGACCTTTATAAGATCCCAACAAATAACTTTTCCAGCGACAGCCATATCGAAATCCTAACCGTTTTTGAGTTATTCAGCAAAATCTTTTAAGGGCTACTGGCCCTTAATTTCAGGGTCCAGCCCTTTTTCATTGGTGTCAAATAAAAGCCCTTAACATTTTGCACAATTTTTGTTCTATATGTATTTGGGAAATATTTCAAACTAAAAAAATACGAAGCTAAAACATGAGAAAATTTTTGCTATTTTTAAAACATAGATTTCGATTGATTAATTCGAGTGGAATAATTGGAAAAAACTAAAATACAAAAATCAGAGGACAATATTCAAAGTGTCAATAATAAAGATTTTTAACTGTAAATTATTTGCTACGGACCATTTCGGAGCCTTTGTCTGGAAACTAATGCCCCTAAAATTTTAGAAAAAGGGAAATAACTCAAAACCGGAAGTTGCAATTCCAATTCTTTTTGTGCTCTAGCAACCTTATTTAATTTACAATATACCGTGAAAATTTGAACGAAATCGGATGACAAACAAATAAGTTATTGAGGATTTAAAAACGTCTAGAAGAAGAAAAATAATAATGAAGAAGAACCATCAGAATCAGTACAAGGTCTTCCGTTGGAAACGGAAGACCTCAATAAATTAGTTTATGGATATATTATTTTGGAGGGGTGTTAGTGTCGTACGCAACGTTATTTTGAATTTATCTGTGCAGGACTTTGGATCAAGTTTTAGTCAAATGAGGAAGTAGCATATTTTGCCCTGTGAATACTTAGTCTAATGTAATTCGCAATACAGGACAAAAGGACCGTGGCAATCATTTTAAATGTATAAAAATGTTCATGTTTTGTTGCAGCAGTTCATCAATTTTGACTCACGTAAGCATTTTTTCATGCTATACGCCTTTCCCTTTTTTATCGCCGAGTTACAGTTCAAGAAATGTTATTCGCCTGATTAGATTTGCATATGACCCAGGCATGCTTTGATTTTATGTATCTTGACAGAAAAATCTTTGCGTTTCGGTTCCAAGATAGGTACGAGGATTTTAATCAATAAAAGCCCCACTGTCTGTACTCTTTCATTTCCTCTATGTCCAGGCTCGACATTTATTGTGCCCTAAAATTAGCCATTGAAATACTGATGAAAATGTGTAATTAACAAACCCAAGTCTCTTTTATTTTACTAAAGCTTTGGAAAAAGTTATTACGTCCATGTTTTTGAAGAAATGAAATTTCCAAAGTTAAGAATGGGGAAGGGGGGATATATCTTTGCTCTGTTTTAGACTGTTCAGGTAATAGGGAAGGGGGCGTCTTGATTCTGGTTTTGGCTGTGTAAGGAAAACTATGTGTTAATAAATTTTTGTAGGATAATGACATCTCTTTACATTATGTCTATGTGCACTGTAAAGCGCTTTCATCAGTTTGATGCGGACTTGGGTGCTCGAAGGTATCATTGCACTTAACAATTTTCTCTAATCGCATGTACGGTCAACAAAATTAAAGCAGTGTTTGCTATCTTAACATAGCGAACCGTTAACTGTTTTGAGGTTATTTCCGTGACAATGAAGTAAATTGTGTGTTCTCCAACTATTCTAAAAGACTATAATTATATGTTCAAAAGACATATAGGTAGCTATTTAACTCAGTAAATGTGACATTGACATAATACGGTGACATTTGGGCAACATCTGTCGTTCAGTCTCTTTAAAGTGCAATCCTCCCTTTATTGGTGCCAGTTTTAGACTCGGAAGCTGCTTGATATGAACAATGATAGACACAACTTATTCATGCCTAGCGTGATTCGATCCACAGGATTTACTTAAGAGACAGAAATGAGCTAGGATTTGGTCAACATATGAATGTAAAGATAAAATCCCCGATTGCAAACTCAAATATTGAGTTTGCACTTAAACAAACAGTGAATTCATTAGCGACAATTGATTGTCAAGCACTAAAATATATATGACCATTGGAGGAATGATGGATCGATTTACAATTCCCGCGGTTGCTTGGTGTGTCGTCTGCCACGCTCGGGGAATCCTCACGAGAATTCGGGGTACCTAAACTTGAAACGCATCGTTCGTGACCGTAAATTGCGAGGGTGGCGTGTCCGCGTTGATTGTAACTTGTCTTGGAGGTGATAATTCACTGTAAATATTAAGGACCCGCAATTGGTGATGACGTATGGCACATCGCAATTACCCATCGCTGCATGGTTTGTAATGAAAACTAGACTGGACAGTACCTTAAGTAGAGTAGCCACTTTCGTCATAGACTTCCTCAGAGAAACTGTATCTATAAACAGTTTGCAAAGAGATAATGCTAAGATTAAACGGTATTGATGAACGTTTTTTCTTATTTAAATGTAGAAAATAATAGTGTATGCAATCTGCCTGGTTTCATTGAGAGGAAAGCCTTTGATTTTGGACAAGAGACTGAAATATTAATGCTCGAATTGGCTGCGTTTAATTTATATGATGATAGAACTCGTTTGTTATCAACTGAAAACAAAGCATCAAACGAGAGGTCGGGTTATACATTATCAGGCAATACAGTTTTTAATCGGGAAATGTTTCTTCCTGGAAGGAAACTTAAAAGGTTTGAGAGTTTCTGTCATATACATGTAATATAATATTGATGGAAGTGATATGTTTATTCTTTAGAAATTGGTTTATCTATGAAACATTTCATGCGGTTTGCATATTCATTTTATAATTATTACTTTTAAGTTTTTATGCACGTAGGAGTTCAAAGTTTTTACTCGTGGGCGGGCTTTCATCCAGCTAGTAATATTTTCTTTTAAACTTTCCGACTTAATATGAGGTGCCTTTTAAGTATTTTAAATTAGTGATGTTTTCATTAAGAATTGAAAATTGTAACTGAGTGAAAGTAACTGGTATCAACTGTATTGATAATACATGTATTATCATAGATGAGACCTCTCTAAAGAGTTCGGATTCTTTCGTTCTACATCAATGACGATTCCATGAGATTATATTAAACTAACTGTCACATCCAGAAACAGAGAGTCATGATAAAAGTTGGGTATTTTTTATAGGCAAGGGAATTAAAGGCGCTGACATTAATATCAAAATGAGAAAAAAAACTCTCTGAAGACCGCTGCTAAGTTTTGTATGATGATGTAAGGAAACCCAGCTCCGGAACGAAAGCGCAAGGGATTGTCCGTAATCATCATTTTCCCAACAATACAGTTTCTTTTTTTCCATTGATTTTTGGCCCGGTGCTTCGGGTGTTGGTTCTGATTTTTATTTAATGATAAAGAAAAATAATCATGCAGTTCCCTTTGAAAAGCGGAAGTGTATCTCGAAATAATGGCAGTTTGCTTTAAGCTAAATTTTCCAAGAAAGAAACGAAAAGGCATAATGACTGCATGAAACACAACGCTGACGCTCTGTCAAATGGGAAGCAATGCAATGAATAATGGAAGACACAGTTGGTGCGCCGATGTTCTTTGTACAATGTTTAATCATTTATGGCGTTATCCAAAACAACTTAGTTCTCTTTTTATAAAGCATGTTGGATAAGCATTTTCAGAAAATATTTGCATTAATTTGAATATTTTAACTATAGTATAAATTTTAAATAAAGATGTAGAGAAAATGTTTCCTCGAGGATAAAAGGGTTTTTTTTTAATAAAGAGGAATTGCTCAAAATAAAGTTTATACATTCATTACCTATTGATGAAATTTAATTTATTTTTTTTATAATTTAGATGCATGGTATTAGCTTTTATTAACACTTGAATAAATTGAGTAATCTTTATGGCAACGATATAGATTGATGCTCTTTCATCAAAGGACCTTGTGGACATAAAATATGTAAATATATTCATTTATATAACTTTAAACAGATTTTTTTCCGAAGCAAAATCGAAATGATAGCAAATGCTTAAAACAATACCAGTGCCTTTCTAAAGAATCTTCAGTTGATAATGCATTTTTTTTTTTAAAACAAACACAATAACTTCCAATGGATATGATCACGGCAATCATATTCCTTAATCAATGTTTTTGAATAGAATAATGTTGAATTTCCAGAGAAGAAATCTGGATTCCTAGAAGTGTGAAATCTCTTACAGAGAACCAACGGGGACCCTGTTACTTTTATTATCCCTTCTTTTGTATCTAATGGTTTTCTTACACGAAACAACAAGAGAACACTGTATTATATCTGTTGGGTCTATAAAAGTTATAATTCTGTTTGATAGAACGCTCTAAAGGCTGTAATTATAACCCGTCTCAGAGGACTCATTTACATTCTCCTTTTTCGTGCATCTTTCATCAATTTTTGAGGATTATACAAAGTTGCATAGTTCTTGGTGGGTCCATGAAATATTCACAACTGTGTGATGCGCAGATGTTTGCTCAAACAGGTCATAAAACAAATTCTCTCTCTCTCTCTCTCTCTCTCTCTCTCTCTCTCTCTCTCTCTCTCTCTCTCTCTCATCAATTACGCGTTATTACTCGTTGCAATGCAGTATGCAAATAAGATGAGTGTTTTTTGATCTGCAGATCAACAGAAATTTAACAATATGGTTGTGTGAATCAAAGAAAAGTTTGCTGTGTAGTAGTATAATTCCGTGGATCAATTATTTACATAATACTGAGCGCACAGTTTAAAAGAAGAGTTTGAATTGAAGTTTTTACCATTAAACCTAGGTTCATTGTTCCTGCTGACAATCTTTCGCTTTGATACATCAGTTCGCACTCGAGATTCCAGCGAGTGATTTTTCATTCCATTACATAGAAATGACGATTATCTTCCAGTTGATTGATCCATGTCCACAGTATTGATCCCTCAAATAATAATCACAGTATAGAATGCCTTCTGTGTATCCAAGTTATTAAGCTAAAATCTACTTTGTATTTTGCAGATGAACAGACGATGACCAGTTGAACCCGATCACACTTTGGCATTTCCACTCGATCAAAAATGTGTATCCATTTTCCGATTGAAGAAACGGCGCTAAGCTGATACAATCATGACACCGGACTGCTTTGTCACTGCTCGGACCTTTCTTGGGAGTGTATTATAAATCATCATGGCTGGACTATTGACCACAGCTCCAGTCTCAGATATTTCCACTTCAGTCGTGGATATGAACTCGACTGAGAACTGTACGACCAGTGGTGTGACGGTAGCAGCGGACATCCCCCCACCCCACGAATTATGGCTGACCATTATACTAGGTGTTTTAGTGGCATTCATTGTAGTTGTGACGGTTGCTGGAAATGTTCTTGTACTGCTGTCATTCGCATTAGAAAGAACAATTCGTCAACCTACAAATTACTTCATAGCTTCCCTTGCTGTTTCCGATTTGCTCATCGGATCATTTTCCATGCCATGTTTTACTCTGTATCTGCTTCTGGGATACTGGCCTCTCGGTGAATTGGTGTGTGACCTGTGGTTAGCGTTGGATTGGACCGTCTGTCTTGCCTCTCAATATACTGTCTTCTTCATTACGGTGGACAGATTTTTCTCCGTCAAAATTCCAGCCAAATACCGACATTGGCGGACAGAGAAAAAAGTGGTAACTATGGTATCGCTGACATGGATTTTTCCTACATTGATCTTCTTCACTTCCATCGTTGGATGGCAGTACTTCGTTGGTAAGAGAACTGTTAAACCCTTACAGTGTGAAGTACAATTCATGAGTGACCCCTTGTTTACATTTTTGCTGACGATTGGGTACTACTGGATCCCACTTTGTGTTATGATTGGACTCTATGGGGGTATTTATTATGTAGCTCTGACACTACAAAGGAAAGCAGAGGCAAAGCATAAGAAGATGACAACAGCTATGGAATTGTCGAAAAACAAGCAGTCCTCCAAATCTAACCGTAACGCATCAGGGGCTGACAACAACACTCTGGGCACTGAAAACAACAATGGGAGATCAATGCGGCCTGATGAGTCCACGAGCTTTACGAAAGCCCCCGAAGAAGAGCGTTCTAGCTCCCCCGTCTTTGAGTCTGATGAGGAAAACAATAGCAGCCAGGGAGCTTGTGGTTCCTCCAAGACCCATTTCAGACACGCCGATGTTGATGACGATGAACAAACTTGCTTCGTTAACAGTGCGGTTCAAACCGACACGACATACCGGCCATCTTTGAAAGGAATGCTGGGTATGTCATTTAATCATGTATCGAAAATAGCCCTTACTATAACCGGAACATCAGGCTCGGAAACCGAAACAGACGGAAACGAGGATATGAATGCCACGAAAGCCCTTATAAAAGAAGCTCCCCCACCGTATAATCATGTAGTCCCAAACACCTACGAAAAGGCATCGAAGCAGACCGATAAACTACTTGAGAACGATGTATTAGAAGGTTGCAAGTATATCGAGGAGGATAGTCTGAAAACTCTAACATCAAACGATAATTTGAAGATATATCCCGATGGAAGTATCTCATTTGACGCAACAACAGACGAAAGTTGCTCACCGGTTTGGAAACGGCGAGAGGGAAGGTATCTACCCATCCCAATTGCAGAGGACTCGAGCAATACTATCTCCACAACTCTCGAAGGGGATTCTAGCATTCGTCATGCAAGCAACGATGATGAAATGTCGAAGAGAATACCATCCAACGGAACCTCTGCAGTGCACTCACGTGACAGAAATGAGGATGAAGACGTTGATAGCGATGCTAATAGAGAGAAACCAAGCATAATGGCTCCTCTACAGAATCTTGTTCAAAATATGAGAGCTAAGAGGAAGAAAAGCAAACGAACTCGCCAAAAGGTGAACTCTAAAACAGAAAATCGGGCCCGGAAAGCTTTGAGGACTATAACATTCATTCTTGGAGCTTACATTCTGTGCTGGACTCCTTATCATATAATGGTGTTAATCATTGGAGTTTGCGACGGCGGTTGGAATTGTGTGAACATGAAATTGTACCAATTTACATACTGGTTATGTTACCTCAACAGCCCAATTAATCCGTTCTGTTACGCACTAGCCAATCAACAATTTAAGAAAACTTTCCTTAGAATTTTGAGATTGGACTGTCATAAGACATAACGAACAGCAAAGAAATATTTCGACTTCCATAGAATGTGATGGCCCATGGTCAAATGGACAATTATCCATCAAAAACGCCTAAAGCGGAGTCAGTTCATCTATCTGTCAGTCGCAAAGAAATGTCGATATTCATTTTCAAGCTTCAATGCCTTATTCCTCTGAAAGAAATAACCTATATCCTTTTTTTGTTTCGTCCCCCCTCTGCACCACATACAGATTACACAAGGCACGTTGTCTGTAGCACAAGTCCCAGATGATGTGCGCTGTCTTTTATATGTAAATTGGTAAGCTGTGTATTATAGTCCATACCATACGGGCATGTCCTTACTTAGGCATCGACCCCTACGCAATATCATTAAACATAACATTATTTAATTGTGAGACAGAAATTAATATGATTTATCGTGTAGGTAAACATATATATATATATACATCTTACATGTACGTGTTTGTGTAACGATTTTTCTATAGTGTTTGATAACGGCTGTTTTTACTGAGAAATTATATTTTTTGTTAAGAACATATTAAATTGGTGTGAGGAAATTTATAGATACGAGATGTCGATGTTTTCAATGTAATTGATCATACATTGCCAGAGAACGTCAGTGTAATAAAGTTTATCTTACGCTTTGCACGTTCATTTTACGTCAAACATTAGTGTGAAATCAGATCATTCTTGTCCCCACGAGGACCATAAATACTCTATTTATAGTCAGATATATTTTTCATGATAGAAGAATATGTAATTATACTCATTTCTCATCGCAGTATGTATGAGGTTTATAGTTAATTGTTTTATTATTCTGTCCATGCTACCATATGTCAGTCCGAATTTTGTGACCTGTCTTTTTTTTTTTGTTATGACTATTGTGTACAGATGTGTGAGGAAATGTTGGACAAAGTTATACAATAAATGTTTATATCCAAAAGGTTTTGAGATATTTTCTTTTCATGGTCATGCAAATTGTTCATGCACATTTAGAGTATAATTCAAACAATGTCCTTGCTTTGCTGTGGTTGCCAATGTTAATGATTGCAATTCCAGTGACGCAGTACTTGTATAAGATGAACACGTTATTGTCAAGTCCATTTGTGACCGCTACGCTTATGTGACTGGGGTTTATAAAAACTTACATAGTTTGAGAATATTTTCACGAGGAAAATTTTTATCGGAAATATCTATCTCGTATTTCGGTATCTCGTATTTCATGGTTCTTTGATCTATTTATTATATATGATATGTTGTTGTGTCAATCAGTTCATACACATTTCTTAGTTAATTGGTGTTATTGAACACCCCGTCGAGATCACGATATCAAAGTCACGAAGGTTTTGTTACTGCCCGTAAAATTATTCAACCTTTAGCGTTCACAGCCAATGAAAACAATGGATCTTAGCTACATGTATCTTTTTTACTCTGTCTGAGGCAGGACACCATTTATTCTAACCGTAACGCCTCTTTTCATTGTATATAATACCAGAACTAAATCTTTACTTTTTTGCATTCACAGTCGTATAGAAAGTAATACGGTAGCCCTTACTTAAAGAAGTTAGGTCTTAATGCTTCAGTTAGAAGTCGAGAAAAACGAAGCATTTTACTTGTATGTCACGGCCGTTATTGAATCTCGTGAGACATACCGTCAATCTCTGATAGTTCTTTACTTTCCTTTTACTCGAGTATCAAATGAAGCTCTCGATATCGCAACAACAGAGAGTTTGGCGTTAAATAGCGGAGGAAAAGGCATTAATGCGCAAAGGGATTTCATTTTGTTAATGAACTATATGTCAGGATGTGCATTATTAAAGATCCGGACTGTAATTAAAAACCAAGGTTAATGAACTCTTTTATGGGCAATTGTTAAAAATAGTCTCTCTTTGATTAATTACACAAGATACGAAGTAAGCAGAATTCCACACATACCGTCTGAAGAAAGGAGGATTGGCTTAAACCACCGTTATATGTCTCGCGTAAAGACTTGCCCATATATACATGTACATGTAAATACCCTCTTTTCCAAACATTCGTTTATATATAAAATATTGTTGCAGTTGCCATAAATATAGTACAAATAATATCTGATTTCTAGGCCAGCTACCATAAAACAACAATTATTCTTTCGCCAGAATTTGTCATCGTCATTCTTGACAGGGTACATACTTCGATATTTGACTGGTTTGCATCGGGGTCGACATGAATATAAGTTGAAAATGCGATAACCCGGTTAAAATGATAATATAAACGTTAAAGAATTAAAACAAATTCATTATAAAACTTCTTTCTTTATGATGCTGCATGCTTTGGAGGACTGACCTTTTAATGAAATTTGAAATTATAGTCTTCGGCGGACATCATTTGTAAAGATCAATTTCAAGGGATATAATCGGTTCCCTTTTAATTTAGAAGAATGAATTCTCTTTTAATTTAGAGGAATGGATTCCCATAAAAAAATAAGATTAAACCAAAAAAGTGTGTAATAGAGAGATTTACCAAATATTTTTTGTATCAAAAGATTAAATAATGATGTTGAATTACTCAAAAACGTTTACTGTGTATGTTTTTAATAATAATCAAACAGAAACTATTGTTCATCTTTCAAGTTAGTTCGGAGGAAAATAAACGCTTGCCATTGTAAAATTTTCTTCGTGTCGAAACTGGTATTTATTGTCGATGCATTGTTGTGTAATATGGAGAATGACAATCATCATTTATTAAACAAGTATAGTTTTGTTTGTTTCCCTCAGCACTGTTTAGGTATATGATGATGTAAAAAGCTTTACGTGACAGCAAATGTTGCTCATGACTCACAAAGCGGCCGTGAATGATTAAGCATTTACTTGAATGCAATGAAAATAGATTTATTTTATAAACCAATCGTCAAATTGGTATCTAATTTTTTTCATCACTTTTAAAATACGCTTTCTATGTGTGTCTGTGCGAGAGATATGAAAATCTAGTAATATCCTAACTATGTTAAGATATTTTGAATTCAAGAATTTAAGAGACAAATTTCACATAAAAATTAAGCAATCAGAAATTAAAAAAAGAAAAGAAAATGGGTCCTGGATTTTAATTTGAATTATATTTCTCTTTAACTTCTTTAAAACATCGTTTGATGATCGAAGGAAGATTTGCAGCTCTATCATAAAAAGACCTGATTCAGCATTACAAATACCTGAAGGCTTTGGCATTAAGCATCTGTAATAACCTGCACAGACACAGTAAAAGAAAAGAAAAATAATTAAAATGATCTCTTCTTATCATTCCGCCCAGTTTTATTTGTCTCTCTCTCGAGAAAATGTTTTCAAAGCTTACCCTTGAAGCCAAATGAATGGTTAAACCACATAGCACAAGTCATTCTGTCCACTGATCATGCAAATGACAATAGTTTGATACCGTTAACAGTTAGGAATGTTACAAGACTGGGGAATAATGCTCAAAATTTAATTCTGCTTTCTGGAATGTCACTTTTACAGTAAAATCACCATATTAACATCATCACTCTTTAAGCTGCTTGGTCCATTGTTTTGGCCATTACTTTCCATACAATCAAATTGTCTTAGAAAGTTATGGACCTTCACCTATTTACATCAACAGAACCGGCGTCAGTTCAGAGAGAAATATTCAGAGTATTATTAAAAATAATTCTAGTATTGAAACACAAAGGTGAGTAATTTAAAAGCGTACTTAAAAGTTGATATAAAATCGGATCAAGCAGTTTTAAGAATGTTCCATATAAGAAGCCTGGAGTTTGGGAAGTTGCATGTGTCAGCAATGTGACGTAGGCCTGTCCATTTCATTGCTGACCACTCAGCCATGACTTTGAAATCGACAAGTTTTGTCCGGCTTTTGAGCTAAAACTACGCAAGCTATGCATATTTCAATCGAAAGCAGTATCATTGCGTGGACCCTGAGGTCCACGCAAAAAATATATATAAGCGAGGTTAAACCGGATGCTAGGGGGAAAATTCAGCCTGCGCATGAGCTAGACAGTCTGGTTCCTGTGGGTAATGGGTAGCTCAGGGAACCAGGCTAGCACACGTTTATCTGAATCGGGATCGGGATTCCGTGCCATATGCACACATAAGTTCAAAGGCGCTGTAATTGTAAAGTTGTCGGTAAACAGTACAGAAACAAAGTATTCCTTTTAAAGAAATGATTGGCATGTGATATGAACAATCAGTATTATGAAATAAGGTTATGTTATGCCAAAACTACAACATGCATCAAATAGCATAATTTGCAATGTTTTGTTGTTTTCCGAATACACATGTAACTTAACTTTACATTTATAGTAGGCGAGGCTAGAGAACTTCCCGATTAAATTCATCAAAATATGAAATTTTTAATTTACACAAAGCTGTCACTGCATAGTTAACAAAGTAGTGCGAATCGTAATGTGTGCGCAAATAGTAGAATTCACCAAATGCCTGATACTATACATGCAAACTTCATTCATAGATAGATCATAATTATTTCAGAAGTATGAATCCTTTAAATTCTGAGATTAAAAGTCAGGGCTATACATACATGTATACGTAATACAACGTACAAATTTAGTGGTTAAAAGCAGAGGGCTAGAGTCGGTGGAATCTCTGATAATCTTAAGACTTTCACGTTTTCGTTGAAAACACATGTAAATGGTCCACGTATTGTAGTCCTTTTTTAAAGGACAGCAACTTGTTTTTAACTTGTTTTAATGCAAGAAATAGATATAGTTGCGTCCTATCGAAGGTCCAAGCACTTGTTAAAATGGTTCTATTATTCTCAAAATTGCATAGACATGTAAAGCAAAAGATTTCTTATTCCTGATTCTTTTAACATCCATATTTAAAAAAAAAATGCTTTTAACACCAAAAGGAAAAACAAATCCGTACAAAGTGCAAGGACATTTGAGGGTTATAGTAAAAAATAAACTATAAACAAAGGCACCGTATACGTTATCACAAGATGCATGTGTCAATGATCATGTGAATTAAATAGTTACAAAATTCCCCCAAAAATGTTCAAAGATTTCAATTAGATATTCATGTTAATTTGGATTTTCATTCTCAATCTGAACATATTTACATAATAGGTTATACAAAAAATTCTCGTCCTAAGTTACTGTTTGGCTTTTTTAACCTTAAAACGAAATCATCTGCTGTATCTTATCTTGTACATGTATGCCGATAGCGTTTGACAATGACCTTGTATAGTGAATGCCACAGCCAGACAGTTTTGCGTAATATTCCACGCATGAGGAACCCTGAAAGGGTACCACTAATCAAAGACAGATGGGATGCCGATTTCTTTTGTAATCTTGATTTTGCAAAGGTTACGTTTCATGTTACATGTAGTGCAATAATATTTCTCCAAGTGTAAAAAGGCAAAAGAAGACTATTCTATGTTAGCTGTTCCGTGATGTAAACATTATGGTACGGATAACCAAGCTAATACTAAGAGCGATATACTGAAAAAATATAATCAAAATGTATTCATACACAATGAGAATATATAATGCAAAATGATTTTTACTTTTTAACAATTCATATCTTAATTTTTTTTATTGCCTAAAAGTGATTTTAATGACGATAAGATTTAGAATATTCATATTTCAGTTTTTGAATTATTCTCGTGGCTACACTTTTTCAAACAGCTTTTTTTTAACTATCCTTTTATTTCTTTTTTATAATAATTAACGACTGATGCAGTAATAGTAAAAAAATAAGCATGAATGATACTACTTTGACTTTGCCTCAGTTACCAAGATATGAATTTACGTCGGCCAAGTGAAAAAAAAAAGTCGATATGTTGCTTTGATATGCATAATGAATGATGATCGCTGGCATAAGTGATATATTGTTCAGCAATTTGACGTCACCAATGCAGTTATTTACATAAGAAAAATCTCTCTCTCTCTCTCTCTCTCTCTCTCTCTCTCTCTCTCTCTCTCTCTCTCTCTCTCTCTCTCTCCAATAGAGTTATTTTTCTCAAATTTCATGATTCGTTTGAACAGCACGTGTCCGACCCCTTTGAAAGAGAACACAAAATCTATTTTGAATGTGATTGCATAATTCTGTGACACGCCGTAGGCAAATCGATAATGTAACTTCTGCAATTTACTTCTTAATGTCAATTTCTTAGACAATAATAGTGTAAAATGCAATGTGAATCCAACTGTTCGTGGCCTGAAGCAAATCCTAGATTTCAGGAAAAACAAAATTGAATTTGTTTCATCGACTATTATCCTACATGATCTTCAGATATCGGATACCATGCGATGCCAGATTTGAGTGTCAAACAATTATTCTTCCAAATCAATAAGTAAAAACCTCTTCAAATAGAATTTAATTAAGAAAATTTTCTGTATATTGTTTCATTTCACTGAAAAAAATACCATTCGTCTGGCTTTTTTAATACATCGTTGATGTTTAAAATACAAAACGTACATTTTTCCGTTTCATCCACGACCCACATGAATTACTAGTGAATTTCAGATTTTTTTTCTCAAAATTTCTCAATTCTTAAACACCAGAGGGTGAAAAAATTAATTTAAAGTCCTTTTTGTTCAGAAAATCTATCATAACGCGGTGCATGATAAAATCAACATTTAGTCAAGCGCTTGTTAAGAACACAATAGAGAAAAATATATTCAATAGTCACATAAATATTAGGTCACTTAGAAACTGGGATATCTATCCCATTCAGTTTTTGTTCTCTTCATCCATCGAGCTTAAATATTGTGAATAGTTTTTAAAGGGACTTGGACACGATATGACTTAAAATTTTCAAATTTTATTTTCCCATTTTCAATGTTTATACTGATAAATATAGAAGTTTACAATGCTATGTCAAAATTTGAAAGTCAATTATCAAGTTATAAGCAAGATACAGAGATTATAATTCTTTGTTTTGTAAACAAAGCTCGAAAATGTCATTTTTTACGAATGTGTTGTATTGGTGTAAGTTTCAATCAAGTGCATCTTTCTTTTGTTGAAAATAGTATTTATGAAGATATTGCATTAGTTTAAATTGTTTTTTGCATGTCATTTGTCTACAAAATGGTAATTCTCTACATTACATTTTTGTAAACAACTATAAGACTCGAGCTTTGTTTACATAACAACCAATTCTTACCTCTGTATCTCGCTTGTAACTTGACTTTAACATTCAATATTTTGGTCAATCATTTAGAATGCACCAGTTAACCATTTTATACATAAAAAATAAAAATAAAATTTTTGAACTCAAATCGTGTCCAAGTCCCTTTAATACCTCAAAATTTCTACGAAATGTGACAGGTTGTTGCATTGTCATTAATTGATCAAAATGTTTCTTCTCTACTACCGAACATCAAGTAGAAAAATAAGTATATAAGAATGATGGACAGGGGAAACTCGACCCAGGGCGGGGCTTTATTAGTTATAAATGAAGGGATAAGTGACACATACTCGGTACATGTAAATACAAAAGACTTGACAATGTTGAAGGGTCACAGCATAAAAAAGAATCTTTACTTATAATATTGCAAGAGCGACAATACCCTTATAGCACTGACCAATACGGTTGAAGCATTGATTGTAACGATGAACAAACGATATGTGATATGTGTGAATGTACTAACGACTGTGCTATATATCATTGTGTCAACTGCAACACCGCAACACTGTGGTGTTAAACCTATCATTGCACTTCATTCATCTTCTACTGCCGTGTACATATCCTCGGGCTAGGTCTCGGGTTCCGAACAGTGCTGATCAGCCTATTCTTGTTTTACCGGATTTGCTTTCGTTGTTGTTGGTGCTGAATATCTCCAGGTCTTTTTCCGTGGCGCTTTTTTTGTTTGCCTTAAATACAAATATATCGACATAATAAACCTGTGGGTCAGTGATGTCAAATTTTAGATATATGGCTTCAAAGGTAAAATTCTCGCAAAATTTGGCTTTCAAAAATTCAGACATGTTCTGTATATGTACATGATATTATGCTAAACGTCTATCACTCTCTCAAAATTAAGTTTTGTACATATAAAACATGTCACACAGTGGCGTCGGAAGCAAACTGAAAGTGGGGGGGGGGGGCTAGACTAATCATCAGAAATCTTGACCAGAATTCCAAAAATCATGAAAATACAAATAACTCCAATCTTACCTGCCAAAATTTTTTTCCAAAGTCATGAATTTCCTAATCGGGGTGGGGGGGGGGGGGGGGGCTGGTATACCTATCACTAAAACTCCACTCTTACTCGCCAAAAAAGATTTCCCAAATCATGAAATTCCTAATCCAGGTGGGGGGGGGGGGGGGGGCTACTATATCTATGACTCCAATTTTCAATATCACTATTAATATTTTAATCTTTTGAAGGTAAATTTACTTACTGCGAAAAAAGTGGGAGAGGCCGAACCCTCCATGATGCTATACTCCTAATGGTTAGGTCTTACTTTGCCAAAAAAAAGTGGGGGGGGGGGGGCTTATGTAAATTGGATGTGACTTGCATTTTCATGTAAGATTTTGGATGCTTCAAAAAATTTCAAAATGTGACCAAAATAGTCAGGATATTTAATATTCTAGATTTTTCATTTCTCTGGAATATTTTAAAGTGTATTTTTTTCAGTGTTAGTCAGTATATTCTTTAATAAAAACCAAAACACAGAAACATAAAAGTACGAACCGAGTTTTAAATAATTAATTTGTACCAAAATCATTCATTGAAAAGAGTTACGCTTCACGGCTTCCTGATCAAACAGTTCTTTAATCGTGTTTCAATTTTTAATTTCTGAGTAAAGGAGTGGAGGGGGGATATGCATTTGCTGTGATGATAAGCCTTTTTTTACAAATATATGTCAGATTGCGTCTTTTTCTTTCATAGTGATTTTTCCATATCTTTTCCTAACGATACTTGCAAGGGTCATACAATAAAAAATTTCAAATACATGTTCACATAACTATGTAGCATTTTGAACTCAGCTAGACCATGAACAAGCGAGAATATGTAACATCAATATAATGATACATGTTTCGTGCATGATATTGAATTTTAAATTTTGTTTTAGTGTACCTGTCTGTAAGGATATTGTCCTTTTCTGTCTTAGGGTCTGAGTGACATCTACAAGCAAATGCAGTGGGACTAACAGAAAGACAACGATATAAGCAAGAATCAATATGGCTAGAACGTTTCTTCAGTGACAGTATGCAATCGTCTGTTTCTGATTATAAATACTTGTATATTCCATAAATTGCAATTTTCAATTTTGTTCCTGCCCCTTAAGGTATTTTAAAAAAGTTTTACTTATTCCTTTTTTATAATTGCAACACATGTCAATATGATAAAGAACTTACTAACACATCATTTCATGTTCCAAAATTTTAGCAGTTGCCCTTCTTAAACAATAATCAAAACTATAATAACCCCCGAGAGAAGTGCATTTTATAAAGATATAATAAACTATTCAAATTTTAAGGTAGCATAGATCTGACCGGCGATTTGTGCACTATTCAGCCTCGTTAAGTACAAAGTGTAGACAGACTAAGATGGTATTTTAGAAGCGAGAAAATATAGTCTAGACAATTTCAAAATTACAGTGCATCATTCAGTCTGGCTGTTCTGCACGTTAAATTTTCCCGTAAATCTTTCACTTTTCACAGGTTGGCGACGAAAATTTCCTTGGCTCTTTGCCTTGATATATGCAAATTCTTTCAACATATAACAGTTTTACGAAAATCATTTTTTTCACTCAGTCAGTCGTTGTGTTCAATAGCAGTAATCAATTAATAATCTTGGGGGTTTTTTTAATCTTTTACCGGTAGAATGTGAAAATGAATTTTCTGTATTAATTGTATCAACTTTCAGGGAAAGTGTAAACCGGTAAGTATACATCAATACAAATGAGTACAAACGAAATCTGCATCTAAGGACCGAGGTTAAAAATGACAATCGAAAGAGCTTATACTTGTTTTCAGTACTATAATAAAACAAAAGTGTTTCTCAGAGTTCATTCTTGTGTTTTGCTCTTATATAATAGAATTGTTGGCACAACAAAAGTTTGCATATTCATATATTTATCACCATTGACATTAACTCGTTTTATAAGCCATAACCTATCATGGGAGTTGTCATATGTAGAAATTTAGTAAATGATAAGAGAACGTGGATTTTAATGCGTTTCAATCTGATTAAAAAATCCTAACATTAAGACGTCCTAACGTAAGACTCATTAGAAGTAAACGGGTAAATACGTGGTCTACAATCTATTATAACATATATTACCATGTGTAACCCGCGAATTAGAAGGGCACCACTAAATTCATGATATTGAAACTCGGTGGAAGTTCTTGTTAGAAACTTTACAGAGATCGATGCAGTGGCGGAATCGGCAGTTTCCATTTGAAAAAAAAAATTAATGCATCCCTGGAGTCAAAATAATGGGAAATGCACCCATATACTTGGGATGGATTGCGTTAATAACGTTGATATATTTTTTTCTTTGGTAAATAATTTGCTGAAAGATATCTTAATCTGCTTTTGAAAGTATGGTCCCTTGGGAAATTACTGCGCCGAATTTGCCCTGGGATTTGTTTGTACAAATCATTTGCTTTTAAGTAAAATTCAGCAGCATTACGGGATAGTGTAAAGTAATTGTGCGTGTGGATTGTAATTGCCGCATGCGCGAAGAAAGAAGAGCTTGTTACCAAAGTAATTAAAACACAAGAATTTTTCTTTGGTTAGCTTTTCCGATAAATAAACGTGTTTTCATGATGAGGGACTACTATTCAAACAGTGCTAATCAAGTGGACTACTTTGGCTTCCGGACGAATCTTCATCAATTTCAACCATTGTCCATCTGTGAAATTGATGTTTCCCCCAACATCATATGCCTTTAATAATCTTAAAAATGTTCCTTCACTTAATTACGCCCCTACCCTGCCTCTCGACACATTACACCATAATAATTTCTCAAACTTACTGAGACGTTCAGTTGAATTCTAAATGAACACGGATTTGTGTTTGGGGTTATCTCTGCTGCGATTCAGCTTGATTTGATTGCAATGTAATTCATTTTTTGCCATCGCAAAATTAGATGTAACATTACTAAATTGATTAACACTCATTGTGTTGTGTGACTATAAAAAATTATGAAGATATCTACTAATTTCAGAAAGTTAGGAGCGATTTGTTAACACCACGGTGTACACTGTGGCCACCGATTTATGAAAATATGATCAAAGTTATACTGTATGCATTTACATGGTGTTTTTGTTTTCATATTCAGTGGTTTTTTGTTTTTAAATTGACATGTAATGTATGAAATTGTATTAAATAACGCAAATTAATTAATATCGTGTGGACCCCAGAAATTATGTCTGCAAAAAATCCGATGACTCTTCCTCGGGCGGGGGGGGGGGGGGGGGGGGACGGGGGGTAGTAGAGAAACGCCATGATTATTTCATACAATTTATAAAAATAGTGAGAACCTTTGTTCTAATCTTATTTACGTGATTGATACATCTCAGCTGTTTTCCGCTTTTATATCAATATTTCTCAATTTTGGACATAATTTGAACATTTCGTATTGTAACACAAGAGCCTAAACAACCGATTTTCTTTGAAATTCACATCCCGTAGAAGATTTTTATTGTTTATGACGATGAATACTACATCGTATTTTATCTGCTGAAAATCTTAGACAGCCCGATCTATTATAAACGGGTCAAACGCATGAGAAAAGAACCAATGTTGACAAGTCCAGTAAGTGTGACGTCACACGAAAATGGCAATGACCGCTGTTTGAGATCGAAATGTGCAGAAATTTATTTAAAATGATTTTGAAGGATAATTTTAGGGAAAGAAATGCAAGGAATTGAAAAAATAACACCACGGAGTTGATGTCTGGTGTTAAATATCGGTTGAATAGCGAAATAAAGAAAATCTACAAATCTCGTTGCCATCCTGTCGCTACGCTCGCGAAGCTCACTGGTAGGATTTTGCCTGGTTCTCATTTATTTACAACAAATTGATAAAATCGCCGACTCCTGTGGCAGAACATTACAGAGGAAATCTGGGCTAATTTTGTATGCATCATTAAAAACAAAATTAGCGTGCTGCTGGCTACAAAACCCTCTTTTTTGTCATTTTTCGTCTAAACACACTGATTCAACATCTAAAACACAAATAAAACAATTATTATATTTGTAACACAGCAAACCTGTTTTTTCTGAAGGTACCAGTGCAGTTTTAAATTTTACTACCTATTCTTATCAAAATTGCACAACTTTAGATACAGATTAAAAATTCAAAACGAACTTCTGGAAAAAATTCTCTTGATATCTTTTTAAACAACGCTTCATTTACAATTTTCTAGCAAAAACACACGTGCATCCAGCAAGGCGTGAGACTTTGTTTACCTCGAAGTTACACATGTGCTTGAAAATCAAGCCCGGGACTTTTCACACCTCCCTCCGGAAACAACACGCATCAAAAATTCAAACGACCTCGTATTATTACAAAACAGGGATAGTTAGACCTCTTACACATTGTTTTTCATCTCATAAAAAACCAGCTCCTGTCGCGTGCGGAAACGCCCAAATTCAAAGGGGAATTCGGGAATTATTTTGCCTCAGCCATGTTTTGACGTGAATCTTCAGTGAAATACTGTTATGACACCTTCAAGTACATATCACCGTGCAAAATTCACTGTTTAATTATAACTTTATTTTGGACTTTACTTTTAAAATCCAACATCTGGTTCGTAATACTCTCACAGTTTATTTCTTACAAAGTTACTTATTTATTTAGTGATTGACACTTTCCGGACTATTAATGTGATTTCAAAGAGACAGAGTGCCATGTCTCAAGGACTGTTAATCTCTTAAAACAACATTGTGCAATTATCAGTTTTTCATTTCTTGGACATCAAAGACTCATTGAGTTTATTTAATTATTTTATAACTCAGCTCACTATTGTCATCACCTGTCATTTTATACTCATTATTCAGATTCTTGTATATAGTTATGTACAATTGTTAATCGTCAGTCTGGAATACGGCGGCCAGCCTCGGCCACGTCCGACTCACCCAGAGTCTTGAGTCCGGAGGCCACTACTGGCCATATCCGACTTGTTTGTAACATGTCTGTCTGTTAAATTGTTATAATGTTGCCATCGTTGAGTCTCGTTCAATAAATGTGGAATCCTGCATCAATTGCCCGTTTATTTCTCTGGAACTGTATACTGGTGGACCTTCGGGAATACGGCAAACCTACCCTTCGTTTTAGCTTACGGCCCACAGCGCGCCTCAACCTTATACTACTTATACCTTCGACGCCAACATTCCCTCACCCCGTCCGTACTGCACACGGCGGATACAGCTCCAGAAGAATTCCCTAGCACCGTAAAATCTACGCGGTCACATACATATGGGCTAACTTCTCCAAATTGCGGGTCACCTCCTGGAAAATCGACCCATACTCCGGTGGCATTCAGTGGTTCGTCCATGTTGGGGTATCCATGTGTCTTGTTTATTTCAACTGCTGTACAATCTGAAATTTTCATTGTTTTCCCTAACATTTATGTATTCTCCAAGTGAATTGGTTTTCATTTTGTGTCCAAAAAGTGTGTTTCTGTGTATAACAAACAAATTATTAAAAAAAATGTTTGTCTAAATAGTGCGATATACATGTCATACACTGTAAACGTATATGATATATCATATTTCACACAGCAAATTGCACATTTAAATCCTATTAAGCCATACTGAAAAAATATTTATATTACATGTATTTAATTTCACATGATTAACAAGCACTAGAAATACACACACAAAAATAAACATAGCATAAGAAATATACATTACATACATCTTTTCTCACATCTATAAGGATTATTATTTTGTTTATTTTTGGCATTCGAAAACAAATATTCTAAAACGTAACTTAGCCTATCAGACAACCAAACCTTTTAAGTCAAAGCAATTCTAATACTAGTATGTACATTTACATTCTCAATAAATCTTTCAATTGACATTGGCGCGTTAGAATGTAATGGAATTTTGGATAAATTTAGGTTTCTGATTACCAGCTTTAGCTTTGATTTCATCACTCCCTTTGTTTGTTGAAATATCAAGTAGGAAGTTTCTGTTTAAGTTTTTTAAACAGAATGATTTATTAATGACTGACATAGTTTCTTTAGTTTGAACATATTTTTTTCTGTACATGTAGATATAACAAACGGTTCAGAATTATTTTGAAGGTATTCACTACAGTATAGAATCCATCTAAATCACACTTGGGTGTAAATTTGGTAAGTTATTCATTAACAACAATACGACTACATAAAACTGATCCTATGAGTCAACTGGACTACAAAATCAAACAGCTAATCTGAAATCAGAGAACCGTTTATACTTATATGCAAAAATTCTTTTATTTACAGAATACAACTACATAATTACAAAGATAGAATTTTGAACCATTTGGCTTTCCATACTTATCGACAAGAAATAAGCAATATGAAATCCCGTAAAGATACACAATTTCTAAAGTATGATTAACATCAGTGGTTACTTTTGACGTAATTAAACCACAAAATCAGGAACGATAAGCGGATACCAATTTTTGGAGTTGCTGGATTCTTAGAAATGCAGACGCTAGAAATGTTTATTTGTCTACAAGTATTTTAACTTTTTTTAACATAAAACATAATGTTTATGAAAATTATTGTGTGAATATTTGTTTTATATAACCATGTACATCGGGAAAATCACTGAATTATCAGCACCAGGCTGTGGCTTAAGCAAGGAAACCTTCAACTTAAGTAAGTGCACATGCCCTTGTAAATGGGCGCGCAACTGGTCTATTTTTTGCCTGATTAAGTCAAATCAATCATTGGTCCCCATTATCTGGATTCATTATTTACTTTCCAGCGGGGGATATGCATCAATAGAAAGGTTTTAAAAAAACTTTGGTTGCTATCAGAATCCATCACTGTAATTGGATCTCAAATACAGAGCCAGGTGAGCTTGAATTGGGTGAAAATGTGGTGCTGAAAAGTGTATAAATATTTGATGAAAAGAGTATCATATTCTCTTTGTCCCCAGACTTTACGAGGGTATTGACAGATGCAAGCAAGAAACATGTCATCTGCGAATGAATGAGAAACTTTACATTTATTATACCCTCAAATGTCATATTTTGTTAGCTTTTCCCGTTTTAGATTTTCTAAACTTGCAGAAATTTAAAATTCTGTTTTTTGATTCCATTCCGATTTCCCTATTAGAGAGACTCTCTCTTCTCTCTCTCTCTCTCTCTCTCTCTCTCTCTCTCTCTCTCTCTCTCTCTCTCTCATTCACACATATATATTTAAAATTATTATTTTTTCTTACCCTATCCCTACAGTTACTTTAAAGCAACATCTGGTATAGTGTATATGGATGCAACTCTTGCTTTTCTCCAGGGATTGTTGTTTGTTAATTGTTGACCAGCTGATATGTTTTTCGTTTTAATAACAACATTGTTTACAAACGGACTATTCATCAAACGCTTTTTTATCGAAAACATTTACTCTGATGTTGTAATTAACCTTCGACAAAAGCCTCTGGCCTCATTCCTTACACCAATGCTTTGGGAAAAGGCAACTTAATTGTGCTCTATGAGAGATTGCAACTGTAAACAAATCCTACATTTTTCTCTCTGAGAATCGGTAAATTTCCTTGATATTTCAGTCTACAGCTCTGACCGATTTTTGTCTCCTCAATCTCGGTCGTGCAGCCGCCCCCGATCAGAAAAGAATTGTCATGGGTACCACCCTAAAATATAACATTTTATTCAATAATTAATGAGCGGTGTCCTCATATAGTACAGGCATTCTACGGATGTTTAGTACATAGTATCTACAGAGTTTCTGTTTCGGTAACTGAACCATTGCGTGTAACCACATGTGCGGATCCAGAATTTTTTTTCCAGGGAGGGATGTTCGAGGGATATCTATGTTTTCCAGTGAGAGGGTGTGGTCCGAGACCTATTTTCAATAATTTTACTATGTACGATTAAGAAATTTGAATTTTTGGAGGGGTCCAGACATCCCACCTACCACCCCCTCCTCCCATCCGCTCTATATCCGCGCATGAACTACAATACACAACTAATAATTGTAAGCGAAATTTCACAATAGGCTTAGTACGAAGATACGAATGCCCAAGGGAGTGGGGGGGGGGGGGGCAAGAATTAACAGAAACTTAACAGAAACACTGTAATTGTTTCTGTGTCTTAAGCTTCCAGTCGGATGACCTCATTGACCAGTGGTAGGCCCCAGCTCGATAAAGGCCCCCTTTTACTGAGTAGCCCAGCATAAAAGGCCGCACTTTAACATGCATCAGCATATGAGGACGTCACGATATGAGTGAAATAATCTCGACGGAATCTAATCGACTTACAATCAGATCAATCAATCTAACACTATATGTTGTACAAATGAATATTATTTCAACAGTGAAATAGTTATACTCTCTATTTGTGGTCTAGCTGGGTGTAACGTTTGCTGGTCTTACAAAAAAAAAATAAACCCTCATCAGTGGTTTTATATCTGCAGTAAGTAAATAAATTCTCGTGTCTTTGATCATTGCGATATGGAGATAGAGGAACCCCCAAAAAATAATCTTAATCTTCCTTATATTGATGTTACATACTAGCTTACAAGTTTGATGCTTTTAACCTATGATTAATACAATTTATCCTATAATTGTTGTTGAATAAACGCGGAACATCTTCAAGAAAACATATTTTGATGGCGTTTGTAAAGAAATTTCAAAACTAGATTTCAAAACGAAGCTCGTGGAATGCACAGATTCAAACGCAGGTAAATCGCCATAAAATAGTAGACAAAAATTATTTTAAACTATTATACCCTCTTGCAAATGGATTATATGGTGTTCTTCACATTTCACTTTAACAAATTGCTACTCTATTTAATTATTAATTATAAGGCACTGGTTTAAGAATTCCCCAATTATATAATAAAAATGACATAAATATATGGGTATAGTCCACTAATGCATTTTCCATAGGCGGTAATGTTAACGTTAGGGTTCATAGCTCCGGCCCTAATTTTCGTTCAGCAATGAGGGACCTCTTAATTGAAAGCCCATCAAATTGTCTCTTTCCTGTTAAAATTTCGTGGTTTGAAGTTAGATTTGTTATCCGGCAAAATGCGTCTGTATTTAGAAACTCTGAAAATGGAAGTAAAAGTAGGGAATTTCACATTTTTGGAAAGGGTGTACATCAAACAATTTCAATTCCTTTCTTCAAATGATAATTCAATGCAAATCCTCTTTTCTGACATATATCAAGAATTCTGATTTAAAATGTCCCAATAAATGTATATACACTCTGCAAATATAGGAACTATATGGCTTAAAGGCACTACTTTGTTGTCCTACCCATTCTAAAGGGATATACCCATATAAAGGTTAATTAGTAGCTATCAATTTTATGAGCAATTAATGGAACTAAAATTTATCCAAAAAATCGAAATTGTCAATAATATCTACTCAGAAAATAAGTTGTTAAGTTATGGTTTAATCAGATTTCATGTGCAAATTTGCTGATTATATAGATTTGTAAGAGAGGTTTTGGGTCTCTGTCGTTTATTCTTAGAGAAACCATGATTGTATAATACGATAGAGCTTATCAAAATAACATTATGTTCAATAATAGACCACTGAAAAAAATAAATTTGTTAATACCTTTTACGATTTTTTTTATATTTTCTCTCTTTATTTGTGTTTGTGTGTTTTTGCTTTTTGTGGTTTTATTAGTGGGGTTTTTTGTGTGTGTTTTCTCTTGTTGGTATTTTGATCAATAGTTGGGTTAATTCGTTTAAAACTGTCAATGCCAATACTTTGATTCATGACTTTTCTATGGATTTTCTTTGACCCTTTTTGATGTAATAACAGAATAAATCCGAGGCAAAACCGCGATACTAGCATCGATTTGATACAAAAAGTCCGACTTATTAATCAAGCACAATCTCCGAAATAATACGACTGATTTCCGGGGATAAACAATGTAATCTGCAAAATCCATAAAGTGGGCTATTTTGTTATTTGATGTTTTCTTTTGAAACAATTAGATTAGTTCTATTTTCCTGTACCCCTGTTCTAAGGAAGTTTAGTTCCATAAGATCTGCAAGACATAATTTGTGTAGCAAAACAATAGTTAAACGACAATGATTATGCTTTTAACATCCGGGTAAGAGACGATTAATTTAAACAGTTTTCCGGGAAAGGTTTAGCGACAAATTGCAGGAAATCTCGGCGGATTTATGGTCTGTTGAATTAATAAGATGTTTCGTCATAAATATTCCATATCAGGTTTAGTTTAATTTGTGTTGAGGAAGATAATTGATCAACTTTACTACTCTAGAAACTTCATGTCATTCATGTTAAAAGCCTGCATTAAAGTAAATAAGGTATTAATTGCTGGAAGTTTTTTCCTTCCCTTTGTGCCAATTTTTAATTACACATTTGCTTGCGATTCTTTTCTACTTACATGTTATAATTTAATGAAATTCCACGAGAAATTTCGCATACTATCAAATTGGTTCTCTACAGACGATTAATTACTTGTGGTATGTATGTATGTACGTATTTATGTAAAAAGTTTGTAAAAAATTAAAATTTGACAGAAATACTTCACTAATGTGCATGTTTCGTGTTTTTATTTTGTAGTTATAATTCTTATAAATAAATTTAAAACAAAACACTTAATCAAAAATAAAATCATTTAAGATTAGATTTGTTTTTATAAAAATATTTTCGCTATCAGCGTGGTTTGATTTAAAGTACATGTATTCAACAAAAAAGGTATAATCCTCTCCAACGAATCTTTTGAAATGTCATCTGTGCATATGTTATCTGACAAATCAAAGAATTCAGATGTCTTATTGTATATCTCAAAATACTCTATACCGCAATATAGTATAGACAATGTACTACAACGACGAAGTAGTAAACAAGATAATCTTTTATTTTGTTTTATGAATACGTGTGATGAACCTTTGTTGATATACATGTACCATTTCAGTTTGAGATGAAGAAACGATTCAGGATCAGTAAAGAGAGGATAAGTCCCAAAATGTCGACGCAATCTTACCATCTGGCGTGCTGATACATAGAACAGAAAACTTAAGCTCATCAAGGAACAATTTCCCTTCTATGGTACCATTGGTAATGAAATGAGCAGACCTTCAAAGATAATCGATACCATGTCAGTGTATTGAATACTACCTTAATTTAAGCGGGGCTATCTCATATCCTCTCATCAAAGTGAATTTAATTTGATGCTAATAACAAAGAAAAAATGAAATTCTGGAAGATATCATCTAAAAATTTAAATTATGTATTAGAAGGATGGCGGGCGAACCCTTTATGTTCTACGGAATATGGGGTACGATCGATGGAACTAAATATGCTACTAAAGGAAACTCCGGCTATCATGATGTTCCTATCAAACACAGTGCATATAACCGGAAAGTTTGCTTTTACTCTACTACGGTTTTTCAAAACGTTGTATAAATCCCGCCATTACTGTGAGTGACCTCATCACTGATGACTACCTAGGGTGACGCCAGGCCCAGAAGTCATCAAATAAAAGAATTACGCTTAGTTTTCATTAATGAAAAATACCAGCGGGGAAATATCAGCATGATAACTCATCAACTTGTTTTTAAGTTTTATATTAGGTCTGTTTAGAGTTGCTCTAGGCTACCAAAACATTAAATCCGGATGAGTAAGGTTTTAAAATGTCACGTGATTTTGTTTTACTGCTAAAAACATTGTATAAACTTCATAATCATATCGTCATTTTCGACAAGTAAAAAGCCTAAATCATGTAAAAGCGAGCAGAAAACATTGGTAATAGCAAAGCATGAAACTATTATGAATCTTATAAAAATATTTCTCAATATGAAGATCATAGGCATATTTAATAAAGAAATAATTATCATATTTACAGATAAATGACTTATTGAACAACGTTGCTTACATGCATGTTTCTTGATCATCGTGACATCAGTGATATTCCTCTTGACCTGTTTTAAAAAGTTCAAAAATGAAAGTTTTTCTTCATCGGAATTAGAACCATTTTAACAAGAGCTTGGACTTTGGGTAGTTGTGTCAAACAGCATTGTGACGTAGGCCTGTCTATTTTATTGCTGGCCATTCAGTCACGGCTCTTTGAAATCAACACAATTTGTCTAGCTTTTGAGTAAAGACTACACAATCGGTGTTTATTTTGCTAGAAACCAACGTCATTTTTAAATTGTTTTGACGCAAGAAATAGGTTTTTACATCCTACTGAAAGTCCAAGGCCTTGTTTAAATGGTTCTATATAAGATAGATAATTTCAACTGTAGAGATAGAACAATGAATGCATTTGCTTCATGTTGTGTGTGTCATTATTGCCATGGTTAAAAAATGGGAAGGTGAATTCTTTAATTGTGATATCATACATGTACATGTAAGTTTGGTGATAAAATATCCCTAATAGTGAGATACATGTATTCTTAAAAAATACAAATAGGAAAATTTAGTGCGATTTTTAGCCTAAACGACTGGGGAAAATATAATTGATATGCATTTCGCCATTGTGAGAACGATTTAATCTCCAAGTGATAACGACCAGTAGAAAAAAGCAGAGCTTGTAATGAGAAACTGGTCTCGTTTATTTAAGGCACGGCATGCATACACACTCTATCCTAATGGACATCAAATGACTTAATGTGAGGGATTATATTCTGTAATGGATGTTGGAAATTGAATGAACTGTTTATCTAAATCAAGAAAACTCATTTTTCCCGCAGGATCAGCCATTTTCTCTCTATATTCGACAAGAGAGGCGAATATATATAGGAAAGCTGATACCTTATTTACATGGAGAAGTTTGAATAATCAGTGCCTGGAAAGGGATAAAAGCTTCTAGGCTGAAAAGAGCTTCATGCTTTTATCGCCACAAGTTGCTTTCTTATATATATGATGTCGTGATTTTTTATGTTTCGCTACCATGGTCTTCTTTCATTTGTTTTTAAGCCTTTTTTTCCTAGGGTTTGTTTCAATGATTTGCTTGGTTTAGTGTGCAGTATCTGTGTACAGTGGTAAAGCCTTCGGCACTATCATTCTTTTGGGAATCAATTTAATCAATAGTACAAATTCTGAGAAGACTAAGTGTAAAATTGTGCCATAACAAACTCGAATGTCTCCCAACTTGCACCTTAAGCGATAACTTTTAGCTGCAATTCCGTGCAATGAGACAGGGAATTTAAAGAAAAATATTCCTGACCCATGTCATGTGTTTCTCACTATATATCTTTTTTACGCATTTTCAACTCGGAAAAATATCTTATTCTATTTTATTTTTGGGGGGGGGGGTATCTGTCGGAAAGTTGCCAACAAGTTGCGATATATTCTCTTTTGAGAAGTGGACAGGCATAGCCTACATCCACTTCTCTTCGCAAGCCCTCATATTTTGATTCTGGAAAACGTGTAAATGTCAGAACCAAAGACGGTTTACGCTTCGACCCATGTTTCGACTCCAGTTTCCCTGAAGTTTCGTAACAGACCTACTATTTCTACATTTTAAACATTATTGCATCCATATATCACAAAAAAATCATCACTAACCCGCTTTCAAATCATTTTCGCAACTTCTACATCCCGGGTGTATATTTTGTGTATCACATTGTTTATCTAGGTCAGCGCAGATTAAATGTTTGTGTTTCGTATAAAATTGGAATTCTATCAAAGACAATAATGTCGAAAACGTTACTTGATCAACGAATCTTACATGTACTATGTTCAAATCAATACTGAGTCACAAAATTACAAAGTTGTATTTCTTCCCTTTTTAAGCATCTCTTATTGTGACAAATTTTGCTCTACAACTCTTTTTAAACATTGAAACGATTTTGATTAATATAGCATACAAGAAAGATTAAAATAAAGGGTTTTATTGTTTTATGTGACATAATTATTTATTTAATCGTATGAATTTTGTCAATTTGTCTTAGATTGTAAAACCATTCTTTACACCTCTTTAAATCAAAATAAAAACACCTTTAATCTAAAGTCTACAAACAGAACAATATTTTCCGTTTTTTCCGACTCTAAATTTTCTATTTTTTAAACCTCCTATAGCAAGCGATCACACAATTTAAAACCGGAATGCAGAAGTTGAGAAAAATATTTGACAGTGGGTGAGTGTTGATTTGTATGCGATATATGGATGCATTATTGTTTAAAATGTAGAAATAATAGGTTTGTTACGAAAATTGAGGGAAACTGGAGTCGAAACATCGGTCGAAGCGTAAACCGTCTTTGGTTCCGACATTTACACGTTTTCCAGAATCAAAATATGAGGGCTTGCGAAGAGAAGTGGATGTAGGCTATGCCTGTCCACTTCTCAAAAGAGAGTACTTGCGATATATAGAAGACATCATATTTGGAATATTATATTATTCGATTTTTGTTGGGGGGGGGTGACGACTGTTACCAAAAAGTTGCTAAAATAATAGGACAATACAGTAGCCAAAAGATCTTTTTTATTTTGAAACACACGGAGTCGACCCTTGGTACCAAATAAGGAGGCCACCTGACCACAGCCTCAAGGGAGGGTCTTCTTGTAGCCTCCATGTCATTTTGATGTTGTATTGTGCCTGCATTTTAACAGTTATTGTTTTTACATAAAACATTGTCTTTGGTCATTGTCATTATTAATTATTGATAGATACCTGTATTTTTGCATGTACTTTTGCCTTGTCTTCTATGGACTTATCAGAATACGTCATATTTTCACGCATGGTAAGTTCCTTCTATAGTCTGGCCCAAAATATTATGCAGCACATTTGGGCGATTTTTTAATGAAAATGTACATAGCTGTGAAAGAAATGCGATTGAAATCGATAAAAGGGAAAATTTCCAAGATATCTTCATTGACACAATTTCATTCTTCACATGAAAAAAAAATCACAGGAACGAAAACAGATTTCTTACGGAGATTTATATAGTGGGGAATGTTTACATCTTTTCTCCACTCGGAATACCTCGCGCAATTTTTCAACGTTATCATCCGGGCTTGCTGCAATACAAAATCCCCGTAAACATAACATTTTTCAGCCGTGTATTGAAACCTGGTAAGCCTACTGAAGCGTCTCACCTAAGAAATCTTAGGATATTTCATAATTTTGAATGAACATCATTTGAACCCTGAGGTATTTATGAATATGGGGTAATTAAGCAAAATGTTAATCGAGCATATCTTGGGACAGAGTAGCTTATATGTAACATTTTAGGCCAGAGTTGCGGTACAAAACTTTGTAATTTTAATTCCTTGCGATGCATATTTATAATGTCGTATAGCTTAAAAAACATTTACACAAAGAATTAATCAGTATATAAAAAACCGAACACTTTATCAACACGATTTTTATGTGATAACTCTGTGCTTGTTTTCTCGTCTTTATGTCATTCAGCCATGCATAATCTGAGATTTCTCTGACTCTAACCCACGCTTTTATATTGTGACGTGCGTCACGTCCTACGTCACAATATAAATGCGGGGATTAGAGTCAGAGGAATCTCGGATTAAACCATGTACAGTGAATGAATGTTTATTCATTAGAGGTCAAAACTTGTTCACACGTATTGGCATTTGCTCACAATGTTGAGATAGAACTTCGTTTCTTTAAATTTTTATAACATTCAATGCAAAGACCCCTGCTCATCAAAAGTTTTAATCTCTATTTTATATTTTCATAGGTTCAGTGTGGAAAAAATCTTAAACCTTATGTCCTAAAATAAACATACTTGCAACATGTGTTACACACAATTATTTACAGCTGGAAGTTATCAAACTTTGATTCATGCAGTTAATACCTGTTCGTCTATTTTTTTTATGCTAGGAAGGAAAACTGTAAATGGTAAAAAGAAATTATTATCATTATTTAAAATAAGCGTACTTTAAAACTCCAGTCACTGCCGTTCGAGATCAAGAACCTAGCTTATCGGCGGCGAGTGAGACCTTGTTGAAGTGTAAGTATGCAAAGGTTTGTGCAATTATTTAGATGAGGATCGCCCATATAAAAGCATATTTTAGGTAAGGTTATAGAGATATATATATATATATATATATATATATATATATATATATATATATATATATATATATATATATATATATATATATATATATATATATATATATATATACTTCTACGCCCCAGAGAAAAAGAAAATACACCTGTTAGAACGTCCAACTATTGTATCAGAATTGCATGACTGTACAAATCTCAAGATTAATGTGATTTCTCTCTTTTTTTAAGATACAAAAACAC